>NW_009260128.1:5743559-5781080 GCF_000687185.1 Egretta garzetta
AGAACAATTCAACCAAAAATACATAAAATTTTTTGTGGAAAAAAAAAAAAAAAAAAAAAAAAGAAAAAGTATAGAAAGAAATTGACAAATATATGTCTGGCACATTTAATCTATAAGTAAACTGAATACACTCAACATGGTTCTTTTCCAAAATTATAGTTTTTATAAAAGGACTTCATATTGCATATCTTTATCATATAGTTTAGATATTTAAATTCAAAATGTAGACATTAAATAAGTTAAGACTTGGGTTCTACAAACATTATTTCCATACAGAGATTTTGTTGTTCTACAAGCAGTTATTTTCTACAAGATTTACCTCTGAGCAAAGAGTTAAAGGGAAAGGGATCTAAGAAGTACTGAAATCAGCTGCCCCTTGTTCCTTTTGCCTTAATTTCATTTTTTTTTGTGTTCAGAAATATTGGATTTCCAGATGTCTGACTTCTGCTGCTTATTTTTTCTTTATTAGAAAAGCTTTAATTAAGATTTATAGAAACTTATTCTGGAGAACAAGACATGAATACATTTGGTGAGAATAAAGCTATTTGCTTTAAATATGGTATAAGTATCAACTTCCGTCAGTTACTTTGGCTACTTAAATTAAGCTTAATATGTATCTTTCAGTCAATGTTTGCAAAAGAATCTATAAACTAGAGTTTGTACTCAGGAGATTAAAGACTGAGGCTTCTTCTCCATTTGCAAGATTTTAACTTCCTAAGAGTGCTTGTGTTTTGCTCATTACTATACTACTGATTGAAGTTTAAAACCTACTGAGATAAGGCTTTAGCTGCCATTATGTTTTATTCTTTTCTTGATAAGGTCATATTCAGTCTGCTGATACGAATCATACCTCTGCCAATTTAATGTAGTACATGCTGGTTGTGTTACCTTTGACATGCTCAGCAGACAAGGATGCGAACATTGCATAGAACTGTTTCTGTCCCATCGTTCCCACCTCACACTGAAAGAATCTCAGTGCTATTTCTATTAAAAATCAGTCAGAATTAATGTCAGTATGGTTGGTTTAAATGTCAAAGTGTAAAAATCTGGAATGCGCATCTGAGAACATGAGATTCCCAAATGTTTCTATTATATCTGTGGTTTGTTTTCCACATAAAACCAGGTACTAAAATGGAAACCTATGAGATTGGGTGTAAAACATAATATTTTAATATTTGTTCTCTAATTATACATTGATTATAAAATTAAACCTTCCAAACAGAAAAACATGGGCAATTTTGGGGGTGGAAAGGTTTTCTCACCAGTCTGAGGGTTTTTTTAGGATTTCATAACTATTTTTAACCTTAATGAATTCTATTAAACTTGTAACTGCAATATCATATCATATTTAATGTTTTTTTCTGTAACATGATGTAATAACACCCTCTACCTTCATAATGAGAATAAACAGGTTTTAAGGTTACTACAGGAATTTAAATCAATCTAGATATATGCAAGATCAAAATGGAGTAGATAAATCTGTGCTACCCATCATGCTTACCTCAGTTTTATTATTCTGCATTCCAATTTGACAACTTAATCTTCTTCACATTTGTGTGTATATATATATAATTATACATGTATATTATGCACAGACATGCATACATCTATTATATAAATTTTTTTAGATTTGAAAGGAACAAAGTTAGAAACTTTTTGCAGAGAGCAACTACATTCACATAAAAATAAATTATCATTGCTCTTAAAAAAATATGGTAGAAAACAGCAAATACTGTTCTTGAAATTTCATGCTTGTTTTCTACAATTGAATTGATGTGTTAGTATGCAATATGACCCAACGCTTCCAAATACTGGCATAATATTTGTGGTTTGTTTTTAATATTTTGTGTATGTGTCTGTACCGAGAGATTTATTATCTAACTTGTGATCTTCAAGAAATTTTCTTATCAAGAAAGAAACATTAGAAGATACATTCAAAACACTTAACAGAGAATTTTAAAATCAAAAATACATAAATTTCTCATACGAAAAGAAAGAACAAAGGTACATTGTCTTAAAACAAAGGACCATTTGTCTGAAAAAACAACTTAGGAAAAATATTTATAATTAGCCCCCCACCTCTCTTCCTTACACATGCGAGATTTTTTCCCATCCATGGTAAGAGAAAAGACCATAAATTCTTTAAATTGGGGCCAAGCTGCAATGCCTATAATGATGTTGAAACATGACTTATGTCATAAATAGTCCCAGAAAATGCCATAGTGCCATTCAGGCACCTGAATACCTGGTGAAGAAAAAGACTTCAGTGTTAGGAAGGCAGGTAGGCTCACACAGTTTATAGGACATGTTAAATAATGTACTCGTTTGTGTCCAATTTTGAACAAATTATCATTAAGCACATTCTTTTTTTTGATCCATTGCCTTTTATCCTACTAAGCTTGCAGAAACTAAGTGCTAGAGAAAAATGCATTTATAACAGAAACAAAAATATTTTTTATTTGGAAACATATGTTGATCATTCATTGAGATCTTTTGCAGATAAAGGAGCTAAACATTAACCTTGTCTTTTCATAAAAGCCCTCTCTGGGAAGTTTCCTTTTCTGAAGAAAGGAGACGGTGGAAGAGAAAAGAAGGGGAAAATGATTGCAACAGTATGGTGTTTGCATATTTGGGCTGGGTGACGCCTGCAAAATATTACCCGGTTTAGTGGCACCTCCAAGAATTTGTAGTTGTAGAAGAAGGATAGGAGCCCAAAAATGTGTCTCAGATCACAGTGAGAGTAGGACTTAATTTGATTAGAGATGAAAGGATTAAAATACTTTTCTGTCTTGCATGATTACAACCTTCTGAACTTAGCTGTCCAGTTCTAAATTGGGAATTCAGCCAGAGCTTGGCTAACATCCCTTGCTTAAATATGTAGGCTCATCTTCTAGTGAAAGAAAAATTTTTGTCTAGCTTTATGGTGATTATATGAGAAAATATTCAGTGAAAGTTTGTTTTAAAAAATGCAACTCTTTTATTGCACTATGTCATGCTATAATTTTGAAATGCTTTGTGCATTTTACCTATGCTCTTACATTTCTTTGGAAACCAAGGCAAGGTGTGGGCACACTGGATTTTCACTTTGGTAAATAATGGGGGTTCAAAAAGGAATTTTATCCAGATCTGAGAACTTAGGAGTATTCCTTAATGCTGACCTATTTATAATGGTTCATGTAGGTCCTTGCTTCTTCCCCAGATACTTTGTCTCTAAGTGGATGACACTTTTGTCTCTGTAATTAACTTAGTTTATAATAGAATATAGAGGATCAGAGAAAGTGCATAGCCTTTTTGTTCCCTATGGATACAAAAAAAGCAGAAGGCATTTGTGATCTAGCCCATCTGTAACCAGAAACTTGTGAAACTTTCATCTTATTCTTGTAAATGTGTTTATGTTTAAATAGAAGTAATTATTTTTCTTCTCCTGTTGGAAGCTTCAAATTGAGCCAAATGTCTTTAGTGTTCTGCTAGCAGATACAACATTTTAGAATAGTGCACATATGTTCAATTGTTTTTATAGAAAAGATGGCATGTAGTAACAGTCAGTTGCTTAAATATGTAGATTCAGCTTCTAGAGAAAGAAAGTCTATCCAGCAGTACGATGATTAAATGAACAAATACTCGACGAAAGCTGTATTTAGAAATGCAGCACTTTTATTGCACTGTATCATGCCAGGATGTTGAAGTGTTTTTTCCATTGTTTGTTTGACATTCTGTTGTCTCTAGAACTGTCAGGTGTAAGTATTGTGAACCTTTCTTTTCTACTGAGTTTTGTAGAAATCCCACCTGAATACAAGAGGACAGAACGTTTCAATAGGTTATGCAAAATATTCTATACAGCTGAATAAGTTTTCTCCTCACTGCAGGGCTAATTATTGGACTAAAAACATTCTACCTTTAATAACTAATAAGTCAGATCCTATAGTAGGACCTAAATGCTTTACAAATCTCTGGGAAAGACCTGCAAATGCTTCCCTGCTGAGCCTGGAGCAGGTCCCCAGCTCTGCTTTGACTTCAGACTGGGGGAAAAGCTGCACTTTCATTAAGAGCTCTTCTCATACATGCTAAAACAAATACTTTAAGTAACGTATGCAAAAATTTACAATTTCAGTGGGAATGTCACCCATCCCACAAAAATACCTATTCACACCTCTTCAGAGTTCATTCTTTTTCAAGATAAACTGAACCACTTGTTCAGTTCAGACCTTTCATACTTTGGACATGGAGTATTTTGTGAAGTAACTGCTAAAACTTACCTGCTAAGCTTGAGCAACATCTGCAACACCTGTGCATACTGTACATTGAAAAAGACAGGATGGATCTGGTTTGAAAATTTAGAGCAGACACCCAATAATAGGTAAGTAATTGAAAGACTTAATTGACAGGTGGAAAGCATAAAGTCTGTTGAAGAGACAGGTAACTTTAAAGGTCAGTCTTAGGCATTATCAGGTGAGCACTGATTTTATTGAATCCACTCGTTTTAGTACTTGATCTTAATTAAGGTGCCTAATTGTCTCCATATATTGTATAAAGGGTGATGACAGTGAAATAGTAGCTGAGTATATCTGACTTTTTGTTATTTCTCTCCTATCTTTTCAAGAATGATATTTAAACTGTGTTAAAATCCATGGGATCTTTAAATTTATTTAAGCAAAACTTAGATTTTATTGGTTGGGTAAGCATTATTTTTCTTTTTTTAGTCTTTCCTTTCCTTGATTTTTAAGATTTACCATTTGAATATTTTTAGGTTTAATACCTTTCAGCACAGGGATATTTTGCATTTTGAAGCCTTTTGTTTGTTTGACTTATTTTAATGAGGAAGTTTTCTGTGCTGAAAACCTCTATTTCTTTCCAAATTGCAGTTATGTAAGAGATATGACCTCCTAATTTCATTGACTTATTTAGTTTATATCCATTTGACTGCAAAGCTGTTTCTGACATTACTTCCTACTTCTCTTCAGTTTATCAAAGGAATAAACTTCCCAATTTCTTGTCTATTTGAGACATGTTTAAAAAGCTTAAAAAAAACAAGCAAAGAACCCACCTTTTAAAATTCTTATTTAATTCTTCTGGTATGAATTAAAATAATTATTAACTTCCATGTTTATTTCCCAGTATATACTACCAGTAATGTTGTCCCAGAGTTTTTTCATTTGTGTATCCACTGCCTATGTGAAAATTGGCTCTTCTATTCCTTTTGTGTCTTTGAAAAGTAAATTTGCTATCTCATTGACAAGAACTACTTTTCTTCAGGATATGCTTTGTCACAGTTTCTACAGTTCAGAAACAGCAAATTTCACAATCAGGACCTTTTTAGCCCACTGTGTACATTTGATTTTTACAGACCATTATTAATTCTCTGAAGTTGGTAAAAGTCACTGTTTCTTGTCCAAAAGTCTTCAAACAGTTATTAGATTTTGTAAAACTTTAAAGTCTTTCTAGACAAACAGCCTCAAAAATTTGAAGGTTACTATCTCCCATGATAGTTTCCCAGTAAACATAAGTAATTTTATAAAGATTGCAAAAATTACAGTTCAGACTCTCTGAGGGATTTTCTGACAAAGAAAATTATGATTTGGGTTTTTTCCATAGTCTTGATTATTTAAAATACTACTGAAATCAGTCATATCTGTTCAGATTTCTCCAACTCAAAGACTCAGTTTAATTAGTTTTAAGTTAACTCTCTTGAGAATTATATTCTCTCCTTATATCCTTACCATTCATTGAAGATAATGTCCCATCTGTAATTTTACCTTCATAGCAAATGGAGACAAAAATTGTTTCCTTCACAGGAAATTAAATTTCATGTTTTTGGAAGACTTTACAAACCATAGGAGATACTGGACCAATATTTAAAAAAAACCCAAACAAACAAACACCAAAAAAAACCCCAAAAACTTCTCCCCTTGGCCTCCTTGTTTATTTCTCTTGCAGAAAGATTGTTGGCACTGTGAATCCTATCTAACTGTGGGTTATTAAAATACTATAGGTAAATTTCCTGTGTCTTTCATCACAGATTGTCTGTTTCTTTGTTTTACTTTACATTTTCCTCTTTCTTTGTTATTTAGGCTACTTCATTAATTCTAAAGACTAAACTACTTTTGAATAGTTATTTTTTTCTTGTTAAAAAGTTTGATATTATTTGTCATGCATTCCATATGGAAAGTGCAAATTGTTCCAAAATGAACAAATATTTTATACCTATATAGCTATGACAATTTAGTTGTACATACCAGATAAAGAGATTAAGTTAAAGGCCCTAAGTAACAGTTGGCTCCTGCTTCTCTTAGGCATTCAGTATGGACAACCCAGAAGGTAATGTTTGGAAGCTTCTGTGAAAGTAAAGAATATTATTTAGCGGATTAGTTTGTCATTTTCCTTTGAACTGATTAAATTTCTGCCTTGGAAGAGTTTGATATCATGCACATAAAAATAAAGGGGGGTTGTGTATGGAATGATAGATAGATTGACTGCAAGGGATGGTTCTCATCACTGGGGTATCAAAATTTCCTCTCTGATCTCTCTTGCTCTATTATATACTGACTGCACCCTGCTTCCATAGTAAAAAGTGTTTTGAGGCAACAAAGCTTACCTGCAGATGTAGGAGCACAGAAATACAGGAACCACACTTTCTGTAGAAAATACTGGGATTTTATGGGATTTTATGGCAGACCCAGTGCTCTATAGAGGAATTCTGCTGTTTGTTCAGAAGTTTGATTCACTATTATTACACTTCTGTCACAGGTCCCTCATCAATTTGTCATCACTGAAACACAGCATCTTTCTCTAGCTCTCTCAGGGTAGAAGATCTATTTTTGAAAAGGTGCAGTTTTGTTTTCCTGCCATGGACAACACTTCTGCTGGCTAGTATGTACATGGGGCATGAACTCATCCATCTCTTTCTGTCTTCTCACAGACCTTTTGTGGAAGCATCTTAAATAGAAACCCTGCTTTGTGTATGACCTCCAAGCAAAAGTTCTCAGAAATCCTGAAAGTCTACAATGGTACAAATTTCAAAGGAGTAATAATTATGAGAGAGGGTTGAAAGCGTCAACATTTTCATCATCATAAGATCTTCTTATTAAACTCCAAGACTTTCTCTTGAAAGTATGATGGAGAACATGCATCTGCAAAATGTTTTAAATCCTTCAAGAATGAATGTCAGTAAAACAATTAATTGGTTTGCAATAACTTTGAGTTTAGAAGCTGAAAGTGACATATAAGTTCAAAGTGCTTTTTTTTATCAAAGCAGCAATTCAGTTCCCAGAAAATAGTGAAAATGAAGAATGATAATAAAATATTGGATGGTATAGTACAACCCAACATATAAATAAATAAATGTCTTCTTAAAGAGTGGCTTAATTTTCTAGCAAACTGAGCATATAGGCATAGAGCTGAAAGCCTGTTGCAGTCATGCAGAATCTTCTGAAATGAAATCACTTATGTAGCTCCCTAAATAATGACATAAAAGCCTCTTTTGCTCTCCTACCTTCAAAGTTTTTAGTTTTTCATTTTCTCAGTGCAGTAAGCTGCATTCTCCTCTGTGATACACAAGGGTTTTAGCTAGGTTAAGAGTCGGAGAAAATGAACTCATTTGCTATACTCAGAGAGAGATTTTTAAAAAGACAGAGAGGGAGGAGGTAGAGTGGGGTGGGGGAGTGTAGGGAGAGTCTGATGAAAGAAACATACAAAAATGCAAAGTGAGGGATAGATAAGAAATATGTAGACAAGTAATTGTGATAAAAGGAAAAAAAGGAGAGAAGCAGAATTTAATGGAATTTTTAATGAAAGAAACCCGAAGCATATTGTCTCTCTATGTCTTTTATTACTGCTGGCTTTAGTCTGAATGAGTAGGGACTAAGCACAGAATTACTTCGATCTAAATACTTAATGTGCTGCCCTTAACTGGGGAAAAATAAATTTGCTTGCAAAAATACTGAATTGCCATTCACAAAAAAAAAATTACCATTTTTTTGGAATGTTGAAGCCTGAGATATGACATTAGACTTAACATTATCCATGTTAAGAAAAATTCCATAGAGCTTGCTGTAACTACAGGGTTAAGACTAGATTGGGGTAGGCATTGTTAAAGAATGGGCACATATAATATGTCTTCAGTCCATGATAAACTGCTTAATCGTCCCCTGTACAGCTCCCTCCATGGTTGCGTTAACCACCAGTCAAGCTGAATCAGTAGAAGAAAGTTAGCAAATAGAAATTAAGGTTAAGCAATAGGTATTTTAGGAGTTTTAGACTTAGAGATAAGGTAAGGATGTCTTGCAACTAAGGTCAAGGATTAGAATATAGAATAAGTTAACAAAGAACACCAAGCTTTTGTGCCACCAGAGGATGAAGACAATGACATTTGGAATGGACCAGACAAAGCAGAACTGTGACATGACTGCAACAGAATGCACCAGCAGAGGAAAATTGAGAACTTTCTACTGACCAAGAAGAATAGAGGAATTAAGAATGCAGTGGAAACTTACAGTAGACATTGTCTATCATGTAATCATGTTTAAAAGATATATAAGGTGTAAGGTGTATTTTTTACATTGCCACTCATTGAGGTGATGGCCCAACTCTGAGTTGTTAATGAAAGTAAACCTAGAGATACCCACAGTCTGATGAAATTCCTCAACAATCCCTGAAGCAGGCTCTGAAACCAGTGCTGAGGCTGCACCACTCTGAGTGCCTTTGCCTGTTTCTCTGGTTTCATTAGCCTTATTGTTCCAGGTATGATTTGCACAATAAGGCCAATGTTTTATGTACATTATTGTTGTACATTTTCTGGGGTTTGTAAACCTGCACCAGGTTTGGAACTTGATTTTAAAGCCCAGTCCTGCAGCTGTAGAGATTAAAGGCAAAGTCCCTATGGTGTCTGTGGGCTAGAATTCCACTCCTGTCAGGGTACCCTTCCTCCCGCTCAGGAGACAACATAGCCATCAGGTTTTAGGCTGTCATTTACCATCACAACCACGCACAAACTAACTAACTAAACTGAGCGTATGTCACCGAATTTTTGGGCTGACAATTCAAGTAAATTTTTGACTGACAATTCAAGTCAATTGATTACCCAAGCTTAAAAGGAATTTGAGTTGGTTTTTTATTTGAGTGTTGTAATTTTTTGGAACTTGACCAAAAGATGGGTTATAAATACAAAGACAACCTATCAAGCAGATCATCATCTTATAGCAGAGAACAACGTTTCTTCTGGTAGTTGATTTTTGCTTCTTCATAACAATTTTGTAGACACAGTTAATACCTTGAGCTTACCAAGGCCTTCCACTGCAATGTTTAAATTTAATTATAGAAAAAAGATAACTAGAGTTCAGGCACTATCATACCCTGAAATCCAGACAATCAATGACATCTAAGGAAATGAAGAATTGCCAGGTCGAGTGTTTGAAAAATATATCTCTAGGGCTTTGAACATACCAGCACACATACCTATAACGTTATCTACTTTTAATTCTGTTTTAATGAGGGATGTAATAGAAAACTCAACAGTGCTTAAAGCAACATCTTTTTCATTGTTTTCTACTAGCTAAGCTTGACTGCTGGTGAAAAATGGTGTGGAAATGGATTGGACTAGAAAGATATGTGTACAAAAATAACTACTCAAAGTAAATTTAAGTTAAGAGTTATAATGACTGACATAAAATAACCAGAGGCTAAAAGGATTGCAAAAAACATTCTCCAAAAGGGATTATTTCAGCAAGAAAACAATGCAGCTCTTGTTTACTGGCTAGGAAACATGGATTTATAGTGATGACAAACATTAAAACCCCTTAGGGAGATCACTGTGAACTAAACCCCAAAAGAATGCAAAAAACCTTACCTTGAAACACTACTGATACAGAAATAGTAAATTTCTGTGGAAATTAATTTCCGAGTAGAATTTAATACCTTTTTCAAGTGGTGATATGCTAAGCATGGATGTTAGAAGGCCAATATGTGTTCAGAAAATAAGACCAGAGGAGTGATTGTGATTACTTTCCTAATTCAGTAGTAAACACTACGTCATGGATGGAAATACTGACTACTAGTGCTATCACTTTCATCCTTTCATGTCCCAAAGTTGTTGAATTATGTAGTAAGAGACAAGAATTAAATGCATCAGTCACCAATCTATTTACCTGATATTGCACCGATACTTTATTAGAGCTGCCTTATAAAAGTCTTCACCCTTCCCTCTGATATATGTAGGTTTAGGATGAAACATTTATGCAAATATCATAGAAAACTACGCAGACTATGCAGTCATATGAATATGTTTACTGATTCAACTAACCTCTAAGGGGTTCAATTAGCAAGACCTGAAAGCAAATACACTTTGCATTATGCAACCTGTGCATCAATACACTAATTTTCTGGTAGCTGAGATATCTGGATTCTAACGTTTGCTTTGACACAGTTCTGCTATCCTGAGCAATCACTGGGGGCCAAATTTTTGAAATCGACCATTAATAATTGGGTCCCTCAAACATAAATTTCTGAAGAAGGACACAATATATTTTGGACTATGAGTATTAATTCAAACTATTTATTAAAAATTGTAACTATCAGTATTTTCAAAGCAGTTTATTTGCTTGAATTTCTATGTCTACACTTCTCTGCAGGAAAGAACAAATCCACTAATCAGAGACTGTTAAGAGGTTTATATAAAGAGTGCTATATGTTTTCATTAATTAAATGCCAATGATTTATTAAATTATACAGCTTCTTTAATAAGGTATACCTCAAAGCTGAAGACATCCTAAACTATGAGAAGCTAAAACTGAAAAAAATCAGTTCACTAGTTTTAGATATAAACAGTAAGGAAATGTCTGCCTAAGGATGAAAAATGAACAAGGATTTAACTACTGTTCTAACCCATTGAACACAAGGGAATCACGAAAGGTGTGTTTAAAATCATCCAACTTCACGTGTCTACATCATATATAGGCATCTGCATCTATACTACTTATCCAAGGCTTTTCCATACACAGTGGAATGGAAGAGGCATCTTCCAGAGATTATTTTTGACCTATTTTAGACAACTTAAGTAGGATGAGATGACTGAAGCTGTATGGATGCTACTTTCTCTCAGTGACTACGAAAGGAGACCAGGTGACTGGTTCTGACTTAGACACTGACCTTTTATCTTTTAGATTTATGAAGTCATCTGTGACAAAGTGTCTTGGCATGGGTTGCCCTTTGGTTTTCTTCAAATATTCAAAGGACTTTTGTCTCCTACAAGCTCCTCCTTTTAAATTTACTATTAGACAGAACACTATCTAATTGGAAACATAAATAGGTATTTTTTTTTCCCCAGGGCTTAATGTGCAACACATTCCTTTTAAGAGCCTTACCAAATTAACAAACCTAGCAAATGAAAAAAGAGCTAGGGCAAGAGAAGGAAATGGAAAAGAAAAAAAAAGAGAAATATATAGTGAAGAATGAAGAACAAACAAAGAAAAAGAAAGAGATGGATAGAGAGGAAGAGAAGGAAAGAGAGAGAGAGAAGGGAAGAAGGAAAATGGAAGGAAAGAAGGAAAAAGTAAAGAAAGAAGAAAAAAGGAAGAGAAGGAAAGAAGAAGGACAAAAGAAAAGGAAGAGTAAGCAAAGAGAAAAAGAGGGAAGGAAAAAGAAAAAAGGAAGAAAAGAAATAAAAGGTGGAAGAAGAAAAAGAAAAAAACAAAACCTACTTAGTGGATTTATATAACTTTAAGAAAGGCCAGGAGCAGTAGTCTTTTGAATGCATTTAACAATTCTAAATTGCACAGTTAGCACAAAGATACTATTGTTAATAGGCCCTTTAGAAATGACAGTGATAATATGCTAGATTAGACAATGACCATTTTCTGATCATTATTAGTTATCTGTTTAAGGTAATTACTACAAGTGACCCTAATTTCAGTGAGGATTTGTTTTGCTAAAATGAAGCATCCAATACCAATGGCAAAACTGTCTGTTAGCATTTTCATATTTATTTGTCCAGAGAAGAAAAAAAAAAAAAAAAGCATCAGCTAAATCTTTATCTGATGTAAATTACTGTAGCCTACATGTCTCTTAGATTGATTTAAACATACTGGTCAATATGTACTGCAGTTCACTGAAAACCGATATTCGCTTATTCACAAATTCGAAAATAAGCACGCTTGCTGCAGGGAAGAGTAAAGCACGTCTTTGATTCTTCCTTGAACAAATGAAAAAAAAATGAACTAGATTCTTCCAAATGTAAGGGTACTGAGTCATATTGCAGTGTCATTTGCAAAAGAATCCTGAGGCTGTGGCAGGCCAGCTTATCTTACTGTTGCCAGGTTTATTACTAGCAGAGTTTTGAATGCCTAACACTTTTTGAAGGATTTCAGAATGTCAGACCCTGACTGACAGCTTTAATCGGTGACTTCCTTCCTTGTGAGTATATGACAGTTTGACAGGCATCCTTAGAGTTCATTTAATTATTTTATGCAAGTCTCCTTACTGAATAATATTAACGACCGTTTTACCTTATACGCACAGCAGCAGCAAAATTAAGCTGCCACATTGAATTCTATCCTACCTTCCACACTTACTAGCTCCCGGCATATTTGTACTCTTCCCCTCCCTCCTCCTTCAGCGAAAAAAGTAGATTTAAAAAACCATATGCACACAAAAATGAAGACTAACAGAACGAAGACTAACATTTACATGCTTTCATATGAAATTAAAATATCATCAAATACCGTAAAAAAATAGCAGAAATTTATGCTGATATGAAAGTGTTATTTTGGAAACACTCTTTGAAAGGAAAAGAAAAGCAGCAAAGAAAACACAAAAAGGAGAGGAAACAAGAAAAATTTTAAATTTTGAATAAAACTTGCATATAACCATTGCTATTATTACCATTATTATTGTTGTTGTTATTATTGTCATTGTTATTATGGTTTCTTCTCCAGCAGGTTAAAAGTATATATCTTTCTCCAGAGCTGCTTTAATTTACGCAAATACTGATGTTTTTTTTCTCATTATGGCAGGTATTTTCCCTTTCTTAATACCCGCACAGTCTTGCAGCAACTACTGTTGATATGGAATGGAAGATGTGATTTATAGCGTCATTAGGTAGCTAACATGCTCTTGAAATGTTCATTAACAATTCTGAGTACAGAGTATGGAAACCTTACATCCATTCTTGCTGGATAACATGGTGACATTGCCTTTTGCTCTGACTAACTTACCTTCTGTCTGCAAAGTCCTTGCCATCTTTATTATAGCACTTCAGAAAGAAAGGTAGAATGTAGTTTACAGACTCAAAGAGGCTCAAACACTACATCATAGATCTGCCTAAGCTACCATCTAGTCTGATGGTAGGGGGATTTGAGAGTAGTTAATAATTCAACATTGCTTTGACCATTCTGAAAAAAAGAGCCAAATTAAAACATCCAGTAAATCAAAATTTGAAAGCAAAATTATTCCTACCCTTATAGGCTGTGAACATTTCTCATGGGAAAGGTATGTATTGAAATGACCATAACTGCTGCTTATCTGCAGAATACATAATATACATAAAAGTTAATCCAGGATGACCTAATAATGATCTCCTGTTCCCCTTTGCTCAACAAAGTAGTTAGTCAGGATTGGAGGTTCATCAATGACATTCTTTAAAAGAAAATTAAGTATATTTTTCTGGCCACACAAAGGATCCGCCTTTTTCCCCCATCATAAGTGTGATCCAGTTCCTACACTCTGGTCCACAGAATTTCTGTTTCTGTCACCCACTCACGTGGTCTGGATGCTGTGTCAAAACCCATAGACTGAACCACTACCCAGGAAATGTCAAGTTGTGCATAAAAGGATGTATTTGCAAAGCTGTTGGAAGTTCCCACAGGAGACTGAGAAAAAAAGATATGGTAATTTGCAGTTTTGGTAGCTAAGTAGTGCCTAGGAGAATTCTGTATTAATTTTGGCTCCATCAAACACTTCCTATGTAACCCCAGAGAAGTTATGAAAGGCAAACTGTTGTTTCATGAACTATATATTTGCCTCTTTCTAGAAAAGCAGTTTCAGATGCATTCTCTTTAAAATTACTATTTATTCAGTGTTTAACAGTTACAGCTACAAATGAAATTGGTGGCAATGCTCAGCATTTCTATGACTGGGCGAATGATCAAGAGAAATAGAACATGATATGCATGAGACACCCATGACTGTTTCACCCACTGTTGAAAAATCAATTATATGATAAGTCAAGTGGCATACACATAAATGAATAATGCAAATTATCAGAATAAATCCATGTACTTAAAGTTAGAAGTTCAC
Source organism: Egretta garzetta (assembly GCF_000687185.1). Lineage (NCBI taxonomy): Eukaryota > Metazoa > Chordata > Aves > Pelecaniformes > Ardeidae > Egretta > Egretta garzetta. The sequence goes on from NW_009260128.1 coordinate 5,757,843, forward strand.
ACATGCTGATATTGACATAAAAATATTCACCTGGAAATTCAGACCTGTAGAATACAAAAGATGATGTCTGGTAGATTCATACACTGATGAAAAGATGTATACTCTGCAGCCACTGAACACGTTAAACACTTTAATATTCATCTTCGATACAGTGGGGATCCTATAGGAATGGTTTCTGAAAACAGAGACTTTTGACCAGCTGTTCAAGTGTCATAAGGTATTATAGCTTTTTAGCACCTCTGATGAAGTTGCACCAATTTCTAGCTCCTTAGAACATGGAACTGGAATTGCACATGTGGAAGAGGACAGTCTTCATTTTGGCAAACTTGTCTGTGATCGACTTTGCAATCTTGGCAATGATGTTTTCTTCTGGAATTGTGAGTAATTCTGTATTTGTATGGAAATATTGAAGTGACTGTGAATTATGACTAGAATACATCTCACACTCTACAGGTTTCTGATCTGACTCTTTTTCTGACTGTTTTTTTTTCCTCATAACAGCAATCATAATAGAAATGGCTTTCATTTCAGAGCAGAACTGTATTGCTCGATGACTTTAGGTTTTAGTCATCTATAATCATTAGTTAAATGAAATAGTATTTACATATATTCTGTGACAGTAAGACAAAGAAAATGGCAATTTTCCATATTTTGAGTACTGTCTTGGTAAACAGAGAGTTTACCAGCTAACTTTATGATTTAATAATGATTTATAGGGAGTTTCTAACTTGTTTGTAGATTTCAAGATCAATCCTTTAACATAAATATTTTACCACCTTGACCTCTGCCTACATTTATTTTCTCTGAAAGAGAACAGGACAGAAGGAATACAGCTTATTCTACTATAGTTCAGATCCTCTCTCTGTTCTCAAAGAAGCTTAATACTTGTTACAGCAAAATGGATTTGGCTTAATTTTATAGGTAGGGCTTTGAGTGGGAGGCCAGTGATAGTGGTTCTTGATAAAAATTCGATGAATAGTCTCTGTGGTGAAGGCATCATCAGAATATAGACAAAGTGCAGAAGTGGTGATTCATTCCATTTTCTATCAGGGAAGGTCTCCACCAGGTAAAATTCTATTGAATGGCACTGTTTAATCAGAAATGGATATCAGAATTTGAGATGAAGAAAAATATTTTTATGCCACCATTCTTGAAAGAGACCTTCTACCCTCTGCTCTTGTCCTCTTTCATGGAGAAAATAAATCATTTGTGTGAAAATAATAGATTATGCATACTATTCATTATGAACATCACACTTTTGGGGCTTCACTGACAACTCCCATCTTGTGATTATGTTGTGTGGAGGTAAAAACGTCTGCTGAATTAATGACAAATCTGTCAGTGCCTTTATCCACTGCCCTGTTTGAAATGATTAAACTCATAGAGTGTTTGCTTAATCTATTTTCCTTTTTCATATACCATGCTCACTGCCTAGGGCAAACACATCTAATAATTTTCAATTGAATAAACCCATAACTCATGACCCAATAAATTATTAAAAAACCCTGTGTTGCTTCAGATTCATCATTCATCTTACCACAGTGGAAGAAAACCTACAGAATTCCTTAACAGTTCTTTCTGTGATAAATAGTTCTATTAAAATTTATGAATACAGTAGTATACATTAACACAGATTTTGTTACTGAATTATCTGTCATATTTTTTTTTTTCATGCACCAACATGTTGCATTAATAATTTCATTGGTCTGGAAAACTCAGAGTCAGCTATCATCATATGCTTTTTTGTTTCTTTTTTTTTTAACTTAACCCTGGGATCCCTTAAAAAAGTGGCAACATTGCTGTTCTGCATTGCTTTTGCTCATGTTTTCAGTTAGGTTCTTAAGAACTATTAATCTCTACATCCATCTGAAGTGATTAATTGTAAAATAAAATTAGAACACATGATAGAAAGAATAAATAATTATTAAGTAAGTAGCTGCCATAAGACTGCCTGATAACACAGATTAGGAGATATCTGTTTCACTACAGAAATACATCAGAAAGGAGTGACTTCCAAATATAAATTCTGTTCATTACATTTTTTTAAGGTGGACAATAAAATAGTGGCTAATGCATAGAGATGGCACACATTTCTCTATCCATTCTTTTCTCAATAGAAAATTAAAGGTTTTAGTAAAAAGCAAACAAAAGGATTTCATCTTCATTTTACTTCTCTGGTAAATTCTCTGTTCATGGATGGGAAAGACTGTCTGCTTAGGCATTGATTTCTATCATGGTATCTATGAAATAAGAAACCTAAATGATCAGGAAAACTATGTAGGCCTAGTTTCTTTTCTGAAGTACACTATGGTGAACTTTCTTCTGGTGCACTATGTCACTACTAAAGATATCAAAATCACTTTAATGATGTACTAATGGAAAGAATAGGGTTTTCTTTATCATAATAGCCCTCTACCAAAACAAATTTAATTTTAGTTTGTATATGCAGAAGGAACTTAATTGACTGTAGAAAGGCAAGATACAAGCTGCCATTATGTACATTTGAAACTAATGTAATAGTGGGACTAAAATTGGCATCCTCCTTAAACTGTGTGTTTGGAAACAGTACTGCTCAGAAGTATTGCATAACAGCTCAGTTTCTTTTGGATATAAGTTTTGATAAGGACTCATACTGTGTCTCATTTTTGTCAAGGTGTGCAAGTCCATTATGCTCCTGTGAAATTTGAAATCTATGAAAAAAGCAATAAAGTGAATTGAAAGACATGTTATCCTCTACCTGTAGTCATATTCTTGTTCTTGAGGAACTTGCGGAAAAATCTACAAATATACCCCTCACCTTTCAGGGAGCTGCCCAGTAATACTATAAAGCATTGCTCTGATATATTTTCCAGAGTACAGTACTTTACAGAAGACTTGTAAGATCCAGTCAAAGCTATCAACTAGTCAGACTTTAACCAAAGTATAGGTGAAGAGGGAGGTTTGGGCAGAGCTTTTAAGCCTTCAGCTATTTAAGATCTTAGTCACTTGACAAAAGGGAACAGCAGCTAAATTCTGTCTTCTGTCCATGTCCCAAGATTAGAGAATGTTGAAAACTGAATTACTAGTTGTAAATATTGCATCCAGACATTTTAGGGAATAAGAGATGAATGAAAGGAAAAAAAAAAAAAAAAAGGAATAGAGTAATAATATATGTATATCCTGGTCAGGGAAGACGGAAGTGAAGGTAAAAGTAGTAGGATCCTCTGACATTAAACATTAATAAAGTCCAAACACATAGCATGAATAAAACAAAAGGCAGTTTTAAATCTCTTTAGGGAAGGATAGTAAAGAAGTAAAACTGTAGAAATATTTTATAAACTATTTGTGACAGAAAACTGAAATATTAGGAGAAATACTAATAGCCCTGAGAGCCCTCCTTATTATGGTAGATTTTAGCTTCTAAAGATACATATTCCAGAAGAAATGGTACTAACAAAAATAGTGCTGAATGTGATAGCAGGCAAATTTAATCTCCACATCTGCATAGATTCAAAGAAGAGGGTGTCACAAGGGAAGTGAAGTTGGAGAAGCTGTGATTTAGTGGAGACATTAAAGAAAGGATAGGGAACTGATTAAAGTTTCTGGGATCTACTGGACAAAGGAAATAACCAAGAGATAGAAAGATTACAAATGGAGTTTACTAGCAATCCAGTGAGCTGGATGCATAAAATATGTGTGTGCCAGGGAATTTAGTTGCTGATATGTATTTTGGGAAAAATGCTAACCCAGAAATTATTTAAAACATAAAAAAGATGGGGTGAAATTTCAGTAGTATAAAATTCAAGGTCATGTATTTGAAAACAGTGACAAAAAACTTTATTATGAGTTTATAACTTAGAACAGGCTATAGTTTGGGTATATTACTTCATCACAGAATGAGCACCTTTACATTGTACAGTTTGGTACTGGAACAATATCATAGAATCATAGAATCATAGAATGTTTAGGGTTGGAAGGGACCACTAGTGGTCATCTAGTCCAACCCCCCTGCAGTGAGCAGGGACACTGCTAACTAGATCAGGTTGCTCAGAGCCCCATCCAACCTGGCCTTGAATGTTCCCAGGGATGGGGCCTCCACTACCTCTCTGGGCAACCTGTTCCAGTGTTTTACCACCCTCATTGTAAAAAATTTCTTCCTTACCTCTAGCCTGAACCTACCCTGTTCTAGTTTAAAACCATTTCCCCTTGTCCTAACACAGCTGGCCCTACTAAAAAGACATTCCCCATCTTTCCTATAGGCCCCCTTTAGGTACTGGAAGGCCGCAATCAGGTCTCCCCGTAGCCTTCTTTTCTCCAGACTGAACAAGCCCAACTCTCTCAGCCTGTCCTCATAGGAGAGGTGCTCCAGCCCTCGGATCATTTTTGTAGCCCTCCTCTGGACCCGTTCCAACAGTTCCATGTCCTTCTTGTCCTGAGGGCTCCAGAGCTGGACGCAGTACTCCACGTGAGGTCTCACCAGAGCAGAGTAGAGGGGCAGAATCACCTCCCTCGACTTGCTGGCCATGCTTCTCCTGATGCAGCCCAGAGTACGGTTGGCCTTCTGGGCTGCCAGCGCACATTGCTGGCTCATGTCTAGCTTTTCATCCATCAGTACAATATACACAATCTGGCTCAAGTATGGGAAGGAGGATATGATAACCTTTTTTATCTTTTTTATTCAGGCAAGAAAACTGCATTGCTACTTTCTTTTAAGTATAATGAAATATTCTTCATTTATCTCATTCCCTCAGGCTGCTGGAAAACAACTGATTTTAAGGACATGTCGATAAAGCAGTATGCAATTCCTTTCTCCCTAGCTGAATAGTCAAGACTACATCCAATGTCAGGGGGATTCATACAGTTATGCCATTTTTGGTCTCCATTGATGACTTCTTATATACGTGTTATGCCAATTTCTTTGTTCTCAACTTCCTTCTATAGCAATAAAAATTATATATAAGAAACTACAAGCTTCATCAAGAATAAACAAGTTATCAGTGCTACCTATCTCATTATTCCTTTTCTTAGCCTTCATTTCAGCCAAATGATTTTATATTTACTCAAGAAGAGCAAATATAAGCACCTCTTGAGTGCCACACTGACCCTACTCCTGTACATGTAAGCACATACACACACACACACGAGACATTCCAATGTGATTTGTGTATTAGTGCACCCAGTGGAAATCATTTATGGTGAAACATCAGGTAGGTGGAAGCTGACTTGCTGTATTGGTTGATCAAGGCTCAATGCCTTAGGGCTCTTGTCTTCTTTGGGACAGGTATTAAAACAATACAATATGCAACAGTAATTAATGGAACAGGAACCTTAGGAGTTTTTTCTTCCTCACCCCCTCCCATTTCCAAAGATGCTGAAGGGAAAAAAAGCTAATGAGGAAAGGAGAGATTGGCTGTCTTCAGGCAATATATAACTCTCGCTATTCTTTATCTTTAATCTGAATAATTAAGCTTCTATTTTTTCCCCTGTTTTCCTGATCCATATTTTTGTCCCAGTCTGTCTTTGCCTGGTTGCCACTAAATATGGGGAATATAACTATGAAAATAGGTATGTTATCACTGGAGTTTACAGGGAGTAAAAAAGATGGGGCAAGACTCTTCTCGATGGTATCCAGTTACAGGACAAGAGACAATGGACACAAAATTAAATACAGAAAATTCTGTTTAAACATAAGAAAAAAAAGAACCAAACAAAAATAAACGCCAATCTTTTTCACTGTGAGGGTGTTCAAACACTGGAGCAGGTTACCTAGAGAGTTTGTGGAGTCTCCATCCTAAGAGATACTCAAAACCCAACTGGACATGGCCCTGAGCAACCTGTTGTAGCTGATCCTGTTCTGAGCAGGAGGGTTGGACTAGACCATCTCTGGAGGTACTTTCCAGCCTCAGCACTTCTGCGATTCTGTTCAGGATTATTCTGTTCTGTTCTTCTGATTCTGTTCAGGATCATTTTGTAGGAACACCTGAAAACTACTAAGCTCTGCTTCTGTACTTTATGACTCTCTAATTATTTTTTCCTTCCTGTTACTTCTTCTAATGAAACCTAATAGTTGATGTGAAATTCTGAAAACAAATATAAATCTTGTGGCATGCGGTATTATATTTATAATTTTATTTAAAGAGATAACTGACACCATGTAAATAATAACTACCTTATTAGCTAGTTCCTAACAACATTTATCTAGCATCTTGACAAACTGTAAGTTATAACTTGTTGCTTGGAAATAAAAAAAAATAAATTATTGTGCAATAAATAAGTCTGTGAGACATTAATAACAAATGTTTTCCTGGAATTAAGTTTCTTTATAGCTGAGAAAAAGAAAAAAATATAAAAAGAAATGACAATACTTAATAATTCTAGTCTAATAAATGTTACAGCACCAAATTTTATAAAATAAGTTTTTTAGTTGCTTTCTGAGTTTCTACATAGAACAATATTTTGACTGTATTTCATTTACAAGCACACACAGTCATGAAGTGTCTCATTTTGCATGTCAACTCAGCTGATTTTCACCCACACTTCATTACTTCTGCCATATAATGTCACTTTTATGATTTTGCTTAAACTAATAGCTATGGTCAGATAACAAGAGAAAATGGTGTTTTCTATCTCTGCTAATTATATTTTTTGCTTTGAAAAGAGACAGGAATATTTTGCTATAATATTTAGCTCAATAGCTTGCATAGAGAAATATGTATAAATCACATGCAACTAGATATAAATAGTAAATGCACAATATTTATTCTTATAGTTAACTTATTTTTTAAACCAAGGGAGATGATCATTTTCAAACTACATTAGTCTCATTTATCTCCATGATGTCCTTAATGTTATAAGATGTTACAGCAACATTACCGGCTCCTGCAGGCCTGTATCAGCCTTTAGCTACTCAGGCGCATTATTAGAGTGTCAACATAATTCAGACATCTCATATAAAAAGAGCCAACCCACTGGCTCCAGGTTTTTTCTAAATGTATTTGCCTGATTTAATAGCTTTAAATTTATCGTGTGGTTTTTTGGTTTTTTTTTGTCTTTTTGGATACACATACACTACTTGGAAAATCTTGTTTGTGACTGCTAAAATATTAAGAAAGGTAGCACTTAGCACAAATTCTTGTTATTGTTGCATACTGTGCTCCTCTGGTAAATCACTACACAACATTTAGATGAAGAATAAAAGCCACAGTATATTTTTGAAACAAAAATAATTACAGAAGTATTTTGCGGTGACTTTTCCTAACATGTATAGGGCATTCCTAACTCTGTATAGGGCATTTTGATTTTTTGAGGAAAGTTACCCACTTTTTGTAGGCTTTAGTCCCATATAAGTTTTTTGGAATGTGTTAATTAATTTGTGTTTAAAAAAGGTGAGATATTTAAAAGAAAGAAAATTCAGGACAAATTTTGTTGTGAATGAGCAGCCAGAGAAAGGGTGGATTATTCTCAAAGTGTCTTGTCTGATATAACAACATAGTTTTCAAATAAGTCACTTTGACCCATACTCTGCAAAAATAGTACAAGTGTTCAGCTATTCTGTTAGGTTTTTTATTTATGCACCAAAGAATAAAAAGAATTAATCACCAAAGCCCAAAGACAGAAAGAAGATTATCAGTAGAACCCTCTATATAAATGCATGAAGCTGAACCAGGCCATCTCTGAGGTAAAGCAATGCAGTTTTTCATTGGAATTCAAGACATTTTCTCTCTCATACCTTCTCACTAAAACAAATCAGATAATGCTAAACTCAGAAAGCATAGTAAGTCAGCAAACTTCAGTTCACGGTGAGAAACTGAACTAATTTTCAAATGTATTATTCTTGTGATTTGCTGTGCACCCATACACTCACATACGCAACTGCATATAACACGAGGCGTATGAAATACTATTGTTACATTTTCTCAAGAAAATATATTATCTTTTTGTGGTTATTGTAACAGCTTTTGGAAGCAAGTTAACAAAAGGGAGTAAGTTTCTTAGGGGTGGATGAATATTTGTGTATTTTGCTTAATATATGTGAACGTATTATATAAAAGGCAGAACGGTATACAAATTGACTATGTATTATATAAAAGGCAGAAATGTATACAAATTAATCACATAAACAAAGTACTTATTCACCTTCCAAACCTCATCCAATTCCAACAACTATAATGATGAGCAGATCAATCATGGAACAGAACTGAGTAGATACCCCAAATCCATCTAGCTTCAGCATCTGGAACTGAAGTCAGTGAGTTAATAAATGAGCTAGTTTCAAGAGAAGATGAACGTGCCCAGAATCTTAAAAACATTGAGCAGGTGCTAAGTGTAACTGGATAAGACAAAGCAAAATCCTATTTCAAAAATTGAAATATTTTCTGAGGGGTAGTAAAATTCTCTGCATTTTCATAATTTTCTCATGCAATCTAGATGGAATGTGGATCAAAAAAAAAGAGCCTAAAAATCTAGTAAATAATAATGCAAATAGTTTATGCTGTGGCATTTATGAAGCAGGAACTATTACTTTTACTTTGAAACAGTGTGAAATAACACAACATTTTACTTAATTGAAGCCTTTTTTTTTTCGCCTACCAAAACTTTTTCACAGTCATCAATATATTTTCATCCTATCTATGGCACAAAGGAGAAAGTAGGTTTTCTGTCTGTAGGTCTAGCATTTCATTTGAACAATTAAATCCTTTGCGAAAGTAGTCTAGTAAATCTAGTGATCTAGACTTAGTTGCAGCTATCTAAAACCAATGTGAATTTCTTTTAAAATAATATCAGTAAAAAGTTCTGGGAAGAAGAAAAGTTATAATTCCTAAACAAGGAGAAAAACCAGTATCGGTTGCAATAACCATCGCTTCAGGATAATAGCAACATAACAGCTTGAACATCTCTCCTCAGTAGCAGGTGTTTCAGCACGAAGTGACATTTATTTGGGAACACATAAGCCAAGGGAATGATGCTGCTAGGAGTAAAACACACATGCACAAAATTATTAGAAACTATGAGTTTATTAATACTGCAGATGAAGACAATAAAATGTATAGAAGTTAATTTGCACTTGCTTTTCTACATTATATACAATGTTACAGATTCGAAAGTAAGCCCTAATATAATGTCATTCCCTAATGGATAAACTCAAAAAAATCAAACCTGTGATATGAAGATATGAACTAAACTTTACCTTACAAAGAAAATTTAAAAACAAATTCATATCATCGAGTGGGAAAAGAACTACCTATCAAGCAATGTAAACCGCAGCTAATGCAAACTGCAATTCATCTTCTCTTAGCCATTTTACTGGCTGACTTTTCTGCAGCTGCAGAAGAAAATGCCTGTCAAGACCCTGTCTCTAGCTGCTTAGCAGATCTGAAGTGATGCAGTTTTGCCAGAGGGGACACGTCCATCAAACAGGAAAGGGAAGCTCCCTTTCAACTGTGAAACTGCATTATGTAGCGCCAAAACCCTCAAACAGTAATTATTTTCATATCACTATTGCAGTTTAGGTGAGTGTTTCATCTTCCAGTCAGATTTTATTCCCTTACGGGTAGTGATGGGGGAGGTACTGAAAGTTCAGTAAGTAAACCAGAAACAGGTGTAAACAAGCTAGTGTCATGTTTTACAGCTTAGAAGATGTAAGACAGGCTAGGGAGATATCAGCTGAAAATAATACAGAAAAGCCCTCATATCAGTATTAGAAGTATGCGTAATGAAAGTTTTTCTCTAGATAATGCACAAGGAGGTCCACCTGGCACTCTGCAAGATGTTGCCAGTTGCACTGACTTTTAAAATATCATTTATAAATAAAAGTTTGACCTTCACATTTTACAATGTTAATTAAGATTTTCCCAAGGAACATGAGAAAAAGTCTAAATACATGCAGAGGACATGGCAACTTTCTTACGATGCTCAAAACTCTTTATAAGATAGAAAGCATTGCTTTTTAGCAGGGAAGGTGACTGGTCATTGCAGCAAACTGTGAGAGAAAGTGGAGGATTTTTGATGCCTTCAAGTCAGTTTGGTTTCTTTCTGAAAGAAATGTTTTATCCAAACACATATAAGATCCAATGAAAAGGTAAATCGGTCACATGATATAGCTTCTGCTATGCAAGAGGCGAATTAAACTACCTAATGGTCTCTCCTGGTCTTAATGTCTGAGGGCCTGTTAATGAATGACACAGAAAGATTTAAAAGTTCAGAAGAGTCATTTATCAACTACAGACAGATAAACAGGCATAGAGATCACTGCACTTTTGGTTATTCTAAAGTGGATTGACAGATGTACCTGATTTTCCTTGGTAGAAATTCTTCCCGTGCTGTCCAAGCTGATCTTGTGCACTGTTGCTGTGCATGGGATCTTTGAAGTTAGAACAGAAATACAAAAACATATCAATAACAGACAGTCAGGGCCCATCCATCCATATCTTCAGATAAAAGTTTGTGCAGCCTTCATTCCAAAAGCAATGCATAGATGGGAAGTAATTAATATCTTATGGATGAAGCTACAAGTGAGGATCATAAAATTGGCTGGTGAGTTTCTCTTCTCCATTAAACTTCTCCACTGTTTTACATGGATAACAATTAATGACTCAGTGTATTCTAAAATGGTCAGCATTTTAGTTAATATACTTATTCCAGAAATTTTATTTCATCAGGTATTTCTTCTATGTGAATATCACACTTTTGAGACTGTTTTTAAGAATTGTTATTTGTGCGTTTCTTCCACAGCATTCTGTCATACCTCTTATAAATTTTAGGTAAATGATGGTTGTTCATAAATCTTTATATAGAAAAGCTCTATTTCAGAGTAATTAATTGTAGTGTTTATTATTGATAGCCAATAAAAATGTGAATACCTGTTACTTAAGGGTGAGAATAAATGTAATTAGAGAACATAGGCAGCATGAAAAACAGAGTCTTAGCAAGGGAGAGGGGTGAGATGGAAGTCCGACTCTTCAGTCTCTTCAGATGGTGAAAAAAACTTGGTTCTGCTGTTGTTGCATTTCCCATTTTGGGACACTCTGTAAAATGGAGGGGGATTATATATCAAATTATTTGCCCTAAAATGAGCAAAGTGTATTTATATTTTTAGGTATTCAAATTAGGAATGCCTGTAAATGATACTGTAATAGCTAAAAAAAATTCAGCTAACAGAGTTAATATAAGATGTAAGCCTTTTTTTGCTGGCAAAAACTATTTGGTTGCTACAGACTATGGAGCTGCAAAAGTGGTACTGTAGTAGCAGCACAATTTTCTAGTAATATATCTGGCTACCAATTTCTATATTTATTTAATTTAAATTTTATTTATTTATTTATTTAATATTTTCATTCAAATTAATAAAATGTATTTTAATGTCTTCTTGCTGCTACCATCTGCTTCAGTATTGACCAGAACTATAATGTTTGAATGAAGTTGGAAAAATAACCTATATACTCATTCCTTGGGTGCTCTACAGGGACTTAAGTAGATGTAGCTACTATAGTTGTAACTATAATTTATCTATTTAGTCTTTTATGTAATTTGTTGAGGATTAATACTCTTTAATGTACGTATGTTCTGAAAAAGAAAACATTCCATGGAAATTAACTGTTGTATAACCAATATCAAAGCCAAATAAGATGAAGAAAGAAAAAAAAATCAGACCCATTACCTCAGAATTTACACATTCTCCATTCTGAAGATACAAATCAGCTCCAGAAACTGTTAACCATTAAGAAAAATTGATGTTTATAGTTCTTTTAATTGCAATTCTATGGAGAACAAGGCAACTCGGTTGTTTGTATTAGGAATCTAAACTGAGTTTATGTTAATATCCAATATATTTCATATTATTTTTATGATACTCCAGACCAGGACCCTACAGAAACCAGTATATTTCAGTTTAGGGTTGCTGCTAACATCAGGAGATAATTCAGTTCTATTTTATTTTTTACTCTTAGAATAGAATAATGTAGATTGGAAGCCACGTCTGGAGATGATCTAGTCCAACTCCTCACTCACAAAAGTGATGTAGCACAGGTTACTAGGGCTGCGTCCAGTCAACTTTTGAGTATGTCCAGGGATGGAAACTCCACAGCCTATTTGTGCCCTTATTCTGATATTTGGTCATCTTTACAGTTAAAAAATAAAAATAACCCCCTCAAATTAATATCTAATTTGAACTTCCCCTTGTGCCACATGTGCCTAGTCTTTTTACTATGTAACTTTGAGTCTGGCTCTGTCTTCTCTACAACTGCCCGTTAGATAGTGGTAGACAGCAATAAGATTCTGCCTTATCTTCAAGTAGAAAAAAACCGATTCAACCTCTCCTTGTGATTTTTGTGCTCCTGTCCCTGCCCATCTCAGTGGCTCTCCACTGGATTCCAGTATGTCAATGTCTGTCTTTTACCATGGAGCTGAAAACTGGACACAGTACTCCAGATGGAGAATCTTGAACTTGCTGAATAGAAGAGTCACTGTCTGCCCTTGCTAATAGCCCAGTGTGCAGTCTTTGTCATAAGGGTGCACATCCAGCTCACATTCAACACGTCAATGAAAACTGCCAGGTCCTTTCCTGCAAATCTGCTTTCCAGCTAGCCAGTGTCCAGCCTACTGTCACTTGGGTTTATTCCATTCCAGATGCAGGACATTGCATTTTCTTTTGTTGAACTCAAGGTAGTCAGCTCATTTCTCTAGCTTGTTGAGGTCCTTTTAAATAGCAGTCCTGACCTCCAACACATTGACTGTTCCCCTTAATTTTTAATTTGCAGAGAGTTCATTTTGTCCAGTCATCACTATTGTTAATAAAGACACTGGCAGTGTTGGCCCTGGTACCAACCACTGAAGACCTGCCCCCCCCAGTAACTGGCTTCACAGTTAATTTTTCACATGCACTGTTCTTCCTCTGTTCACCAACTAGTTATCATCAAAAGCTGTCAGGTTGTTCAGACACAAGTTGTTCTTGTTAAATCACGCTGGTTGTCCACAGTCATTCATGTACCAGACTGTGGCTTGTCATGTACCTTGTCATTCACATACCAGATTGTGGCTTCCCAGAGGGTGTATTTCATAGTCTTTCCAGGGACAGGGTCGAATCTGACCAGCTTGCAGTTCCCTGGATCCACTTTTTTCCCTTTCTTGAAGACAGACATGAGATTTACAAGCAGTCATCAGGAACATCCTCTGATCGCCATGACCTCTAAAAGTTAATTGAGAGTGGCCTTACGATGACATTGATCAGCTTCCTCAGCACCCTCAGATACATCCCATCTGGTCCCATGCATTTCTTTATGTGAAATTTCTTCAAATGATTGCTAACTTCATCTTCTTCTACTGTGAGTAAATGCTTCACTGTCACAGATTCTACCACTAGTCCCAGGGACCTGGGGCCAGAACTTACCAGTAAAAATGGAGCGAAAAGCCCCACATTGAATATATCAGGCTTTTTCTATATTTTTTCACTGGGTAACTGACCCCAATGAGCAGTGAGACTATATTTTCCTTATCTTTCCCTTTGCTTACAATATTTTCACAGAATCACAGAATCACAGAATGGCAAGGGTTGGAAAGGACTTCGGGAGATCATCTAGTCCAACCCTCCTGATAAAGCAGGTTCACCTAGAGCAGGTTGCACAGGACATATTTCCAGAGAAGGAGACTCCACAACCCCTGGGCAGCCTGTTCCAATGCTCTGTCACCCTCAGAGTAAAGAAGTTCTTCCTCATATTCAACTGAAACCTCTTCTGCTTCAGTTTGTGCCCATTGCCTCTTGTCCTGTCACTGGGCACCACTGAGAAGAGTCTGGCTCCATCCTCATGACATCCACCCTTAAAATATTTGTATGTGTTGATGAGATTCCCTCTCAGTCTTCTCTTCTTCAGGCTAAACAAGCCCAGCTCTCTCAGCCTTTCCTCGTAAGGGAGATGTACCAGTCCCCTAATCATCTTTCTTGCCCTCTTCTGGACTCTCTCTAGGAGTTCCTCATCTTTCTTGAACTGGGGACCCCAGAACTGGACACAGTACTCCAGTTGGGGTCTCACCAGGGCAGAATAGAGGGGGAGGAGAACCTCCCTCGACCTTCTGGCCTCTTAAGGCCCCCCAGGATGCCATTGGCTTTTTTGGCAACAAGGGCACACTGCTGACTCATGGTCATCTTGGCACCCACCAGGACTCCTAGGTCCCTCTTGGCAGAGCTGCTTTCCAGCAGGTCAGCCCCCAGCCTGTATTGGTGCATGGGGTTCAACCTCCCCAGGTGCAGCACTCAGCACTTGCCCTCATTGTCCTTCACATCCTGTGTGATTTGCTACTCTGAGATTTGTCGTTCCTCACTCCATCCCTACATGCTCAGGCATTGTCTCTGTATTCCTACCTGTAGCTCATCCCTCCTTCTACCTTCTGCATACTTCCTTTTTGTATTCCAGCTCAGTCAGGAGTTCCTTGTTCATCAGTGCTGGCCTTCTGCCATGAAACAGACTGTTCTCATGCTTTAGGAGGTCATTTTGAATATCAAGTAGTTCTCCTGGGCCTCTTTGCCCTTCAGGGCAGTCTCCTACAGGATCCTGCCAAGCAGATCCTTAACAAGCCAATATCTGTTCTCCTCAAGTCCAGGGCTGTAATTCTACTATTAGGCTTCCTCACTTCTCTCAGAGTTTTAAACTTCACATTCTCAAAGTTTATGCTGCCAAGGCTGCACTCAGCCTTCACAACTCTAAGTTCTTCCTTAGTCATAAGTAAACAACAGGGCATAGTTGGTTTTTTGATTGCCTGTGTCATCAACATACTCCAGACATCTGAATCATGCCATCATGTTGCCCTTCCAAAAATTAGCAGTGGTTGAAGTTCCTCATCAGCCTGTAATCTTGAGGCTTCCTCCAGCTGTAACAGCGTCCTCTTCTTGATCAGTTGGTCCATAACACCTACCATCATGTTAGCTGCTTTCATCTGCTTTTTGATCCTTAGCCATAAGCTCTCAGCTGACTCTTCACTTATCTGGATACATTCAAGCCCCTCCTTTGCCTGGATTGTAGGCCCTCTATCCCATCATCCCTATTGTTCCTGAAAAGCCTGAATCCAGTCATGGAAATCTCCATTCATGCTATTCCACCATCTCTTTTTAATCTCAAACAGGCCATAGCTCTGCTACTATGCACAGACTTCTTTCTTCTTGTTGCCCAGGCTGCATGAGTTTGCATACAGACACTTGTGATGGTCCCTTAATCATGAAGCTTTCACAGCAGGAGTAGGATAACTTTCTGCATTATGCTGAGCCCTAGGGAGTGCTTTATTACTTTTGTCTCCATGTTTCTTTGGGCTACCGTTACCAATCTCAGATGAACCTAGTTTAAAGCCCTCCTCACTAGGTTAGCAAGCCCGTTGGGAAAAAAAAATGTTTTGCTCTAATTTGCATCTTCCTCGTGCCTTTTTCTCTTCAGAAGTCCTTATTATTCAGGAATGATCCTGTGCTCTTAAATTATGAAGTCCTGCTTCAGCGCCAGCCATGCAGCCAGGGTTTTCCTGCAGGACTCCATTACCTAAGCTTTTCCCTTTTACCAGCAAGATCAAGATCACCACCTCCGTTCTCATGCTCTTCATCCTCACTCCAAGGGCCTTGGTATCATTCATAATACACCAAAGGTCTCCTCAACATCATCATTTGTCTCCACATGGGTAAGCATCAAGGGATAATACCTTGCAGACTTCATGAGCCTCAGCAGTTTCTCTGCAACATTCCAGACCCAAGCCACTAGCAAGCAACAAATATGCCAAGACAACAAATCGGTTGTGTTTCCATCCCCTGCAGAGGTTAGTCTCCAACCACCAGCAGCCACTGCTTACATTTGGAGCCACCTGATTACGCAAAAATGTTATTGCTATGTATAGATATAAGTATGTACTGTTTTTAACTAGAGTGACATTTTTGGCAAAGAGAATCAGAAAACAGGAGTCACAGACCATTATTTAGAACTTAGAGCTTTCAGTTTTCAGAGCTTTGCCATTTTATTTAAATGTCCCTTACTGCACATTTCTAAGGAGACAAAACACTCAGGAAGTAGTATTGAGCTGTGGAAACTCCCCCTTCTTGTTTGAGTTAAGTTAATTGATTGCTGTTGGACAGCCGCTAGTGCCGCTAGCTCCTCTTAGTGAGCTGAATTGATTACTGTGTCTCCTAGTAAGTAGGCACCAGATAAGTTTCCACTTCACAGAAAACACTACAATAATTTGACTCTTTTATTGGAAGTCCCTGCAGAGAGGCTATGGAATGAAAGGACTCAGAGGAAGAATTATCCTCTCATGCTGCCTTGAAACAATCCTTCAGGTCAGGGAAGTAGGTTGGAAGCAGCATGGGGACTTTTTTATGCTCAGGCACATGCTGCACCTGTTCAGTGAGGGGAATAACTTTTATGTACTCCTTTAATTCTTTCAATAGGGGCTTAAATATTGTTGAAGGCAGCATATTGCAATGTTGTCCAGTAAAGATGTCCCAACTGGGAAAAATATTCCTTATTGTACTATTGACCTATTCCTTCTCACATTTGTCTGGAAGATTTCTGTTACAGCTTCAGTGAGAAGGAAATTTGATTCCAGTTCAGCACTAGTTAAAGTGCTGGGTAAAGCTTTAATCCTGCCTATATCTGCTTTGATTCTCATTCTTGAGCATCCATACATAGTACTTGATTTCCACTGATTCCTGAACTCATCCAAAGAAATGAAATTAAATTAATGTCATGGCTAGAACCAAGGGGGTCCCTTCTCTCTCCCCCACCCCACCCCTCCCTGCCCAATCTCTCTCTTTTGCTCACTGTCTCATTCACGTTACAGTAGAATGAAGCATTCATATGGCAAAAAGACACTCCAGAGAAGTACATAACATGAGCGAGAAATCTAATATTTAGATTTTTTCTGACATTTAGAATTTTCTAATCTTTATAATTTTCAGAATAAAAAAAGAAAAAAGTCCAGCCACTTCAGCCTTTTGTCTCCTACTCGGTAACTTCTCATTGTAAAAGAAGAATCTAACTGAGGCAGTTCTGGAAAGTGATTAACCTAGATAGAGAAAGGGGTTTGGGGAAAAAAATCAAGACTTTTTAAGGGTTTTTTTGGTGCTCTTGAAACTTTTGCTTTTGATAGAAATAGAGAGATATATACGTGGAAGGTTTTCTACTCAGAGATGTGGAATTTGAAGTACTTGGACAAAGTAGTGTTATGTAAAATGTCTATCTAAACAATGCTGGTAAAAAGTCTATCTAAACAATGCTGACTAGCAAATAAAAGACCAGATGTGCAACTTGTGTAAATCAAATTACCTGTGTTTTGTCCATGGAATTTTGCTACTGCATCTAAGGTAAGGATCTGAATTAATACTTGTTTGAAATAAACAAACAAACAAGCAAAACCTTCTATTTTACCTGGAAATTAAAGTATCTTTATGCAAGCATTGTCCTAATACTAAAATGAAGCAGTGCGGCAAATCCTGCAATAATCTGTCTGTTTTTCACTTCTTGCTAAGACCAGGGAGCACTGGACATCTTTTATGTAGGTTTTCCTATCAATGAGGATTGTTCATGATTTCTCAGAGGTGCTTTGGAAAACAATCCCAACATATGCCCATACATATGAACTTCTTGTTTATTGTTTTATGAACTATTTTTATTGCCTGTCCTTGACATTCTGCTAATGTTAATCATAAGTAACTTCATGTTGTTCTAGAAAGTGACGATTATGGATTTATATTTAATTCTTACAAATAAAAAACAAAAGGACAGCTGTTGTGATCAGGTAAGTGGATGGCAAATGAAACTTATCATCTTGTAAATGGTGTAGTTATTTACCTATACACCTACATATTCCCTGTAACAGTTCTTAAAAAGAGAAAATAGGAATAGAATAGCATCCTTAGTACTTGTGCCAAACAGACAAGAAGCATGAGAAGCAAGGAAGCAATCATCCAAATACAGAATTAAAGGAATAGCAAATTTATGACAGGAAGTTCCAGGGTTATTTCTCTGTGTCAAACCTCCTTCTGTGTTAGCACTTTATTCATTACTAGTTTGAACTAGAAAAAGACAGCAAAAGCATAAAGTAAAAATATAGCTTTTGAATATCTATAACAAAATGTGTGACGAAACTAAATGCACATGCAGAGTTCATCCTTGATATTATATTTACGGATTCTGAGCTATTGGTATCAGTGGGAGTTTTGCTGCAGATTGAGAGATATATATGGCCCATTGTATTAGAGTGACAGGTGGAGCAGCCAAAATGCTATTTAACCACAAGAGGTTTTGCTTGTTATCTGAGATGGAACAGCAACACAGAAGCTAAAAGAGGTAGACAGGCATTAAGTCTACAAAATAAATACATTTCTTAGAATAATATGTTTAGCACTATTTTGTCATTCTAAAAATGTATAAAACCTAGTTTCCACCTTGGTTTGATTTTTTTGTTGTTGTCATTGTCTACCCCCGCTCCCTGCCCTCACCCACTGCAATCCCTCCCTCAATATGTATTAAAAAAAAACCCCATATGACAGGCTATTGAGAGGAATAAGGAAAGAAGATCTTTCTTGTGTTTTCTACTTCTGGTAGCCAGCCTAGAAGGTTATACTTTAGTCATTCATGTGAATAGACTAAATTCCTTGTTATTATTTTGTAATAAGCAATGAAGTATATGCCACAACTTGCATCTACATGCTATAATGTTATAACGAGTCAGAGGCTGGTTTTCCACAGAAATTTCCTTTGGTTAAGAGCTGAGAAATGGATCCAAATCAGACGCTGACCTATTTAATTAAGGAAAGGATGTGGTCAGCAAGGTATCTATAATCTACAGCCATCAATTAGTAAGGAACAATTCATAGTTGTCCTGTTCCTGGATTGAGTTGAGAAACCAATTAGTTGTTTTGTTGCACAAAGCTCTCAGAAGACAGATGCAAGTCTGTCTCACTTTGGAGCTCACCCACCCTTGGTACTGTTACACAGCCAGACTGTGTTCCCCATTCTCAGCTGAGTTTTACAATGGGGAAGGATTAGTGGGCCTGTCAGTAAGTGACCTTCCCCTTTCCCAGTAATCCCAACTCCAGAGGACCAAACCAAGATATGAAAACACTCCTATTATTTCTTCCCCTGCCTGCTTCAGGACAGTGCTTTATGTATTTTTCAGAACATTTGAAGTATCCTGAAGAATTGTTTCTCAAGAAACAATAAGACAGATATCAAAAATCCACCAAATGTAGACCCTGGGAAGTGTCCCTGTGGTGAGAATTCTGCTGGTAGAAAAGATTGAACGGCATCCAAAATAAGCCAGCTGCTGAAAAATATGGATAGTTGCAGAGACAGGAAGAGGGCTTGACCCGGATAGCTGTAGGTTACAGTAATTCACTGCCAAGAGCTGGGCCTCACAACTGAAATGTCAAGTTATTGCAGGCAGCCCTGTTATGGGAAATTGTAGTAAACTTTTTTTAGAAGACATATGGAAATGAAACAAATGTTAATAGATTCATCTAGCTTGGGGGAAGTCGTGTTTCTGGTTTGCTATATCAATTCGTCCACCTTTCTTGCAGCCCTCCTCCTCTCACAGTTTCTGCCTCCAGGCCACTGAGTCTATAAACAGGGACAAGGTCATCAGTAAAACACAATTTATCCCTTCTGAGAGCCTGATAATTAGCATTTACATTATTGAAATGGAACTGGCTGAATTTGTTCTTGGTGGTATACTCTTGAGTTGACTACAACAAAGTCAGCTTGCTGAAAATCCATCATTCTGGGTGGAAATGCTAGTACTGCATTGTTGTTAGCTAAAAGGAATCAGTGACTCCTAGTTAAAAAAAATACTAAAAAAAAAAAAAAAATCCCTTTCTTACTGTCTTCTCTGACTGAGAGGAGCTGTTATGGACTGACCATAACCCCCCATTTCCCATCCCCTTTACACCACTCAGCAGGGAGTGGGGAGGGGGAATGCCTGTGACACTAAATGACAATTGATCTCCCTTTCCTTATCTCAGCCTACGAGCTTTTTCATCTTATATTCTACCCCTGTCCTGTTGAGGAACAAGAATGAGAGAGTGGCGGGTAGACATCTGGCAGCTGGCCATGGTCATGCATAACATTGTATTGTTAGGTATGCACTATATACATTACTGTATACATTAATAGGCTTAATGGACAAAGTTTCCACCCCTAACTGAAACGCAAAGGTGCTTGAAAAACTCTGTAATGAGTTCTGGAGACTTTGCTGAGAATAGTTTCAGAACAGAGAGTGTAAAAGGAAGAGTCAGGAGAGCGAAAACCAGAAAGATAAATCTGGAAAAAAACAGGAGCAGACTCCAGCACAGCTGAAAGGTGCCATGATGAAAGCCAAATTATGGGATCTGGGGTTAGCATGTTTGCTGCAGCTGGTAAAGCAAGGAAGATATTCTTTCTTCTTTGATTCCTCCTTTAGTAGTTATACATATCAAAGTCACCTGACTTTACCATCATGAATTCCAGCTTCTAATGAGAACAGTCTGCAAAACCTGCTATTTTGGCTAGCCACTTAGGCCAAAAGAAAGAAAATTCACACAGTATCGTCAGCATAGTTAGTGTTTAATATTCTTACTTTTACACATTGATATCATAAAGATTGTTTCTTAGAAAATATTTACAGAGTTCCTAATGTTATTTTTAAACTCTTAAGTTTTTCTTTTTCCTCAGCAACTGAATCAGAATGAAGCCAGGGCTTTTACCTTATGATTTTGGCTTCACATTATTCTCCATGCTGCATTCCTTTTCATTAAGAGAAATTTTCTTTAAATCATTTGGTTTCATAAAACAGACACAGTTATCACTAACATTTCTTTTGATTCAGATAAGGACCAATATATAATAATGTTGTAACTTATTTATTATATTGTATCTTTACCTCATCACTTGCCCTTTTAAAATGTGACAGTCTCAACTTTAGAAATAAAAATTAAAGTGGGAAGCCAACTGAGGGCTTCTTCAGGTAGGTCAATAAACATTCAGAGATATGAGCAGAAAAGCTTCTAATTCTAACTGTAGCTATTCTGAGAGAAGGAAAAAAGAAAAAACACTCTCAGTTCTTTACTTACATGTTTACTATATCTAGATGTCCAAAATAACATTGCCAGGCTAATGTTCTATCAACTTCAGAAACAATGGGTTTCACAGAAAAAAAAAAAAAAAAAAAAAAAAAAAAAGAATGTCAGGAACAAGACATTAGTTTTTTTTATATATATACTTTTATTTGCTTGGGACATCTTAAATATCAGTGCTTTCTGTTATCAACACTGAAATAGGCATGTAGTTTTAAATGCATATTGTACTTTGTTTGAAACAACACTGAACACTTAATGTTTACTAGGATATATATTCCCTGTACAGATTTCCCTAAAATCTTTAATTTTAACTGAAAAGGTTTTCAGATGGTGCCCTCATTGGACTGCAATTGAGATTCCCTTGCTAATGCCTTTCTTTTCCCACTCCCTTCCCCCATCTATTAGTCACAGAGCTCTGTTCTGCTTTTATAAAAAGAAAAAAATATTTTATCCTCAGAGGCTTTGCACTTTCCAAGTGAATGATAACCAAAAGCAAATTCTTCCTCTTTTCCTTCTGCAAGCACCATTTGATGGTAACACTATGGAGATTATACTTTCATGTTTAAAAATTGTCTTCCAGACTTGAAAATAAATTAAGTAAAACCTAGGATTTTAACACATAGGGCTAGCAATCTTTCAACAAAATATCTCTGAAGTGCTAGAAACCTACATGTACTTTGAAAAACTAAACTTAAGACTAATAAAACAGACAAATACATCTGTCAAAACAACATCACATATATGGGTAGAAAACATTCACAGCTAGTCTGATGAAATTCTAATCAAGGTATATTAGTCAAAAGTCTATATTAGTTGGAAAGACACAATAAAAAATCTCACACTTCCCTAGTAATAAGTGATAAAACGTATCCAAATCCTATTCTGGCTTCTTTATGGTAATGCAGAACCCTTAGTTTTCTTACTGTACTGTTATGTCTGCTTACCAAGGGTTGCTGTCTTCATATTCCGGCTGCTACTAGAGACCCCAGCCAATATTTTCCTGCCTCTAATCAGTACAGGCATCTTCAGTACTTCAATTTAATAATACTCAATCAACTTTCTGTTTCAACTTTAGATCCCGTTTTGGTTTATTTTGTGTTTATTGGCTTTTAATTGTCTCCTGTGACCTCGGCATCACTTTGTGAATATTCGTAGAATCATAGAATGCTTTGGGTTGGAAGGGACCCCTAGAGGTCATCTAGTGCAAACCCCTGCAGTGAGCAGGGACACCGCTAACTAGATAAGGTTGCTCAGAGCCCCATCCAACCTGGCCTTGAATGTTTCCAGGGATGGGGCCTCCACTACCTCTCTGGGTAACTGAGGGAATGTTTTTCCCCAGGACACATCAACACACCCTATGGTCTGATAGTTTTGGGAAACTGCATCACTTGGATAACCTATGGTAGAACAGATTTGGTAAATTATTTTATTATTTACTGAAGAAAGGGTAATTTTGAAAGAAATTATATCTTATGTTGTGATGCTTTCAAAAATAACGTTTTCAGAAATATTGAAGATTTTTATTTGGAGAGAAAAATTTTTGATGTTTCATTTCCATATTTTATTAAAATTATTTATGCATGAAAATATAATTTTTGAAATGTCAGTGTCTGAACAATACAACAGAATAGTTCATCTAAGGCTCCTCCCTACGTTAGCTATTAGCTCTCTTATAGTGTAAAATCCTGGCCTTTTTCTAAATGTTGACAAATTTCTTGATTTCACTGGCACCAGAGGGAGAGACCTATCTGGAAAATAGTTTGTAATTGCAGTTGTATTTATCAGTGATGTAGTTCCCTCATGTCTCATTGTCCTAGTTTCAGCTGGGATAGAGTTAATTTTCTTCATAGTAGCTAGCATAGTGCTGTGTTTTGGATTTAGTACCAGAAGAATGTTGATAACACACTGATGTTTTCAGCTGTTGCCAAGTAGTGCTCAGACTACTCAAGGACTTTTTGAGCTTCTCCTGCTCGGCCAGGTGCATAACAAGCTGGGAGGGAGCACAGCTAGCACAGCTAACCCAAACTGACCAAAGAGCTATTCCATACCATATAACGTCATGCTCGGGGGGGGGTTAGTTAGTTCGGTCGGTCGCTCGCGGCTCGGGGACTGCTTGCGGCTCGGGGACTGCTTGCGGCTCGGGACGGGCTGGGCATCGGTCGGCGGGTGGTGAGCAATTGCAT
>NW_009260128.1:5781182-5871641 GCF_000687185.1 Egretta garzetta
TTTTTTTTTTCCTTTCTCCGATTCTCTCCCCCATCCCACAGAGGGAGGGGGGGAGTGAGCGAGCGGCTGCATGGTGCTTAGTTTCCAGCCAGGTTAAACCACGACACTCATTCACTTTACTATGACTCATAAGTCATATATTGTCATGAATAATGGCTTTTTTTCATGAAAGCTCTGAAAATAGCTATTACAATTAATCTACCTGACACAGATATGAAAATTACTAACATTCATTTCAATTCCAGCTGAAGAAGTAGAGGGAACACTTACATGACTCTTATTCTAGCAGAGTTAAGGTAACACAAGCACTAGGTCTTCAATATCTTCAGATCTGCAATAAAGGGTCATCCTTACTTCAGTTCTGCTTCTATGAAAGTCAGTATAAAATTTAACATTTACTTTAACCAGAATAAAACTGACTGGGCAGTTTTTTGTTTTGTTTTCATTTGGTTTTAATCTGTCCTAAATTGTTCACTCAGAGATTTTATAAAAATGAAACTATGCTGCATTTGACAGCAATAGGAAAGAAACTCAAGTGTAGTGCCAGTCTTACAAAGCATCTGTGTTCTTAGAGACTGTTTTTGTTTCTGTTCTGAATGAGGACAATGGGAAATCAAGATACAAATAAACTCTCTAACTGGGTGACTCTCCAGAGAATAAGTTGAACTTTTCTGGTTCACATGAACTTGAGAGGGGAGGCACACATTCAACTTGAAAAGCTGTTTTTAAAAGGGCCAAAATCTTTAGATACATAGGAGAATAATAGACTTCTTACCGTATACAAAGAAATGTCTCCTAACAGCAAAGGAAAACAGTGGTGGAGATTACACGTGTGATCTCTTAAATCAGAGTGATTTCAATTAAGCAGACATTGGTGAAGTGTTGTTTAAATGGTTGTCATTTCCTTGAGACACTTATTAAGATAACAATTTTTTTTCTAATATCATCAAAGACTGTGATCTGCTAAAAGGCAAAAATATGCACTGTTAACAAACAGATGGAGTACTCTGAGCCATTAATATATATCCATAATTACAGTATTAAAGGGCTTAGAGAAAAACTTCTATGGACCTCAGTAAGTTCCACCTGAGGAAGAACCAAAAGTTGGGATAGGGATGGCAAAGGGGCACTTGGGAATGAGCATGTAATAAAAAAGGAACCAATCTTGTGACAGTGTTACAGGTCAAAAGGTTGTATTTCAGCACAGTTCAAGAGAAGAGGCCAAATCTACATATGAAATTTAAAGTGGACTGCAACTGCACCAAGTTTTGTTTGGATTTGCGAAATAGTTAAATTTGTTTCATACTATCTTTTTTTCTTCCTCAATCATTCTGTCATCATTAGGTCAATACAGTGGATAGCATGTAACATTAGTTATGTAAACTGGAAGATGAAATGTAATGGGTGTGTGCATGGAAAGATTACTTTGAGCAGAGTTTTATTGCAAAAAAAGTGAATGTGACAGGCATGCTATTTCAAATTACCAGATGCTAACTTTAAGAAGGAGCAGTAAAGAGTCAGGTTATCAGCAGATATTTTTATATCTGACTTACTGTGCTTAAGTGGCTCTTAGTCCACCACAAAAGAAATATATGCCAGAACCACAGGACATTAATAACTCCCATCCCTACCTCCCCGTATTCATAACCAGCATCAAACTAGAACAAGGAATGTTATAGTTAGATGAAATAGATGTTTCTTTGTGCAGTATAAATAAACAAAACATGTTTTGCTTGTCCCATAACATCTTGCTAGTTCCTCAGATTTCCTTAACAGGCTAAATCTGAAGGCATGATGTAGCCAGGTGACTGTGATTTATCTAATGATAACATCCTATCTGTTATGATGCACCAAAGAGATTAGGTGTTTTTCAGCTACTTCTCATTCTCTTTCACTATACACAGAGGAGGACAATTAATAGAATAAAAAAAAAAATTATCTAACCAAATATCATCATCCTTGAGCTTTATGAGGAATTAAAATGAGAACTCTACTAATTAGTATTTTCTTATGATGGTATTTATTTTTAACTCAAACAAATACCAGGAGCATAGCCCTAATAAGCTATATGTTGTTACACATCCAACATGCTTTTCTAGTACTAATAAGACTAGGACTTGTCTCGTATATAAGAAACAGTAGTGGAATCTATTGGGACAGGCAGGAACTTTATTACAAATAGTAATTATTCAAAATCATGCCAGACTTCTCAATCTGGACCAAAGGTTGGGAAAACAATTTTACCAAATCTTTATTAACATTTATTAGTAATCTGTTAGTCAATCTTGTCTTCAGTTATTGAACTGAAAATAATGATATTGTTAAGTAGTCCTCGAAGAATGTGAGATATAAAATCATAGTATCATGGAATCATTTAGGTTGGAAAAGACCTTTAAGATCATCACGTCCAAACATTAACCTAACCCTGCCATTCCACCACTAAACCATGTCCCTAAGCACCTCGTCTACCCATCTTTTAAATACCTCCAGGGATGGGGACTCAACCACTTCCCTGGGCAGCCTGTTCAAGTGCTTCATAACACTTTTGGTGAAGAAAATTTTCCTAATATCCAATCTAAACCTCCCCTGGCACAACTTGAGGCCATTTGCCCTCATCCTATTGCTAGTTGCTTGGGAAAAGAGACCAACGCCCACCTCGCCACAACCTCCTTTCAGGTAGTTATAGATAGCAATAAGGTCTCACCTCAGCCTCTTTTTCTCTAGGCTAAACAACCCCAGTTCCCTCAGCCACTCATTGTAAGACTTGTGCTCCAGACCCTTCACCAGCTTTGTTTCTTGTAGCGAGCAGCCCAAAACTGAATGCAGTATTCAAGGTGTGGCCTCACCAATGACAAGTATAGGGGGACAATCACTTCCCTAGTCTTGCTGGCCACACAAACCAGGATGTGATTGGCCCTCTTGGTCACCTGTGCACACTTCTGGCTCATATTCAGCCCGCTGTCAACCAGTACCACCAGTACCCCCAGTACCCCTCCGCCAAGCAGGTTTCCAGCCATTCTTCCCCAAGCCTGTACATTGCATTGGGTTGTTGTGACCCAAGTGCAGGACCCAGCAGTCGGCCTTGTTGAACCTCATACAGCTGGCTGCAGCCCATCCCTCCAGTCTGTCCAGATCCCTCTGCAGAGCCTTTCTACCCTCAAGCAGATCAACACTCCCATCCAACTTGGTGGTGTCTGCAAACTTACTGAGGGTGCACTCGATCCCTTTATTTGGATCATTGATAAAGATATGAGACAGAACTGTGCCCCGTATTGAGCCCTGGGAAACACCACTTGTGACCAGATGCCAAACGGATTTATTCCATTCACCACCACTCTTTGGGCCTGGATATCCAGCCAGTTTTTTACCCAGCAAAGAGCATGCCCATCCAAGCCACAAGCAGCCAGTTTCTCCAGGAGAATGCTGTGAGAAATGGTGTTAAAGGCTTTACTACAGTCCAGGTAGACAACACCTACAGACTTTCCCTCGTCCACTCAGCAGGTCACCTTGTCATAGAAGGAGGTCACGTTAGTCAAGCAAGACCTGCCTTACATAAACCCATGTTGACTGGGCCTGATCTTCTGGTTGTCCTGGTCATGCTGCATGATGACACTCAGGATGAACTGCTTCATAACATTCTGTGGGTTTGACGACAGGCTGACAGGCCTGGAGTTCCCTGGATCGTCACTCCAACCCTTGTAGATGGGCATCACTTTTGCTAACCTCCAATCAACCGGACCCCCCCACAGTTAACCAGGGCTGCAATAAAGGAAGGAAAGTGGCTTTGTGAGCACTTTTGCCAGCTCCCTCAGGACTCTTGGGTAGATCCCATCCGGCCCCATAGACTTGTGTGTGTCTATGTGGTGTAGCAAGTCGCTAACCATTTCCCCTTGGATTATGGGGCTTTATTCTTCTTCCTGTCCCTGTCTTCCAGCTCAGGGGGCTGGGTACCCCAAGAACAACTGGTCTTACCATTGAGGACTGAGGCAAAGCAAGCATTAAGTACCTCATCCTTTTCCTCATCCTTTGTCGCTATAAACATAGCTGTATCCAATAAAGCGTGGAGATTCTCCTTAGCCCTACTTTTTTTGCTAAGGTATTTATAGAAATATTTTTAATTTTCCTTTATGGCAGTAGCCAGATTAAGTTATATTTGGGCTTTGGCCCTTCTCATTTTCTCCCTGCACAACCCAATGACAACCCTGTAGCCCTCCTGAGTTGCCTGCCCCGTCCAAAGGTCATCAACTTTTTTTTTTATTTCTTGAGCTCCAGCCAAAGCTCTCTGTTCAACCAGGCTGGTCTTCTTCCCTTCTGGCTTACTTTTTGGCACATGGGGATGGCCTTCTCCTGCACCTTTATGATTTTCCTTCTTGAAGGATGCCCAACCTTCCTCAACTCTTTTGCCCTCCAGAACTGCGTCCCAGGGGACTCTGCCAACCAGGCTCCTAAACAGGCTAAAGTCTGCCCTCCAGAACCCCAAGGTAGCACAAGAATCAAAAACTCTATCATCTCATTATCATTATGCCCAAGACTGCCTCCAAGCATCACATCACCCACCAGTCCTTCTCTGTTCACAAACAACAAGTCCAGTGGGACACCTTCTCTAGTTGGCTCATGCACCAGCTGTGTCAGGATGTTATCTTCCACACACTCCAGGAATCTCCTAGCCTGTTTTCTCTAATCTGTATTGTATTTCTAACAAACACCAGGTAAGTTGAAGGCCTCCTCGAGAATAAGAACTAGTCATAGTGAGACTTCTCCCAGCTACTTATAAAGTATTTCCTCTGCTTCTTCATCACAGTTGGGTGGTCTATAACAGACTCCCACCATGATATCTGCCTTGTTGTCCTTCCCCCTGATTCTTACCCATAAACACACACATCGTCACCATCATTAAGCTCTAGACAATCAAAACACTCCCTAACGTACAGAGCAACCCCACTACCTCTCCTTTGTTGCCTGTCCCTTCTGAAGAGTTTCTAGCCATCCATTGCAGCACTTCAGTTGTGCAAGCCATCCCACCATGTTTCCATGATGGCAACTATATCATAGTTTTCCCACTGCACAATGGCTTCCAGCTCCTCCTGTTTGTGCAGCCCATGCTGTGTGCATTGGTGTAGATGCACTTCAGTTGGGCTATTTATCCCACCACCTGTCTGGGGAGAGAAGCCCTAATTCCTATGTGACCATCAGGTGCTTCCATGGTTTCTAATATATCAATAAACCTTTTGTCTTTGCTGCCACATAGATCTCCATCCCCTACCTGTGAAGGCAGTCTGAAGGAACTCGCTAGCAATCCCTCAAACTTTGCTATGTCATCCCCAGGCTTATCTCTAGTAGGCCTGTTTTTACCCCTTTCCCCCTTCAAATTCAGTTTAAAGCTCTTTCAATGAGCCTTGCTAGCTCCTATGCAAAGATCCTTTTCCCCCTTTGAGACAGATGTACCCTGTCTGCTGCCAGCAGGCCTGGTGTGGTGTAAATCTACCCATGACCAAAACCCTAAAATTCTGCCAGTGACATCAGGCTCGGAGCCAGGTGTTGATCTGCTGTCTCTTTCTGTTTCTTCCCTCATCATTCCCACAACTGAAAGGACAGAAGAGAACACTACTTGTGGTCCCTTAACCAGTCACCCCAAGGACCAGAAATCTCTCTTGATTAGCCTCAGACTTCTTGTTGCAACTTCATTGCTGACTACCTGAAAAATCAATAATGGGTAATAATCTGAGAGCTGTACCAGGGTAGGAAGCTTTCTCTTTACATCTTTAATCCAGGCCCCAGGGAGGCAGCAGACTTCCCTAAGAAGTGGGTCTGGTCTGCATATTGGGCCTTCTGTTCCCTTCAGAAGGGAGTCTCCCACAACAATAATCTGTCTTTTTTTCTTTATGGAAACAGTTTTGACACAGGGCATAGGCTGACTTAACCTTGGCAACACTTCCAAGCTACCATTATCCTCATTATTGTTCATTTCCACTATGCAAGGGCACCTGGTAAGGTGGGGTGGTCACACATGAGACGCTCCTGCTGCACCAGACAGGAACTTGTTGCCATTGCCCACTATCCCTTAAGTCACAGTGTTCAGCCAGGTGGAGAGAGGATAGGGATTCCTCCATATCACGCGTCCTGTCTGCCTGTTGGGCCTATCCTAGGGTATGTAGGGCATGATTCCATCAGACTGATGTCTCTCTCTCACCCTCCCTGGTACTCCTCAGCCTACTCACCTCCTCCTGGAGCTCTGTCACACAGCCGGACAGTTCCTCTCCCTGGTTGCACCTCCCACAGGGGTGCTCACTGCTGCAGTCCCATACTGGTGTAAGGGCAGGGTACAGCCTGCAGCCTGACACCAGGGTGGCAGCATGTTCCCGCATGAGCTCTGTCTGGGGACCTACATCAGTCATGGTGGGTGCAGAGCTTAGAGAGGTCATGGCTTACTGCCAGGTGGATACCATTGCTCCCTGGTCGAGCTGGCAGTGCTTCAGTGCCCTTCCTGCATGGCCTTCCATGCAAACTGATGTGCAACCTGCCACACCATGCCTTTGCTGATGCACCATGCCCTATTTGCCTGCTCCTGGTCACTGGTGCTCCCTAAGGGCTTCTTTTATATGTGTGAGGGGCTTGGCTGCCATTGTTCCCAGACCTGCCCAGGTCTCATCAGCCACTGTCGCGTGAACTGTGGGCTCCTGGCAGGTTTCTTGGCTCCCCCTGAGGCTCCCTTGGTTTGGGAAATCCCCCTGTGCACCATGCTGGAGTGCTCCACTGCTGATCATGCCAGCACCAGAGCTGCTTGCCTCGGCGATTGAGTGCTAGTTTCGGTTACACAGCATTTAAATCTCCTGCCATTGCTCCTGGTCCCACACAGAATCTCATGATTCATTGAGGGGCTTCTTCAAGAAGTAAGAAAGTATCTCAGAAATAAACCTGTTATTAATTATTTCCATGTATTTTCTAACACAAATAAGATAAGTGTCAGAATAGACTTTTTCTAGCATCCACTGCATTTTATTGAAGTACAGTCCCTATCTTCTACACTCTTACCACTGCAAACACATGAAGGTTCCTGTACCACTTGCATGCAATGGTAGAAATGAGTGCTTAAAGAGCTCTAATCGTCTGAGACTCAGATCTTGAGGACAAATTATATAAACACTAAAACCTTCACAGAACAAATTTGAGTAGTTACTTTCTTCCCTAGTTATTCTTCCAGCTGACAATGACAAGGAGAAGCGATTTCAATGTGTTCTCACTTTTCATTCTCCTTCTGAACTTTTATCATGTGGGTACTCATTGCAGTTCAATTGCCAAGTTTTGTGTCTTGCTTTTATAAAGCCTCTGAACATTGTCCTCATTCCACGGTAATGGGGTGTTAATTTTTCAAATACAGCTTCTCTGATGCCATACTCACTGGGTATAGATTGCTTCAGGGACTCTTTGGATGTATATTCCTTTATCGAGTTAATGTCACCATTAGTTCTGATTGCCTCTTTAAGTGCCTTCTTGTGTTCTGCTCAGGGTATTACAGATTCTTATTGTTGTCTTCTTTTGGGCAATTTTACTTTAATGCTTTGTTTGTTTGCCATCTCCCTGATTTGTACAGGAGCTTTTGCCTCAATTTTCCTTCAAAGTGGATTCCAGTTGTGTTATTAGGTGGAGTACAAAGTGGTTTTCCATCACTTCAGACAGTTTTATACTTGCTTAATGAGGTTAGAGTTTCTGTTTCTGGAGATGTGACTTGCCTTATTTAGTGGGGTTTTAGTCATGCACACTATTCAATGACTTTGTTGGCTGAATCTTTTCAATTCCTTTCTGTGTATTTGGTGTTTCTTGTAATATTATTCAGAGTTATGACCAGTTGCAGCTGTGTGATTTCATGGCTGAGGTCTGCAGAAAATTCTGCTTATCAATAGCTTCTCAACAGCTGATGAACTTCTTTATTTGTATATAGTATTAGGCTACAGAATTCACCAAATCCCCTCTAACAAATTTTGCTTTGATGTAATTTACCTGTGCATGCATGAGTAAGTGTCACTTAATGGGAATTGTATGTCAGACTAGAAAGGATGCATTTCTCTTATTGCACTCTATTCCCTGGTTAGGAATCACTTTACACATTTTAGTGCACTCATTAACTGGAATACATTATATAAAGCTCTGTGCTTTAGACCTCTGGGTTTGTTCATTCTTGAAGAACCGAGTGAGCTCAGATGTTACAACTCCATCCTTCAAGAAGGAAAATACAATAATTTCAGTACTTGACTACTAAATATTCTTCCGGGATGCATTATTATATGGACAGAATTGAATTTAGCAGGATACTAGAAAAACAAAAGACTGTATCGGTAGCCCCATTACAGACATTTAAACTATTTGGATTTTGGCACATGAAGTTTTCACAGAATCCAACATATTAGAGAGGAAAATGGCCTACTTTCACTGCGGGTTTCCTCTGGCTTCCTGAAGAAGAAAGTTTGATTCATATCCCCAGGGTGGATGCTTCTGACATGGACACCACCCTTCTGTCACAAAGCTCAAACCAGCTCAGGCTGCCCTGTGACAATGTGATTTTGGTGCTCTAAAAGCTGTTTATTTTTTATCTGTTTTTATCTCAGCCCACTAATGCGTATTAGTCTTCCGGAGGTAAAAATACAGCGAGGATAAAACGCGATAGTTTTGCTTTGAGGTTAACTTCAAGTACTACACCAGGTGATGTATCATATCACCTTAGGTAAAAAGCACAACATTTACTTCTTTTTATTCTTTAAAGCCATGAAGCCATGAGACTTGATAGCTGTGGAGATAAATTATTTCAGTTCTGAAATGCTTCAATCACAAAAGCTTTCCATAGCCACATTTTAAAGATTATTTCCAGGGAAAAATGAATTTGTCTTGGTTTATGTTTCTTCATGTCTCATAAAAAAGTCTGAAGAGTTTTGTTTATTTTAAAGGGATGATTAGTGGAGTCCCCAATATCAGAGACTGACTTAAAAATAAATAGAAATAGAATATTGGGAAAAAAAACCCATAATTTTTATTTTCGTTCAACACTGTAATTCTTTGGATCCAGCTGAATCATGTTTTAAAGCCTTTCCTGGTGACTGTCAAACCAAGAAATTCCATGAGGAAAAAAGGACTGCTATGGAGTAAACATGGGATCAGTGCTGTGGGGCTTCAGAGTAGATAATTCAACAGACTCCCTCATGAATGGGATTATTTCGTTATGAGAAGTATTGTTTGAAAGAGGCTTTGGAACCTGCACCTGAAACACAAAACAGGTTTCACCTGCTCAGATTCAGGATTCTCGATATTAGATGTCCAAGCTGGGACAAGGCATCTTTAGTGCTCCACTAGTAATTTACTCAAAGGGGAGTAAAAAGCATTTCCAGGAGATAACTCATCTCATTCCAAAACCAGTGTTTAGGATAGGTCAGATGAATCATCCTTCATCTGCTTTTATCTATTAGCTGTTAGGGGAAATTAGATTTATCTCCATCCCTAAGAATAAACCAATAATCTAACCATCTTAATTAATGCTATATGATTAGTCCTGAGATCCTTGAAGAGCTTGGTTATTATCTTGATAACAAATCTGTGAACCACACCTTCAAGAGAGTAATTATGAGATGTATTAATGAGTGTATCTGGGAATAAAATATTTCATGTTTAAACAACCTTTTGTAATTGTCAAACGAAGAGAGTACAATTGCTGTGAAGACGGATCATGGCTCAATTTGTGTAAGTATCGTTTATGTTCTTGGGCACTCAGACTTGCAGGTATAAAATCCTGTGATGTTTCAATACTCTGGAATCAAGTACTGTAACTAAAAATAATTATTTCTGTGGATCAGAAGTCACTAATTGTTCAATTACCTTGCAGACTTTTAAAGTATAGGCTAGGCTAGACTGCTTTTTGAATTTTCAGACTTTTAGTATTGCAAAATTTGGAAGACACTTCAGTAACTGTGAGAAGGCACTTTTTCATTTCTATCAGCCAAAATATACCTAGAAGTTCATGCTCTGTGAAGGTTGGTTGGACATGACTGTGGAGATTTATGCTACCAAAACCCCACAAATTATTCCCTGTAAGATCTGACTGAGCGATGGGTCATATCAATAGCAATATTCCCCTTAACTGAGGAACTAGTATCACTGTAACTCACCAGAAGCTAGATTTTGACATTTCTTTAATGTCTCTTTATAATGATAATGCTCATTGTCTTCACAAAAGTCCTTGGTTTAGATCTTACTGTTTTAAGAAGTGGTACTACAAATGAAAAGGTGTGTTGGCATAAACTTCCAATAAAAAAAGATGTGATCCTGCAGAAGCTTGAGTTCATTTGAAAAAGTACCCACTGAAATCTCACAGCATCATATATTGTAGGACAGAAAGTTGAAAACACTGAACTAAAATTTTGGGAGCAATATTGGAGAAATATGAAAACATTATAAAGGGAAATATTTACCACAGGTAATGACAGCTCATGGAGATCAAACAGGTAGAACATTAAACTGATTTTGGTTTTCATTATTATTCATGTGGCTGGTATTTTTCTGCTTTCTCTGAGTGCAACAGTGTGAAAGAAGCAACCCTACTGTGAGAATTTCAAATTTGGCTACCTGATGTGAATGCCCTTTTTACATCAACATGAATAAGAACAAGTTGCTCAAATGCCAATGGTCTCATACCTATAGGTGAAGTCTGGACAAAATGAAAGGGATTTTTTCAAGATGTGTTTGTTCCCAGATCCTTTGCATTGACATTAGGATGCAGAATGTACATTGGAGATATGAAGCCAAACAACAGAAAAGTGCCAGGCTTGTTATTCCACTGATGCTGTTGCAAAAAGTGAGAGCTCTCCTGTAGCATCAGTGGCCATTATTCACAGCCTCTGACCTTTTCCTCAGGATCTGCATTAGGAAAAAAGTGATCTTTCCAGTGCTCCAGAGCAAACTGTGTAACATCACAAACATTGTTACCCTTGGCAGCACATCAGTCTGGGCAACTAGTTATCTTGCTTATGTCTACAGTTGACGCTGGCTGATAAGTAATTGCAGAATTATTATTGTTGAGGGGCGGCGGGGTGGGTGGAGAAAAGACTTTCTTTACAAAAGCAAGGAAGGTGGAGAAGAAGAAAGGTTACAGTAGTTGATATGTGTATGAATGGATGTATACAGTTATTTAGACCTTTTGTGAAGGCAAAAGAGAGAAAGTAGAAAGTATGGAATTAAGTACAGATGGTAATAGATAGGAGTGATAAAGGAATTTGCAAAGTTAGAGAAGCAGTGCCTTTGGCAAGGAATTGGGCAATGCTGCATGAAGAGAATTCACTGTTATAGTGGAAGAATTCTGCAGAAGAAAATAGCTCAGGGCAGATTTCTCTGAATCATAGGAAAGAACATGGTGATGAATACTGACAGAGAAATTGCCCACAGTCCTTACCTAATTCACAGTTTCACCTGTATAAGTATAAAAATAATTTTTTTTCTAAGTTTATTTATGTCATAACTATATGACTCTCCACAAAATGAGTTAATGTCTTATTAGTTATCATATGTATTTGCAATTTATAACTTTCTTCCCAATGACTATTCTCAGAATACTTTTAAAATATATTTTAATTAAAAAAATTCCAAATTTCCTCCTTTATCTTAGGATAGCTTTGCATTTTTGCTTCTAGGTAAAGAGATTTTGACAATAAATTGTCTACTATATCCATGTGATTTTTTACATGGTGATTATTAATATTTTCCCTAGATACCTTTCAACCATTTTTATTATTTGGTTTGAATAAAAAGCATACTTTTTCTACCAGTTTTTCTTCTCTAATTAATTTGAAGCTTTAATAGGTTTTCATTGTTTATTTGTCTACTTGCTGAAGTAATGTGAGTAGGAAAGATTGTTCACCATATTTACATCTCAAGTATCCCTATTTCGTTGGAGTGCTTGATTATTCCCTTAGAGAAAAATGCTAATTATGAGTGATGGAGATTCCTCTTTGCTTTTTTCATGTTGCAGAAGTCAGTGACATTTGCTCAATTTACTTCATCCAGAATTGTGTATAGAATTTTATGGTTTATTTGATCCAAAATTGTGTTATTTATGCCAGTGCCTCCTAAATATATATCCCACCACTTTCTGTCTGGTTAGTGTTCAAACCTCTCTTTTTTTGTTACTCTTGCTTGTTCTGTAATTATCTTGAAGTTACTTAGGATTGAAGGTATTACATCATTTGACATTTACCCATATCTTTCAATAATGATCTCATGTCAACTGAGATGCTACAGTGCCTTCCTAGACCTACTTCTGTCAAATTTATTAACAAAACCATATTGCTGGGTTTGGACTTTGGCTTGTTTTTTTTTTTTTTTTTTTCATTAAAACTCATTCTCCTTTTGTTAGTATCTCAACAGAAACAACAAAAAAAAAGAGGTTCTGTGGGAGTAAGGTTGAGATAGGATAAATTTATGAAATGGAACCGTCTGTGAAAATGCCCATTTGCCACTTTCAAACACCCTTTATTCTGGATATCTCAGTATATGAATCTGATTTCATCTTCCAGGAAAAAAGACTGCAAATTTAGCACTAAAGTTGACAGAACACAGAACCTGTGTGTGGTGAAATAGTTTTTGAAACAAACTCATTTAACTATATTGAAATTAAATTTAGATAAAGTATTTGAGCTTATGACATTTGTCAGGATCTTGTCTTGTGTCTAAAAAAAAGTAAAATATATTTTTATTGTTTAAACATAAATGGTTTTGTCCTATGTATCTCTTCCAAAAACAATACAGAAAAAAATGCCTTTGCATACAGTTACTGAAAGTAAAAGTTGGCTAAGAGTACTAGAAATTTAATCTGCTAGTGGAATTTCAGAAAGAAAGCATTTTATAGTTACTCTCGTGGTCTGAATTTAGTAATTAAAAGCCCTGCATAAGATTGAACATAGTATGTTATATAACACTTTTTACATGAGGAATATAACTTCATTTTGACATAAAATGCATATTCTTTTAAAAAAAAATCAAATTGCAGGGAATCCATTACATCCATGTATTTTTTTTTTCAGTTTTTAATTAAGATAACTAGTCCAAAGATACCTTATTCTCAGACTGAATTATACTTTCTGGATTTTAGACCTTTTTTATATAGTCCACCTCAGGCTTTAAGTAAATATCTTACTATTTGAAAGCATCCTTGGCTGTTTCTACAGACCAAAACTTCCAGTAGTTGGTGAAAATGATCCAGAATTTGTGTTTATCTTTCCCAAATGATGAATTCTCTGTTCATTCATTTGTTATGTGTTGGTTATCATGAATATAAAGTTATTCACAGATTATTGAGTCAAAAGGATTCATTAGATAAGCTTTGCTGGATGGGATATTTTTTTACAAAAAAAATACTTTACTGGGGATATTTTCTTTCAAAAGTCTATTGACTGTCCTTGAGATGGAATAGAGATGTATTTCCAGCATGCACTAAATTAGTGTCTCTTTCATTGCTAAGCTGCCTAAAAGACATAAAAAACTAGTAGGAAGCTATGGGCAAGTCTCTCCTCTTGGATGGTTGAAGTGAGAGCAATGTTAAATGTGTCTTGATTTCTTCAGGTAAGACAATGTTACCTGTGTTTTGAAGTGAGTTGTTTGGATGCTTACTAAGTAAAACAGACCCTGAAGGGGGGTTATGTCTATAGTTAGCACTTCATGTATGTGTTACTGTCCTTATAATAGCACATCATCTCATAATGCCAACTCCTAATGTAGGCTGATTTAGACTCTGGAAAATATCACCCATGTTTATCTTTCATCAGTAAAGCCAATTCACCAGTGATGTCTGCATCCCAGTATACAGTACGGTATTTCAGTGGCGCACATTGGTAGAACAGCTAGATGGAACAGAGAGAGAGGAGTTCAGGAAACCATAGGTGCTGTCTGCTGTACTTGGTGGAGAGCTGGAGAGATTTTTCTCCCATTTGACAATGACATACATAAGATGTGTGGCAGCACAGCTTGGAAAAAGCTAGGTCATGCCCTTGCTCTGTGTTTATCTCCACACAGTTCTTGAAGAAATTAATAAAAAAAATGCTGAGCAGGCAGCTGTAGGCAGATCCCAACACAGTGAACTGAGCTGGACATTTAACATGGGGCTTAAAACATCTGGATATGTTTTGGACATACCACTGGATACAGAAAATGCAGAAACAGCTTTTCATAGTGGAATGGAAAAGTTCTTCAAGCAGCTGAGGAACTGAGGAGGCTCCTGTCATGGTGGCTGTTTGTTTCCAAAGCACATTCATCACAATCACAAATGGGGATAAGCCAATTTTAGTACTTCTTTCCTGCCTGTGACTAGTGGCATCAGACATTTTTTCATGACTCAAAAATTGATGTGCCCTTTAAAGTAGGACACACTGTACACCTCTGAGTGATAATGCATATGTGATGGATAACCCTGTTAATTGATAGAATAGCTCAGCTGAGGAGTCAGTAGAGTCAAACTTCACATTAACCTCACTCTGGCTCAGGATTATCAAACACCTATCAACCCATCAGAAGCCAGAGGTTGCCTGTTATAAGTAAAGTTGTAGAGCATTTTGAGATTATATCAATGATTTGAACGCTATTATGCCTTAACCTGTCCTTGCCACATCATTTGTAAAATGTGCTTCATCTTAACATGAGTTCTTGTCACATTATCTAGCTTGAGTTTTCAGACAAAGACTAATAGTGAAAGTATCAATGGATGACAAGGAGCCATTTAATGATGAATATTCTGTATCAGACATGACATATAGTTCATCTTACTGAAATATTTCTAAAAGTATTAAAAACTGACATATCTATAGCCCATATTAGAGGATGTTAATTTAGAACAAAGCTATCTCCATCTGAACCATGGTTTTAAATAATATTAATTAAAATATTTTAGGAAAGTGGTACAAACTAAACTCAAAAATACAAGCTTTGTTTTAAAAAATTAAGCACAGCAGTGATCCAGAGGCTCTACAGATTAAAATAAAAAATTAAAAATCTTGTATTTTTCACATCTGTTTGTAAAAGTTATTAAAAAATAGTTCGGATTTATGTGACATTTATTACATGTATTTCAAAATGTTATATTTGATGTAAGTTGATACAGCAAATTTATACAGAATAATCCTGAAGATGTGAGAGACTTGTCCAAACAAATAAATAAAAATTTAGAAACAGGTTAAAACAATATGTTATACTAGCAATAATTTGATAATTGGGTCAAATGTGCATCGGTCCCTGAATATAAGGGGACATGAAAAATTAAATATAACTGCAGCAAGAAATTAATTCTTCCTGCTGTAGACTTTTAATGTCTTTTAAATTATTAATGCCTTTTTGTGGTAAATATTTTTTACATTATTGTTGACAAGGAAGTATGCAGAGATGAACACAGGTAACAGTTTTTACAGTCTGTTATTACAAAATATTCAAAATACTAATGATAAAACTAATTCTAAAATATCATAGAAAAAAAATTAAATATGAATGGTTAATTTAAAAAGAGATTTAGAGGTTAAACTTTTCCTTTTCATTAAACTGTGATTTTAGACTCTTCAGACATCATTATAAGTGTCCATGGACTTCCTATGTTATGCTGTTTCTGATTCTATAAGTATATGTAATTGCTTCTCATCTTCTTACCAACAGAATAATCTATGTTCCTACTCAGAGTTGGTCCTGGTCTACACCAGGATGAAACATCCTCATTTTCTACAATATTCTTCTGCCCATATGATATTCTGGTCTAGTGTTTTTAAATTGTGATACAGAACTTGACTCATCCTTACTAGTGTACTGATGAGCAGTAAAAGCCAATTTCTATCCTGTTACAATATAAATAAAAAAAGCAGGATTCTGCAAAGTAGGCTTTCCATTCCCAGTAAAAAAACTGTTCATGTGTTGATTTTTTTTTTTTTAGTCATGATCAAAAATACCTAAATAAATAAATCTGTCTTTCTGTAAAGAAAGATTTTGAAGAAAAATCCATGATCCAGTAGCATAATCTAAAAGAAGCTAGCGAACCAGTAGGACAAGCCTGAGTTTTCTCATAGAATAAGATTTGACTATATTAACCTAATTGTACCTGAATTACATTCTGTTTAATTTCAGATGGAAAAATAAACTTTTGTAACCAATACCAAATAGAGTAAGTAATGTAATGACAAAAAAATCTGTTCTGCCCAAAGTGCGACAACTTCATTGTAGCTGCTGACAACAGCTTCTTCTCATTTTTGGCATAAATTTTTCTTTTAGAATAATGTAAATAAAATCATACACATACACATTATATATGTGGAAAAATAATTTCCAATTGCATGCACTAGGGAGAAGATGTGACTTTTCTTCTCCAGTGTACTTTTTAAAAATGAAAATAGGACACAGGACTGTTGATAGAGGATGATGGATAAAAAGAGGAATGAACACAAATGAAGAAACTATAGGCAAAATTGTTAAAAACAAGGAAAAAAATCCCAAAGAAGCACCCCAAATTACCTGTGAAAGGAGAAAATTAAAATGAAGAGAAGGAAGAATTAAATCAAAAAAGAAGAATGCATACTAGAAAAAAGTGAAAACAGATAAAAGAATAATACTGAGTTTTAAAAATGAAAGAAATTATGGAGTATGAGCTTTAATAGGTGCTGAATTTCAAAATTTGCACAATAAATATTTCATTGAAGGAAACAGCAAGGAAATAAATATCTGAAAAGATGCTCTGCTCTGAAAATCCATTGCTGTTCTCTGATTAGAAAAAGTTTTGAATTTCAGTCGTCATAATATTCTCACAAGTATGTATATTTTGGATATAACGCTGGGTGGACTTCACATG
This sequence comes from Egretta garzetta, assembly GCF_000687185.1. Lineage (NCBI taxonomy): Eukaryota > Metazoa > Chordata > Aves > Pelecaniformes > Ardeidae > Egretta > Egretta garzetta. The sequence goes on from NW_009260128.1 coordinate 5,798,032, forward strand.
TTGCCAGATAGTATAAACTTATATATAGGAAGAAATCACACACAAGGAAAACTGTTTTTTTCTAAAGCAAGTATAACAGATATTTTCCAGGTATTGGCACTAGGCAAAGGCACAGTGCAAAGATATCAAATGACTTGGACCAAAAAAGCAACCTGCCCTTCTAAAATCTATATGTATTTAAAACATTTAAAACTCTTCTTAGGCATAAAGATAAAATGCAGGTGAAACTGCAGTGCAGAATGTCATACTAGCTGGTGTAGAATTATATAGATACTTTTAGAACAGCACAATGTTCGTTACCTGCAGATTCACAGCCTCATTAAGTAAAAAACATTACACAGACATTTAGTGAAAAGGTTTAATACTCAAAAAGTGTAACTTCTTTTACTTGACTTCTTAACCTCATTGTTTGCTCTTGAAACTGTAGCAGAAAGAAGAGCTACAGTTCTGAAAGACCAATGCTTAATGAGTGATAGTGGTACTGACCTTACTGTTGTGATTCCTGGTGTTCAAATGGTCTCATGTTTTGCTTAAACAAAAGCTATTCCTCTGAGACTGACATTCCTAACAGATGATAGCCTTACATCTGAAAATTGGGAAAGCCTGTCAATTTTCAGAGCTGTTTTAAAAGATGTTCTTTGAGGACCTCAAAGGAGCTGCAGTCTGTTTTCATTCAAGAGGTAGGAACAAGCTGATTGGGTGAGCCATGCATTTCAGCTCCTCATCCCACACCCAGAAAGAAGACATGAATGCTTTGACACAGAAAATCTATTCTAAACCACAGCGCTGAGCAAATTACCTGGGAAATGATCACTCCAAAAACTTCTTCTTCATCAATATCTCTTTTCAGAGGAAAAAAGGCCTCAATACCTGTAGACAGAGCAAACAGCACTTGTCACTTAAGCTGTCAGCAGCAGTACAGCATCTTGAGCTGAAAGAAAGTCAATTCCAGAAGACTTCTCAGAGACAGACTAGTTTCTTGAAACCTAGAGGTATGTATGCAAAAGAAGATGCAATTATTCAACACTGCAGGAGAAAGAAGGTCCCCATGGGATTTTTAAGGAAGTGTTACTGTCTGGTAACCAGTGCAGAGAGGTTATCATCTCCAGAGATTATACACCATTATTTAATTGATCCTGATCTGGAAACATGCAACATCCAATCTGAGTTTTGCTCTAGACACATAAATCCCTATTTTTGGAGGCATAAAGCTCTCTGATATCTTGGATATGGAACTAAATTAGCAAATGTAATGAATTATTGTACTTAAAAAAATATAAAGAACAGTTTTGTGTGCATATTTTTCAGCACATAAAATTTTGCCCAACTTTGCCTGCTTCATTGTGACTTAAAACAAATATGAGCAGGAATTTCTTTCAATGTTCTGGTCTACAAATAAACAATTTTGGTTTTGTGTTTATTTTTGATAGATACATTAGAAGGGTGGACACATTTTCATTTTTGATAAAACTAGAAGTTAGAAAATATTAAATAGGTAGCCAAAGAGAAGATAATAGCAAGTGTGATAATAAAAACCAAAACCAAATAAAAACCAAAATTAGAATGCTCACCCAAAGTTCCCTTACCTCTTGAAGATCTTCTTGTTGTTGCCAAAGTAGTTTTAGTTTGTCCCATCCAGTATCTTCTCCCTTCCATTGAGAACACATGGAAACCCTTTTTTCCTAGTGAAGATGTAAAACTGAGAAAATCTGATTTCATTATCTCCTGGTATATAACTTAAATGACTGTTGGTTTTTTGGTTTGTTTTTTTTTTTTAAGAGACAGTACCTGTTTAGTTGAAACAGACACACAGGGATTGACAAAGAACTACTAAAAATGCCAGAAGAAATGTTCAACTTAACATTAGCAGGAAAAGTGAACATAACTGATCAGGAGAATAATAACATTGAAGTATAAGGTTTCAAGTAATGTGAAATTCTGAGAGATAGCAAAGAATTCCCACAGATGACTGGGAACTGAGTTAAGAATTCATAAAAGAATTCAAGACAGTAAAGGGTAATTTTAAGGATTAATTTAATTTCTCACACAAAATTTTCTATAAACTCAAGATCATGTTACATAATCTCTATTTAAAATGTACACAAATAATTACTGTATGTCATGTTCTTGCAATATCTATTTACCACACTGGAGTCAATGAGGTTATGTCAGGGACAGATCAAGTCTTGAAAGAATATCCAATTTGTCAGTGCTAGGGTAAATTCCTGGATTAGAGTATTTATATTAAACTAAAATGTATTCCATTACTCATAAACCAGTCTTGAGTACATACCCAATTTGTCAGTGTTAGAGCAAGTTCTAGGATTACAGCATTTATATTAAACCTAAAATGTACCTCATCACTCAGACTAGACATATTCTCAAAGCAGAATTTATCCCTCATAGAGCTTCATCATCTTCAGTGGGTTTACTGACCATGAATGAATTTGGCCCAATGCTCTTACTAAACCAAATTTTAATAATCAACTCTCTTTTAAGAGATACAGCTAAGAAAGTGACCTGTTATTCTCTCAGACTGATATTGAATGATAACACTTTTTTAGACGGAATGTACAATTGTGCTCATCCAAAATCAGACCAACTTCTTGGATTAAAATAAGTCTAATTAATGGGTCTAATCCAACAACTCCAATTTAAATAGCCTTTCAGATTGTTTTCCAGTACCTCGTGATGAACTCCAGCTTAAGACATGAAAAATGAAATCTGATTATTTTTTATTCAAAATAAATATATTTATTTTATTGGTATGCTTGTCAAAAATAACAGTAACAATGAAAAGGCAACAACTATTCAGGCCATGTTCACTCAGGCTCAGCTATTTTCTTAGCAAAGAGCAAGGCAAACAAACTAGTGAATGAATTACCCCTTAAATAACTGGATTTTCTTAGTTTAAGCAGTATAACAGTTTTTTAAGTTTAGAAACAGTTAGAAGTCACCTTCTTGGTATGCTTTATATATCAGAACCAACCTTAACATGGCAGCACCTTTTTTTAAATTTTTTTTGTTTGGTTTTTGCTCTCCTTTTCAGAACTTCATCAGTGTGATCTAGTAAGTGGTCTCCCAGTCTGATGCAGCATGCAAGGTACTGCCTTATATGGGTTGTGCTACATTTTCCTCATCAGTAGGAAGCATTATTCTAGGAAGAAATGCATCCCATAACAGCAGCCACCACTCGTTGAAGATCAGCTCAGATCAGCCCTTTTCCCATATTCTCCCCCTCCAGCATAACCCTCAGGGCCCCTCACCCTGAAAATAGCTTTTCTGGTCCCATTCAGCCCAGCCCTAACTCCCATCTGTCCTTCTCCCCTTCCCTACTGTTATCAGCTCATCAGTCCTGTACCATGCAATGCCCGCTTGTGTAATACCAGTCACAGAGAGAAACAATAGCTGAAGCTGCAGAAATAAAAATGGAGAGGCTGTTGCTTGTCTGGTAAAAGACAAAAAGGCGGAGGATGATCCAGCTCCATTCCAGGAAGCTGGAAGAGGTAGCATACATTTGGATCTAAACCCACAGTGCTGCTGAAGTTGAATCACTCCAAGTATGCTGTGAATACTGGCAATATTTTACCTGACTTCTCAGGTACATAAGAAACATGTCATTATTCTGGATTACCTTGCTCATAATTTTTTAATTTATTTTCCAATTTTATCCAAACTTGGCAAGGTCAAAAAGGTCTGAAATGTTATTTATTTCTGTCAAAAAGAATGGCCAGACACATAAACTCATCTCATTTCTTGGAGTGTTTATAGTTTGAATCTTAGCACGGTATTAGATGTTAGAGAATCTACACATAGGAGAGGGATTACATATTCTGGCACTGTGAAAAACTTCAGTCTTCTGGTTTGTCGAAGGTCTTTCTGTAGTCCTCATGGAAAAAAAAAAAAAAAACGAAAACCCAAAATCTTTTCCTTTGGGTATACAGCTAGTGATTTTGCAACAAACAAATGGCTATAATATAGAAAAGATAGCAACATATAATACAGAAAATATATACTAGCAATAGCACACAAAAGCTTGTTCTGGAGCAGAAATTTGGAAGAACCATAGCTACTACTCTCAGAGGTGTCAGGTTGCTCCTCCTCCTCAAAGTGGACAAGAAGAATTGTAAATCAAATGGAGACAAGACCATTTACTAAGAAAGACTGCATTATAAATCTGAAATGGTCATCTATATATTCTCTTTCCAACACCTTAAATGATTATTAGGGAGCAATAAAGCCTGCAGTATAAACACCATATACATGACAAGTAATGTGATAGAACACAGCTTTCATGTATAGGTGTTTCATTTTATCTTTTCTGTGGTAAATGCTGAGATAATGTCACTGTTTTTTGAAATCTTGCTGCTTTCCCATCTTTGTGTCCAAACAGAATTTCCTGGATCAGCCATTGTTGGCTGAATTCAATAGGAAAACAAGGGTATATAGTAAGAATTTCTCTTACTTTATTTTACTCACTACTTGTTAGACATGACCTTATTAAGACAGGCTGGTTTTTTTTTTTTTAATTTATTCCACCCACCCACCCCCATGTAAAGAACATGAGAGAAACTAGAATTCACCATGATGACAGAGAAGGGCAAGAACAATATATTTCTGGGAGAGTTCACTGGGTGTGTAAAAACTATATGACAGGAGGCAAGGCTTACATATTCAGAACTTAGAGGTATAGCTCAAGGATATTTTTTCTTATAAATTATGATTGAGTTTAGTTTTTGTTCATACCATAAGTACACAGAATGTGTCATAGTAGATAAGCATATTTCAAGAATCCAAGCTTGAAGGTAATTAAAGGTATATCTTGAAGCCACAAATATCAGAAATTGAGTTCCCATGGATTTCTCCTAAAGTAGGACTGGAGATGCATAACAAACAAGTTACTTGCAGTGACTAAGTAAATAGCTATAATTAAAGTTCAAGACACTGTAATTGTTTTGATGTATGAAAGCAGGGAGGAAAATAATGTAAGAAACAAAATATGTCTGAAGAGATTTAATGGGAGGATTCTCAGTCATCTAAGAAACTATTATGTAAAGGCAGGAATAAGTCAGTGAAGAATCACAGACCCATTTAAATTTTTTTTATAAGAAATCAAGTCTGGAACAAAAGGAAAAGGAAAAAAATAGAAACAAAAAAAAGAGGAATGCTAATTGGAGAGAGTTGGAGAGGTGTGTAGGCACAAAGAATATTCTTTATGTAGCAGATTATCTAGCTTTTTTTATTTACAAATCTGTGAACTCACAAGTACAAAGTTGAAATGAAGCAACAAATTACAACCTGCATGTAACCTAGAGAAATTTCTCAGAGTTTTAAGTTAGTTGTGTTAATCAATCCAGCAGTGTAAGTGGGTTACTTGGATAACCTAACTACATTGTGATCAATAAAACACATTATGTCTTCCCATGCAATTTATTTCTCATACTCTAGAACTTGAGAACCAGGATAACTGTACTGGGTCTATCTGGGATGGAGTTAACACACCCATATGGTGCTGTGCTTTATATATGTGGCTAGAAAGGTGTTGATAACACATCAGTGTTTTGACTATTGCTGAGCAGTGCCTGCACAGCATCAAGGCTGTCTCTCCAACCCACCTCCCTCCCCCAAGGGCCTGTAGGCTGGGGGTGGGCAAGTGGTTGGGACAGGGCACAGCTGGGACAGCTGACCCAAACTGAACAAAGTGATATCCCACACCATATCACAGAATCACAGAATGGCAAAGGTTGGAAGGGACTTCGGGAGATCGTCTAGTCCAACCCTCCTGATAAAGCAGGTTCACCTAGAGCAGGTTGCACAGGACATCGTCCAGGAGGGTTTTGAATATCTCCAAAGAAGGAGACTCCACAACCCCCCTGGGCAGCCTCTTCCAGTGCTCTGTCACCCTCAAAGTAAAGAAGTTCTTCCTCATATTCAACTGAAACCTCTTATGCTTCAGTTTGTGCCCATTGCCTCTTGTCCTGTCACTGGGCACCACTGAGAAGAGTCTGGCTCCATCCTCATGACATCCACCCTTAAAATATTTGTATGTGTTGATGAGATTCCCTCTCAGTCTTCTCTTCTTCAGGCTAAACAAGCCCAGCTCTCTCAGCCTTTCCTCGTAAGGGAGATGTACCAGTCCCCTAATCATCTTTCTTGCCCTCTTCTGGACTCTCTCTAGGAGTTCCTCATCTTTCTTGAACTGGGGACCCCAGAACTGGACACAGTACTCCAGTTGGGGTCTCACCAGGGCAGAATAGAGGGGGAGGAGAACCTCCCTCGACCTTCTGGCCTCTTAAGGCACCCCAGGATGCCATTGGCTTTTTTGGCAACTCTCCAGCCTGTCCAGGTCCTGCACAGCCTTCCAGTGTATCAGCCACTCCTCCCAGTTTTGTGTCATCACCGAACTTGCTGAGGGTACACTCTGTCCCCTCATCCAGGTTATTGATGAATACGTTGAACAAGACCGGGCCGAGCCCTGGGGAACCCCACTAGCTACTGGCCTCCAACTAGACTCTGCACCGCCGATCAGAACCCTCTAAGACCTGCCATTCAGCCAGTTCTCAATCCACCTCACTGTCCACTCATCCAGCCCACACTTCCTGAGCTTCCCTATGAGGATGTTATGGGAGACAGTGTCACAAGTATTGCTGAAGTCAAGGTAGACAACATCCACTGCTCTCCCCTCATCTACCCAGCTGGTTGTGCCATCATAGAAGGCTATCAGATTGTTTAGGCATGATTTCCCCTTGGTGAATCCATGCTGGGTACTCCTGATCACCTTCTTTTCCTCCACTTGCTTGGAGAGGACACCCAGAATGGGTCGTTCTGTCACCTTTCCAGGGACAGAGGTGAGACTAACTGACCTGTAGTTCCTTGGGTCCTCCTTCTTGCCCTTTTTGAAGACTGGAGTGATATTGGCTATCCTCCAGTCCTCAGGAACCTCTCCTGTTCTCCAGGACCTTTCATAGATGATGGTGAGTGGCTCAGCAATGACATCTGCCAGCTCCCTCAGCACTCGTATGTGTATTCCGTTCAGGCCCATGGATTTGTAGGCGTCCAGCTTGCTTAAATAATCCTTAACCTGATCCACTTCAACCAAGGGAAGGTCTTCCTTTCTCCAGGTGTCATACTCAGCAATAGAAGCTGAATGAAAGGGTGAGGCAGAACATTTGTATTTATGGCATTTCTATTCCCACACAATCACTATGCTAAAGCCCTGCTTTCCAAGAAGAGGCTGGACATCTGCCTGCCATTGGGAAGTAGCTTTTGCTTTGCTTCTGTGCACAGATTTTTTTTCTTATTAAACTGTATTTCAATCCATAAGTTTTTCCATCTTATTTTCTCCTGCTGTCCTGTTGAGGAGGAGTGCGAAAGAAGTTGGGTGGGGGTCTGGCAGCCAGTCAAGGTCAACCCACCACCACAACATTCCCGTTTTCATTCATGAAGGGAATAAAATAGGTGTATGTAACAGGAAAATAAATACCGATCCGCAATTATTTTAATTAATAAGTGAGAAAAGGATCAAAATTAACACTTGCAAATGCCTGAGAAAGTCTGGCATAAATTAAACGATGAAGTATGAAAGTATAAACACAACTAGTTAAGGCAGATGAAGAAATATTTGTAAAATCTGAACAGACAAAAATATATATTAGAAAAAAGATGGAATTAGAGTAATTAATGAACGACCAATAGTTACTGTTGATTACTTTTAACTCAAGGGATATCAAAAAGAAAGACAGAAATAAAAAGTAAATCAGTTACAAGAAAAATACTGTTTCTGGTAAACATTATTACTTAAAACAAGAATTGTTTGGGGTCAGTAAAAAACATAATACCTATATCATTGAGTGCTTATGTGATAAAAATATAAGTAATATAGTAACATATCATTGCACTCCATTTTGAGAATCCCTTTCCTGCACGAGTTTTGAAGTTATTTATTAGAAATAAAAGTGTTCCACTGTAGTAAAAAGGAAACTACTGGTTACAGTGAGAGGTTACAGTTATCATCACCTTGCATTAAAGATGACATTTCAGCTCAGCTCATAATTCGATGTTCAATGAGTTATTTGCTCAAGATGTAGTCATGAAAATAGTATATACCAATAGTAAAGTAATTGATTATGTTTCCTCTCTCCCCCCAAAATCGCAATCATCATATTTTCCTCTATATTTTCAAAAGTACTAGAGATGATGATACTTACTATTATATACAGTGAAATGAAAATCACTTGTAAAAAGAAAAGGAGTTACTTCTGATAAAAACTTATGAGATTCAGTGTTTGTGAATTAATATTGAAGCCAGAAGCTAAGATCTTGTCCTGCTGGAAAACTCCAGGAGCAAAAAGAGTATAGTCATCAGTCTTCATTTTAAGTTAAATATATGACCTCAGGGTAACAAGCAGGGATTACTGCTTGCCTGAGGAAAAAAACCCAAACAACCAACATGTTAAATACTATCTCACCAATCACAAGACAGTATTGAAAATACCACTGCAAATTGGAGATGTTGTGGTTCTAGCTGTGGAATTTCAAAGGGAGACAAAAAGATAATTCTTGTCCTGTTCTGTAAGTGCATCAGCGAGAAGCAGAAACAAAGCCCAGAAGAGTAAGTTAGTACAAACAAGGAGTTTGATTTCCAAAGAAGTATGTGAAAATTTGGGTCTGAAAAATTCTTAGGGGAAACTGAAAAGAGAAGAGGGAAACTGTATTGTCAAAGAATTCAGAGTTATTAAGTACAACTGATTTTTTCTTTATGCTTGTACAATCTCCACTGAAAATTACTAAAGGAAGGAAAAGTTAAAAAAACAAAAAGTGCCTTCAGCCTTATTAACATGTCTGCAATCAAACTAATCAGCACCTACAGAAAACTTGAAACTTTCTCTGTTGCCATTAAGGCAATATGTAAATATACCAGCTTAAATTTAGTCTCACTTTCTAACGTATGGTAATTTACATGAAATAACTTGGAAAGTGGTTTGCTCAAAAGTCTTCTCAATACAATATAAACAAATTTTCATGGTGAAATGGAAGCATTACAGGTGAATAAAAGGATTGTGATTTGATTCATCTACAAAGTGGAGTGTATAATTCTATATGTATGAGGGTCTTTATGTACATATGTATGTATATATAACTGTCTCTGGAAGGTTTTCTATCATATTAAATATATTTCTGGGTGCATGATCATAAAGTTAGGTCCAGGGGTTTTTTTGGCTTTGACTTTGGCTTTCTATGGAACCTCTTCCCTTTCTGCTTGAGATTTAATTGGGTAAGTTATTAAAGGGAATCATCAAATCAAACCCACTGCAATGCACCCTACTAGATACCAGAGCTGTTGTGTCTGGAAGCTCCAATGGATTCCTGACTTAAAGCACTGAGCCTAGCAAATCATTGAACACAGCTGAGTCAGCATCACTGTCATTCTCAATGTCACCAATCAAAAGTATTTTATGTTAACAGAATCTTCTGTGATTTTTTTTAAAAATACATAGCTGTAGATACAAGAAGTTTTACGTACACAACTGTAACATGCCATCACACAGCATGACCAGGACAACCAGAAGATCAGGCCCAGTCAACATGGGTTTATGTAAGGCAGGTCTTGCTTGACTAACGTGACCTCCTTCTATGACAAGGTGACCTGCTGAGTGGACAAGGGAAAGTCTATGGGTGTTGTCTACCTGGACTGTAGTAAAGCCTTTAACACCATTTCTCACAGCATTCTCCTGGAGAAACTGGCTGCTTGTGGCTTGGATGGGCATGCTCTTTGCTGGGCAAAAAACTGGCTGGATATCCAGGCCCAAAGAGTGGTGATGAATGGAATAAATCCGTTTGGCATCTGGTCACAAGTGGTGTTTCCCAGGGCTCAATACGGGGCACAGTTCTGTCTCATATCTTTATCAATGATCCAAATAAAGGGATCGAGTGCACCCTCAGTAAGTTTGCAGACACCACCAAGTTGGATGGGAGTGTTGATCTGCTTGAGGGTAGAAAGGCTCTGCAGAGGGATCTGGACAGACTGGATGGATGGGCTGCAGCCAGCTGTATGAGGTTCAACAAGGCCGACTGCTGGGTCCTGCACTTGGGTCACAACAACCCAATGCAGTATACAGGCTTGGGGAAGAATGGCTGGAAACCTGCTTGGCAGAGGGGTACTGGGGGTACTGGTTGACAGCGGGCTGAATATGAGCCAGAAGTGTGCACAGGTGGCCAAGAGGGCCAATGGCATCCTGGTTTGTGTTGGCAACAGTGTGGCCAGCAGGACCAAGGAAGTGATTGTCCCCCTATACTCGTCATTGGTGAGGCTGCACCCTGAATGCTGTTGTATTGGGTCAAGCTGCATAGTGCTGTGCTTTCTGTTGGTATGTAGAAAGGTGCTGATAACACATCCATGTTTTGGTTACTGCTGAGCAGTGCTCGAACAGCATCACAGCTGTGTCTCCAACTTTCTACCCCCCATCACCAGTGGTCTGGAAGGGGACAAGATCTTGGGAGGGGACATAGCCAAGACACCTGACCCAAAACAACCAAAGGGGTATTCCATACCATATGACGTGAGCTCAGATATAAAGAGTAAGGGAAAAGGAAGAGGAGGGGGAGCATTCGTCTTTTATGACGTTTTGACTTCCAGAGCAACAACTATGCAGATTGAAGCCCTGCTTCCTGGGAAGTGGCTGGACATCACCTACTAATGGGAAGTAGAGAATAAAATCTTGTTTTCCTTTTGCTACCACACCCGGCCTTTAATTTTGCTTTTGATTAGACTGCCTTTCTCTTGAACCCATGAGTTTTCTTTTTTTTCCATCTCATTCTGTCCCCGCCTGTCTTGCTGAAGAGGGGAGCGATAGAGCAGCTTGGTAGCACCTGGCGTCCAGCCAAGGTTAAACCACCACAGCTGTGCTCAGTTCTGGGCCCCTCAGTGCAAGAAAGACAGGGTTCCTCACTACAAGAAAGACAATGAGGCACTGGAGTCTGTCCAGAGAAGGGCAACAAAGCTGGTGGGGGTTCTGGAGCACAAATCCTATGAGGAGCAACTGAGGGAACTGGGGTTGTCTAGCCTGGAGAAAATGACACTGAGAGGAGACCTTATCACCCTCTACAACTGCCTAAAAGGAGGTTGTAGAGAGGTGGGTGTCTCTTCTCCCAGATAATGGGCAATAGGACGAGGGGAAATGGCCTCAAGTGGCACCAGGAGAGGTTTAGATTGGATATTAGGAAAAAATTCTTCACTGAAAGGGTTGTCAGGCACTGGAACAGGCTACCCAAGGAAGTGGTCAAGTCATCATCCCTGGAGGTATTTAAAAGATGGGTAGATGAGTCTCTTAGAGACATGGTTTAGTAGTGGACAGGTACAGTTGGACGATGATCTTAAAGGTCTTTTCCAACCAAATGATTCTATGATTCTAACTATTTTATTAAAAGCATTGTTCTTATTACATATAAAAATGCAAACAAAAATATGATATAAGGTGTTATAATCTCTGTGTTATGTTATATCTTCTATCCTTTGTAATGTATTTCCGTACCTGGGAAGATGTACTGTGGATAAAGACGGAGAGTTTTCAGCAGAGCTCCAAGGGTTAATTTGATATGAGATTTATTAGCACAGGCAAGAAAACACTTTTAAAAATAAACGACTTTTTTTTTTTTCTCTGGTGAAGTAAATTGTTCAAACTAAGGTGTTTCTTCAAGGTCACAGAAGTAAAAGCTTGCTTTTTTTGAGCCTTCATATATCTAAAGAGAAAATTCTAAGAAATTCCCTAAAGGAAATAATTACTTTGATAAACAACCTTTATTGAATATAGTTGGAGGAGTATTTCTTCAGGGTACATTGCATTTGAGGTATTTTTCAATGGAATTAATTAAAGCCCTGTTCAAACCACCTTTCTTTATTTTCTAACCAAGTCATTTGCTGTCCAGCACAAAATCAAATTGAGTGTAAACTAGAATCAATTTGTCTGACAGTGAAATCAGGAAAACTCGTAATTAATTGAGAAACTTTAGTTTTATTTATCTTAAGTAAAGGACACCATGGGCATGATGTATTAAACTGGGAAGGTAGCACATTTCTGGAAACTTTGGCTCATAGTTGAGCTACATCCTAATGAAAAATGTTTTTCAATATATTTGGACACTTTCAGAAATATTTTTTTCCTTTTCTTGCATCCAGGGACAGAATTATCACTGGGTTTAGGCACTGTTTGGAGAGTCAGATCTCTGTCCCCCCATTAGGTTGTAGCTTAAATACAAACACTTGAAGGTCACCACTATGATAGACAAGACAGTTCACATAGTTCTATGATGAACCTGTCTCTGAATAATGGAGCTTGTCCAGCTTGGACAGCTTTGGACTTCATAGTCATTGTAGTTCACTGTATGTTTGTGTGTATACACATAAATATGTCCATATGCATGTATATGTATGACAGAATTTTAGTTTAAATTAATAGAAATATAATTGTAATTAATATATACAGATGTTAAAATATTAAACATAATTTAAATGTATTTATATTCATGTATTTTTAATTTAAATATAGACATACAGGACGAAAGGTAGTGATTAATATAACAATTAATAGATTAATTATTTGTAAATTTAAAGACAGTAATTTCAAAATAGAGAAACTATTGACCTTTCTAAACATGTTAAAAGAATAAAATGTTTTTACATTCAACGTTTGTGCATACAAACATTGTATATAAATAAAGTTAACACATGAACAAATCCTTACAAATTCTTTGCTGAAAATAGGGTATTAACAAATGTAGACCAAATCTGGCTTCATCATAGCAGTCTTAGCATGACTGGGTTTGGGCTAACATGAAAACGGTATGTCAGTCTCATACAATTTGAGACTTTTTTCTTGTGCACCAGAAATCAGGAAGGATTGATAAAAAGACTTTTTGGTTTGTGTCTAAAAGACAGGATATACAGAAGGATTTACAGTTAAATTGTAAAGATAAGTAAACAGTAACAATCATAGTGGTAAGACAGACAAGAAAAAATAGTTTTCAAGAAATGAAAAAAGTGCTGGATAAAACCAATGCAAATTGTTGCAATCTGGGATTGAAACACTAAAACCCAGTCGCCTAAAGTGAGAAGTAGGATTGAAATAAATCTTGGTCACTGTTGTTGCATTGTGCAACAAATGCTCTTATCTCATGCTCTAGAGTTTTTGTTAGTTATATGCAGAAATAACTTATCCTTTAGCATGAAAGCATTTGACAACTAATTTTTTATAACATCTCTGAATTGCAGGATCTTGATCAGAGCGAGAAGAAAACTGATAAGGAAGGAATATTTGTGGGGCCAGACATGATCAAAATGTGTTGCTTTTCTGGTTACTGTATCACATTTGCATATTTAAGGTCAAAAAGCTGAGCGAGGTGTGGGATGAGGAAGGAATTTTCCCCAGTTTAAGTTGTGACGGCCCCTATTTTTTCCTCTGGAGCATGACATTGACCTTTCTTGTAAGAGAGTTCATATTTTCCCAAGGGTCTTCTAGCAAGGAGATAAAGGGCTTTCCCACAGTATGTAACTAATTAATAGATAGTAAAGCTTAGACCTGAAGTTTAGAATCAAGAAAAAAATCCCTTTGTGACAATAGCATATTTTGACATGTTTTGTCTTGGGGAATTCTGCTAAAATTTAGCTAATTTAAATGCCTTTGAAAAACCCCTGCTCATCAGATGTGCTGAGAATTGACATTTTACATTTCAGCAACTGTAACCTCTTAAGAGTTACATATTTCAATAATGGTAAAAAAACCAGAACGGGATCTCTTCACTTCATGGCTTCTGGGGCTGTTTGAAACACACATATTATAAACAGGGAGCTTATATTGTGGAAGGAGAGAGCCACTGAAATAATGAACCTGTTCCATTACTTTAGGAGACCAGGCAGGATATAGAAGACAAATTGGATAAGGAGCCTCATTAAGGATATGGGAATCACAGGGAAGTATGGGCAAGCTTTACCAGGCAAAAGTGGTAAGAGGGACAGGTAAATAAAATGTGGACTTTGGGAAAAGAAACATGGACTTGAAAGATATGAGAAAATCCTGGCTTCCAGAAAACACAGACTTGGAATGGGAATGCCATTCCAGCATGGTAAAATGATGTTTTCAAACAATCCTGCATGAACAGCCTGAAGCTGGAAGTGGTCAAAGTCAGGTTGGATGGGGTTTTGAGCAACCTGATCTAGTGAAAGATGCCCCTGCCAATGGCAGGGGGGGTGGACTAGATGGTCTTTAAAGGTCCCTTCCAACACAAACCATTCTGGGATTCTATTATTCTATCAAATGAGTGGTCTAGAACTGCTGAGGTGGGAAGAATAGACAAGGTGAGAGAAATTAAAAGGAAACACAGCTAGACAGCATCAAGCTGGAGAAGACTGACAGGAAAAAAAAAAAAAAGCGAATGAAGGGAAGTTGATTTCTGCTTTTTTAAAAGTAAAATCCATAGTTCCTGAGTCTGGCCCTTTCTTGTGTATAGTGGGAAACTTACTAATATGTGTGCCTCAGGAATGTGTGTTGGATGTCATTAGTTCCTATCAAATCATTCATTGGATATGTCACGGAATTGTGTGATATTGTTTCATCCATTAGCTTCAGGAATCTAGAAGATCTAGAGACTGTGGTGATAGTTTTGATAAATTAAATGGTAGAACTTCAGTCTTGTATTTTTAATTTTTTTTTCCTCGCTAGGGGAATTACAACCACAGAAGCATGTGCAACTGCATTTACATCTGTTCAAAGTATTTGTAAAGAAGAAAATTTTTAAGGTTGGAACATTAAGCACTTGAAAATTAGAAAATGTTTTCATGTGACCTGATTTCCCTTCCACCTTTTTGGCAGTATGGTTTCCAATTAATCACAGTGATAGCCTAGGCTTTTGTGCTTTCAAAGGAAGCTTAAGAGATATAAAAAATGAAAGTAACTATAACCTCAGTTCTATATCATGTACATTGTATATCAAAAACATTAAAGTTAGTGCTGTATAGTGCAATACAAAATAATACAGGTGAAACAAGGGAGAAAAATTATAGATGTAGAAAATGCAGTTCTTGTAATTAATCACATACAACAGTCAATAACCTCTCTCTCCTCTGCAATGCCGCTACCAATTTTGTATACCTGACTACAGTATAAGAACCACTACCATAGCTTGGAGGGCAAGGAAAGTGGCTATGGTGGTAATGACAGAGACTGCATTCAGTCCTTAACACTAATGGAGGGATGTGTTCAGTAACAGATTTGCTGTATTTCCATACCTGCAGCTTTTGTTTCATTAAGATAGCCAGAGTATACACCTTTTGTAACATGATGAGAGAAAAATATTGGCTCCCATTTCAAGAAAATGTTTAATCATGCACTAATTTGGAGTACGGGGTAAAGTTCTCTTATTTTAAATGCCTGCCCTGTGGGACTGAGTCTTTGCAAGAGCTGCTAATGGAGGTACTTTTCCACAAATTTCAAGGGCAATCAGACAACACACACAGGTCATATATAGGCAGGCTTGACAATCATTCAAAGTAATAACATTTACCAACACTTTCACACAAAAAAAATAATTCTCCACTCCTTACTTGTAGTGGAATTAACCTCTTTTCATTTTAGATGTATAAAATCTAGGCATTTAGTGCACATGATTCAAAAATACCTTCCTAGTCAGCAGAGAAAGATACCTCCAGGGAGAAACTGATCTGAAAAACATGTATAATTGACATCTTTATCTCTCTGGTGACTAAAAAGGAGCCAAGATGTTTGGCCTTGATAAGGTACCTAGACTACAGATGGCTAAAATGAGGTGACATGAACTCCATCTTTGATGTCTGAAAAGAAAAAAATCACCAAGGGTGGACTTATACTCTACATATAGACTCTGTAAACTGACATCAAATCCATCAAATCTAGACTTGTAAATCTGGTACATTGATGCTTTAATTGTTTGGCATAAATTCAGCTGAGCTCAAGATTATAAACTGCATATGCAAGATCACACAACCTGGAATTTTTACCTAATAAACACTCTCTGCATAGTAAGACCTGCTGTCTGACTGATAGTGAAATACCGATAAAATAATCCCAACTGCTGTAAGAGTTACTGACTTTAGGCAGCACATGAAGGGATGTGTCAGATTGCAATTCCTTCTGGCCACAGCTCAGTGATTTGTAGCACTGCACATAGGGACATGCCAAGAGTCTGTCCACCTCTTCCTTCAGTTTTATTGAATCAGAATGAAATATACACAGAGTATATAACTGTCTACAAAAATTGTTTTAGCTCCTTGCAGCTTCCTTGCTTATTATCTTTTTTCTTCATTTCTTTTATTTTCTATACTACCTCATTATTGCATCAGTTTGGCTCCCTGACACCACTGAGCCATATGTTACACCTTTCAAATAACCTGATAGTTACTGCTTTGGTTGCATGAAGCTAATAACAGCAGATAATAGCACTGAAGGAACTGTGAAAAGGGCTCCCTAACTAGATCCCAAAGTGAACAGAGGGAGAAAAGGGGTATTTACAGGTAAAAACTGGTAGTATGGGAATGTATGGGTGGCATCATTTTTTTTGGTTATGTAGCTATGAGGAAAAAAAAAAAAGAAATATATATGTCTACCATATAAATACATCAGTCACTGAAGACAATGGTAGATAGATGGTCTGAAAGATCTGGATGTTCAAATCAGCCCTTTCTGCCTGTCCTGTTTCTTGTTGTAATAACTTGAATTCATCAGTCATAATTAAATTTTGGCATTTTTTATGTGAGTAGCACCATGAAACACACAAAGAGGGAAAACTTAATTCAAGTTAACGGGTATGTATTTAATATAACTTTTAGATTTATTGCACTTCTTTGTGGGAACATGTACAGAATCTGCAGGTGTGGCAGCTGAGCCAGACACCAGAGATATCCTTGGCCTTGTTTGTTGCAAGCCATGGGATAATTGAACAAGAGCTAAGTTAAAAACAAGGTCAATGCTGCGACTAATGAACCTTGCAAGATGAACTTTGTTTTCATATAAGGCTTGGACTCAGTGCTTGCCAAGTAGCTAGGTGATAAGAGAAAAGTAGAGGCTTTGTTTCGGGATAGGTATAAAAGGATGTAAAAGCGTAAAATAAAGTGATCCCGATGCTGCTTGCGCTTGTGCATGAACTCGGGATCCGTGCCTTCATTGCCACACTTCTTCTCTCTGCCATTAAATGGTTATTAGAAAAAGAACAGAGTAAAAACCTGTATTCATGAAAAAGCACACAAAACCAACAAATGTGTATCTCTGTGAATATAACTATCTAATCCTATTTATAGCCCCTAGTTTATTTGAGACAGGATTGAATAAACATGCTGTGTGAAGTGCTTTGTAATTTTGGATTAGTTTTTAAATTTTTATAAGTCAGGACTCTGGCATATTAAACACTGTATAGAGATATGTGAAGGCATAGTAGCTTCCATTTAAAACAGTTTATGATCTCAGATTAATGTGAGAGACAGCAGACAATATACAAAGTAAGGAAGAAAGCAGAATGGGATAATTCTGTGGTAATAGCCACAGAGAGACAGAGAGAGTGGTTATCATCTACTTCCACCTAGAAAACTTATTCAGAAAACCTTATTCTTTCAAAAAATTTAGTTCAATAGTGACAGTCATGGGAGATGGAAAGTATTAGCTTAGCATGGTAGATTTACACTAGCAAGTATCAAAATCTTAAGAATATACACATATACCTGGTTGTATTTCTGAATCCCTTACATCTCAGGTATCTGAAAGAAATGTTTTAAGTCCAAAGCCATTTCCCCTTAAATACCCATATGAAGTGAAGTTTCCTAATGAATTTCTCCTATCTTTTTTTTTTATATATAATTCAGCTGAGTTTACCTCTCCGTAAAGCAATAATCTAAATTTCTTTTGATATAGAACTCTATGGATTCATTCAAGAATCCAGAAGATATCTATGGATGGTCTTCTGAAGAAAAATGCTTCTTTTCTGGAAACTTCTGCAAAGATAGTTTGCATTAATTCTCTTTTATTTATATGGAATTTTATGATAAAAGATGTTCTTGGAGCTGTTTAGACTTTACAGCTCTCTCAAAAACATTGGATTTTACAACTGTAATTCTCTGAAATCCAGAAGTTTGGGACTGAGTAGCACAGGATGATAATTTCATGCTAATATAGAAAAGTGAAAAAAAACACCTGAATGTATAAATTACTGACAGCATATAAGCAATTAATGTGTCTAATATAATTTATTTTGTACTATGTAGACTTTTATTTAAAAAAATTAATTTATATTCTTGTATTTCTTAAACGTAATAAAAGCCGAGTCTATTAAGCCAGGTTTAATTAGTAGAATTCTGTGTTTGTGTAATTTTGAAAGTCAGAGGCAAATGAGAAGACACTAATTCATCTTCTGTCATTATTGTTTACCATATTTATTTTTCTTTGAATACTATCAATGCTTCACAGTTTATTGTCAATAGATTGTTGTTCTTAGCCTTTATTGGACTATTTTAATCCAAATTAGGAAGAGATTATTACAATGAAAATCCTCAATTTCAAGAGACTGCAAAATCTGAAAGATTCAGGTCCTGGTTTCAGTTCAAGCTTTCCATTTTCTGCCTTAAATAAATATGAAATTAGAATTGTCTCACAGTTAATGTATATTTGCAGCAGTCAGACCCCTCCCACCAGTTTTGATCCACCCACAAAATTTACATAAAGCATGAGAAACAGTCTATTGCCTTTTCTGTGCACCAGGTATCCTCTTTCAAAAAACACTTTTGTGTTACAAAAAATTTGCTCTTTATGTGTTTTATGTCTAGTTCTTTCCCACTCCTTATATTCAAGGAAACATTCCCAAAAGTAAGGGAAAGGCTACACTTTTGTTGTCTGGGATGTATTGTTGCACTCTATCTCCCTAAAAGTATGTAAGTAACAGTAAGAAACTTGCATAAGAGTACATGCATAAGTACATAAGTCAGGATTACTCATCATAACCAAAAAATAAAAGTCCTGCTGTGCTTTGTTAAAATAATTATTTTACTTCTGATAAAGCAGCTGTAAAGGTTAAAAAAAGAAAAAATGAAAAAAAACCAAAAAAACCAAACCAAAAAAAAGAACCAATAAAAAAATCCAAACCCAAACTAACCAAACGAACCCCAAAAAGAAAAATTTGTGATAAATGCTTAAGAATGAAAAGATGATTAAACACTCCTTATTCATTCCTGTAGTTTATCTCTACCTTATTCAGACTTTTACTGTATTTTTAAGAAGCATCCACATTGGGATAAATATTCAATGCAAGAAATTAAAACAGTTATTGAGCTAGAAGAGCATAGCATTTCTTATAGCATGCTTAGGAGTATGTTTTCTGTACAAGACTTGAGCAGGGCACATGTTCAGCTGGTGTTTTTTCCTTGTCAGTGATATAATACTCAGACATATGATCTTCTACCATTTTTATATTAAACATTTCTTAGGATATAATAAAGGAATAATCACAAGGATCATAAGAATAGGCATAGTCTGTCTATTAATATCAACTTGTACTTCACATTTTCTTCCTGAAAGCACATAAAAGCCAGATAATTAAATCAAAGCCATGGAATTCACAGAGTCACTTGATTGTATCATCATCTTCAGAGCTCAAAACTTAGTCTTCCTGGTTTATCCTGCTTAAATGGGATTGAGATGAACAGATAACAGTGGGGAGCTGTTCTGTAAATATGTAAATATTTACGAGAAATTTATAGGGCTCTACATGCTTGACAGGAAATAAAACTTTAACAAATCTCATAGAACAGTGCAGTCAAGACATGTAGTGCTTAAGTTACCCTACAGGTTGACATCAAGAAGATTAGAGAGTCAATGTATTCAGAGAAGATAAAAGAAACACAGTGATTAATGAAGAGTAAAGCTAAACCCATAAGTGATAGTAGTTAAAAAATAATTGCTATATTTTTAGTTGATTAGGATAAAGTTTCTTGAAAATCTGTACATTGTGCAGACAAACAAGATTTCATCTCTTTTGTGTAAGACTGCCGATACTAATTTAGGTTTCATTTTCTTTTCATTAAAAACTACGTAATATTTATTCCATCAGGATTCAAAATTATTTTCCCTTGACATTTTATAATTTATAAAGTTATATTTTTTTGTGGAAACCTTTGAATTCACACTTCAATTTAAAATTGAAAAAAATAAAATTTTTGATTTTCTTTCCAAAAGGAAACGAGTTTTCTAAAAATCTTTAAGTAAGCAGCTATTTCCCACTGCATTACTGAGAAAAAGAAGGATAATTTCCTATTTTGAAAAACATGTGCCTTGCAAACAAAATTAAAATATAAGAATGCAAAAGACAATTATGACATATAAGTGATTAATAAAAGCTCAGTATTAAAATAGTAGCTTAATAGAAGTGAAATGGGGATTTATTATCTGCATGCTAATTAATTTTTATCTGAAATAATGTAAGCTTTCTGAAATCAGGAGAACCAAGGTTAGATGAACGGTCTTCCAAAAATGTAGTAGCTGTCTGTACTGAACTTATTTGGATGAAATTGCTGCCAAGCATCTTAATAAGAATTGCTCCACATACAATACTCCTTGTCTTGTGCAGTGGGGACTGATCATTTAACATAACTCCAGAAAAATGGAACAGCATAATTTATCAATTTCCACAGATTAATGTCCTTGAAGGGTCTCATTACAGCACTTGATTTAACAACACTTTAAATGGTGGGATTGAAGGTGCCAGGTATTACTGTCATTAGGGATGATCATTCAGTGGGTCAAGAAAAGAATATTAAAAATAAGCCAAATGGATAGATAAAAATATCATTAGGGAAAGTGAAACAGTGGAATAACGAACAGTGAAATAGAAGCTTTGCTTCCTCTGGTCAGGAGTAGTATAGCAAGTGTACATTCAGCCAACTTTAGAATGTAAGTAAAAAGTCTGGGATGATAATTTTCCTTGAAAATACCTGTCTAGAATGTCATGAGTTTCAAGTTTCTTCTGCAGAAAATTCACAACCTGAAAGTCTTTGTGCAAAATTTAGTAGGATAGGGAAAAAAAAAAAAGAGACAGCTAAAGTTTAATGGATTAACAATATTAGCCACTTGATGTTAGTGTTAACATTAATATTAATGTTAACATAATGAAACTGGCTTGCTACTGACATTCATGCATATGTCTATTTGATTTGAGATGAATGTTACTATTATAACTGTGTTCATTTAGTTCTATATTTATTTTTTAAGTCCATAGCTAAACAGGGAAGACCGAGCTAATAACTGCGGGGTTTCCCCCCCCCCCCTTTTTTTTTTTATTTTCTTCATCTCCTCCCTTGTTTTAATGAGAAGTACTTCAAATCAACTTAGAATATCCTAACCATAGTATATTTTGTTATGGGAAGGTTAATGTTAGGAGTACATTCTATCTTGCATAGTTAAGAAAATGTCTCTTGGCATGAGAGATTAAAAAATTTTCATCAACGCAGTCTAAAGAAAAGGACCACCACATGTTGGTGATAGATTACTCTTCCAATGCCAGGCAGAGTTCATTAGTTCTTGTGCCTTCAGGACCTCATTCCAGGTTTGAGGTCTCACGTGACAATACAAATTAAGGATATACAGGGTTGTAATGACATATTCAGCCCTTGCTGTGCGCAATAGCCATGCATCTGCAGCAAGTGGCAGAACGTTTGTCAGTTTGAGGAGGCTTTATGAAGCACAGAAGGCATCCTGCAGCTAAGTCATTTGGCTGAACTGACAGCTACTGGTGACTGTATTGCTCTAATGCATGTTTGATCCTTCCAAACACAGTCTCCCATTAAGATACAAGGCAGTTTTAATTTTTCATCCAAGTGTTTATTAAATATACTTGGCCAAGTTCAGTCATGATTTACCTGTGCCTTTGCTGCTGCTGTAGTTTTTTTCTTTGTTGTGTTTTTTCCTGTGTGGCTTGTTTTTTTTTTTTGTTTTTTTTTTTTTTTTTTTTTTGTTCTAGGGTAGGACTGTGCTGTACGAGAGTCCAGCTGTTTTTCTAGTTTCACTTAGGAAAAGAAAAGACACTTGGAGTTTTAATAGTGTATAATATACCTGCCTTTGCTGAGCTTTTCAAGGTTTATGTACATAATTAATTTTAAAGAATGATTGTAGGCAGTCATTTTTACATTGCATTTTCACAGGCTACAGGAGGGATATTTTATACAAACAATGCTATTGATACCAGTAGTTCTTAAAATAAACGTTGAAGACACATTTGTGATTTAGCTCTTAAAAATAAAAAGTTGTTCTCATGTTGGCTAGCTTAAACAATTGTGGAATTTTATCCCATCTGTAGAGAAATGCAAGTTCTTGTTCTTCAAGGATGATTCTTTTCAGTGATGTTCATTCTTACCCATTCACTTACAGAAAAAAAATCTTAAAAAAACCCAAAGTCACAATCCAAGGACCCTTGCTTTTCAGCAGAAATAGAATTTTAAACAGTTAGATAATGTGGCTGACAGAGTTAACTAAAAGTTAAACTATTTTCTAAACCTTCAATGCAAACACATTGGTTTTCAGCTGAATATGATCCCTGTTGACTCTTACATGAATGTATGCAAGGAAAGTTGTTTGGCTCAGAAATATTTGATCAACTACATTTGTTGTTGCAAAACCCCACCAAAAATGAATACCAAAGGTAGTCATGAGAACTAAGAAGTAAGAAGTGACGTTTCTCTCCCACTGCTTTCATCTATCTTGAAAATAACCAAAACGTCTGTAAAAGATTCTTAGCAATTTATATTCTGTGCTTTCAGTCTTGAAGAAAAGTTTTATTCCCATGACCTTTGCAACTGTGAAAGCCAGAAATACTTCTAAATGAAAATTGAGATTTGAACTCACAGGTACTGGAAATAAATATTTTAACTGAAAATTTTGAATTTGTATAACATGAAGGGTAAACTTTCTAACATAGACAAACTGGACTGTGCTAAAATTACTGTATAGAAAGGAATACATGAAATAATAAGAATCTAGTAACAAAAAAGTATATAGGAACTATAAAAAGATGTTATTTTAGAAGAAAATTGTATATTAGGTACACATATTATTATGTCATGTCTGTCAGAGTATAAAGCATTCAATTGCTTATAAAGCCACATTCATACTGCTAATAATTGGTGCCTCATATTGAATAGGAAAACATTGACAGTTTATTTGTGGTTTAAACAGTTCATTCTTTTTTATGAATCCCACCCACTATTCTGTATAAAATTACAATTTTCTAAAATATAAATAATTTCTATGTGTCAATGACTTTCCGTACATCTCTAGGAAAGCTCCTTCCAACATCAATAAAATGCCAAATCTTTTCTTGTGAGAGTAAAATAATAATCCAAATAGAATATTCAGACCTTTATAAAAAAAATCTATCAGGAATAGTCATTCGCTATGATCTGCCTAGATCTGTCTTGGTATGGTCCTAATCTTTCTCCTTAAAACACTACTATTTTCACAGATAGATTTGTATCACTTTTCTTTCAGCCCTCAACCAGTCAAAAAATATCTACCACTTGGAAGTGTTACATTCCTAAATTTAGCTGTCCAACACAACTTACTTTTCTTACAGTAATCCTTTCAATTTCTTTCTAAACCATCGTTCCTAGTCTCTGAATCAAGACCTGAAAATAGATATATGAAACTACAGTTAATACAGTAGCTGCAACCCATTCCAAATCATTCCCAAATATTAGCCAGATTAAAATCATCCCCGCAAACAGTATGTAGGACAATGGCCCAGGTATTTATTTGGTTTCTTAACTATGTTTTCAGTCTCATCACAAGTTTGATACTGGTACAGTTGTAGTAAAAAGGCCACAGCCTGACCTGACTGCACAGGATCTTGGGATTTGTCTGGGTTTGTTTTCACCTGAACTAGTTTCAAGGTTGTTCAGCTGTTACAACAGTTACCTGGTAGTCAGGTAGTATTGCCCAAATTTGTTTTAGTGTGGTTTTGATTTATAGTAATAACAAGTAGTTATTTTGCATAAAATTGAATTGTCTACTCTAGAGTGAAATGTGGTAAGAAAAAGCACAGACACAGGATAATACCAGGGGGTTCCAGTCTGCAAATACAAATTGTAGTAGTCAAGCAATGATCGCTGCTGGTGGGCAACCTTGTGAACCAGGTAAAACTGATTTGAGAGATAAAGGGAGGAAAAAAATGGAGTAAATGGGAATCAATTAAAAGACAGATCACAAAAGCAGACTATGCTAAGAAAACATAAAAATTATTTCAGTGCCACAGAGACATATCGAGCCAAAGATGTCAACAGCAAAGCTAGTTGGGAGAGTTGAGAAAGACAAGTTTAGAGCCAGACTCTGTTGGCTCCTGGACTGCTGCTACACACAGCAGCATTTTGAGCAGGTGTAAATCATCATATCTACATGACCTTGTATTTTGTCTTACTTTCATCAGTGTAAGTTTGAAATCTAAATTTAAAATACAGAAGAAAGGAAGAAAGTCAAGGTGGGGTAAGAAAAATGCAGCTTGGACCAGAAAAGTGTAGAAATTATTCTTTCAGACCAAACTCCATGAAGTCTCACAATATTGCCATGGCAAAATGTACTAACTGCACAGATTTCTGCTTTAACAATGCTTACTCACAGCTAATCTGGAAGGACCTGTACACAAGAGAATCTTAGATTTTTTTCTCTGTGGTGCTACATCTATGGTCTCTCTTAGTGACAGGTTTTTATTGAGTGGTAGAAAATTTTTAGTAGGATTTCAATCATTCAGTTTCTTTCTTTCTTAGCCTTTACCTTTCTCCTCCTTTCTTGCATTGTTCTGACTGGGCTTGCCATGACTCATCTCATATTTGCTTGATTGCTGCATCTGGGACGTTCTTACTTCTCACACGAAATATGCTTTCCTTCCTCCCTGATACTTTTAGTGTCCTTTTAAAGATTTAATTTCATAGGTATAAAGTGGTGGTGAAGACATTTTAGACCTCGATTTAAATTTTCTCAAAGATCAGTATGAATTTTAGTTTTAACCTAGTTCTAATTAAGTAAAATATTAACAATTTTTTTTGTTTTGTTTTTGTGAAATGAAAAATTTAGGAGTCAATTAAAAGTCTCAGGACAAGGATATTAATCCAGATTAAATGGTACTTTTTTGTAATTTATCTCTTATTTGTGCATAACCAGTCCAGTGGAAAATTTGCCATGGTTTAAAATCAGGAATATGTCATGATTTCTGCTTCAGTTCATGAAAAAAGCAAAATTTCTCATATAACTGTCCTATACACACCAAGCTATATCCCCACTTATAAGCACTTTAAAATAAATTAATTTTAAGTGTTTTATTCACACTTAAATCTATCAATGTTTTGTACATCAATTCTTGGCCCATCATCTCTCAGTCTTTTAGCAATTTTACCATGAAAGCTTTTCCACCACCAATATGTGGCTGTAAATAGGCTTGCCTTGTGATCTCCACTAGCTACGTTGCTGGGAAGCAAGACAATTTGAAGTTTATGTTGTTTAAACCAACAATATCAAATCCCTTACTATCCAGGTTATTTCTTGTGGAATAGTTTAGTTTCTGAAATAACGGAATTTAATTCATTCTTCAGCTCCTGATTTAGCAGGTCTATGGACTCTCTAGCTACTGGAACTGCCTTGACAGTGGGAACAGGCAGGAAACTTTACAGGTGACTTCATGTTAGAGTGGGGACATCAATAAATAGTTATCTGGGACCCTTGATTACACAGTACTGGAGGTTTCCTCCAGATATATGCTCTTCAAATTCTTGCCCGACAGAAACTAACAGAAAGCAAAAGATGAGCTTCAGCAGTTAAGAATACTGAGCAAGCTTTACGATTCTGATTTTTGTGGGAGGGTACCTAATGTGGCATTATACCCCTTTGTGCCCCTCAACATTCAGTGCAGAGTATAAATATCACTAGAATAACCGTTTTGCTAAGTCATTTCCTTTCCTTCCTTAAAAGTGAGAAGAGAGAAACTGATGGCAGAAGATTTTTTTTCATTTGTCTCTTAATCATTGTTTCTGTGTCATTGTCAGTAACACAAAGAAGAACCTGGGTTTCTATGTTCAGCATGTAAGTTTATGATAATTTCAATAAAAGTGACTCACTAATTCCTTCATATTCTTAAAGCCAGTTGTATTTTTCTGAAAAACAAGTAATATATAGTTAAGAAAGTATCTTTCCATAGTAGTAACAGCATTTTCAACTGGTGAAAACACTTCATCCTGCAAACAAGAGCAATATTTTCTCCTATGTAAACTGCATAGTGATGCCATTATCACCTAGTTACAGTAGCATTGCCATAGCATGTGACTTCCAGAAAATTTTCCTCCTTGCCAAGTTTTATGAGATATGGGAGATATAGAAGTATCACACACTAAAGAGCTCCTCACTGAAGTATGTGCACATATATATGCATAAAGGAAAAACAATATAACATCAGAGTATGTATTTTGACAAAGAGACTAAAATGTGCATTACTCTAAGGAAAGAAAGGAAATAACATCTTTATCAAAACATGCGCTTAGAATCCAGAATATGCATGCATGTATTGAAGAGAAAAAAAAAAGGACTTAGAGAAAACAAGTACTGCCTTAGTCTTTTGCCTTAATGCTATATTTCAGCTTTCAAAATTTTTCCCGTCTGATTTGGGAGAAAATTAAGGATTTTCCTTTTTTTATTTTTCAGTGAAAATTTTGGGAAAGAAATATTTCTGCCACTGCAAAACCATACTTATCTGGTAAGATACTCTATTATAAATTCAGAGAGCTCTTTTCAAAAAGCCCTACTACAATAGAAATTGAACTTTTGTCTATGACAGGCCAAGGAGTAACCAGCAGTCCTGTATTAAGGGCACCCAGACATCCAATGCTGGAACTTTTGCAATTTGTATCAAATGATTAAACTATACTTTGGACTAGGTAGTCATTACAAAAGAAATAATTTAGTCTTGTAGTTTTGCTATTCAAGAGAATAGAAGAGAACTGACATCTGAGTTGCTTATCAGATTGCAAGATTAAGACATAAATGCTCTACAAAAGCTATTGACATTACGGTCAGAGCATACTGCAGACTCTACTTCAAATTCCTATTCCAAATTAGGTTTCAAAGGCAGTTTTTTAAATTCTGTATTCCCTTCTCCAGGTGAGGTTTTGGATATCTAGTGAATATTTGAACAGAATATTTTCACAGAAGTTCATCTTGACCTTGCACCCAATGTGCTGAGCAAAATGTTTTACAGTACCTTAAAAGAGTTCCTGACTGTCTCTACTTATTTTTAGATGCATACATGTACAGACAATCAGTCCATGAATAAGATATTGTCCTTAACATCACAGAAAAAAGACTATCAGAATAATGCAGCATGAAAATGTGCAATCTTTCATACATGTTTTGTTTAGAGTGTCTTTTGTCTCTAACGTTGCAAACACAAGGACAGAAACTTCACTCAGAATAAACTAGGGTATACCTCCACCTTTTTTTTCTGAGACAAATAGCAGAAATTATTCTGGTGGCTTTCTGCCATTTCAGGATTCCCCTTTGTTTGGAGAAAAATCCCACAGGCAAGGGAAAGTACTTTTATACCAGCTTTGTGTCAACAGATAAGCACAGTACTCCACAAATGAGACGTCCGGGACACTGTACTATCTAGTGTTATTCTTTTCAGGTGGTTAAAAGGAGTATTTTGTTACAATTCTGGCATTGTGTCAGAGATACATTTGTAAGTAAGTTTTGTGGGTTTCTTTGTTTAAAGCCATTAAAAATCAAGAAATTCATCATTATAGTATAAAAAGACAACAACTCTTAACTACTACTTTCTTGCCCTTCCATTTGGTTTTGATGGTAGACATTAACAGAGGAAAATAATGTTCTGACCATAGGCATATAATTTATTTTTATATAACATCTTATAGTAAAATTATTATTATTATTATTATTATTGATAAAAGGAAATAGGTTGTATTTTCCTGCCTGCTTATCCCATTATACATCAAACTCCTGCTTTTTAACAAAATTATTATAGTCTCTTGGTATTTGTATTCATAGCAGACATGCTTCCAAGTCACTATAAAGCTATTGTTAGCTGTATGATTTAAAATGTAATAACAGGGAACCACTGGAACTCGGAGTGTGTTGTGAGTGTGTTACAGAGAAGCAAATGACATTGGGTATAGCCCTCACAGTATCACCCTCACAGTAATGGAATTGACTGATTGCTTATTGTCATGCTCACAACTGCGCATAGAATGCAATTATCTATACAAAGCTTTTGGGATTTGAAGGTGCAAGCAGAATAAATAATATTTTTATAGGAACAAGTCATGGAACTCACTGACAAAAAGTTTTAGCACCCAGACTTAAAATTCACTTTCTAAGAGAAATGAAACCAAATAACTGTGCCTTGCTCTCACCTAAATAACAGGAAAAGAGGCAAGGAAAAGTTCCCTTAACAAAACCCACAAACGCATTTGTATTGTTTACTGATTTTAGTATAGAGAGAGGAAATAAAAAGGTTGAGGAGAAAGAAAGATAGAAACGAACAAACAGACAAAACCCCACAAGCTTGTCTAGGTTTTCAGTTTATGCATTAAGTACATGATATAAAAGACTCTGAAGTTACTGGGTGTATTTCCATTGGATTGAGGCAAGAAATGGAAACTAAATCCCAGCAGAGAGACTTGTAAACTGCTAACATCACCCCACCAGAACACAGATAAGAAATAATTAAATCTTTAAATCCCATATTTCCTGCAAGAAATTTAACCTGACCTGTAATTAAAATCGATAAGAGCTCTCTTCACTCTGAGAAATTTCAAACCAGCAAATCTGATTTCTCATTCCATTACAGTTTAATGCAAACTGTATAAACAATGCTAGATATACAGTTTTGAGTAGAGCATGGTAGCAACACTGAATCCTGTGGCTACAGGTACTGGTGCTGCTAAAAACTAAAAAAATCCCAACCTAAAAATAAATTAATCAATATTTTGAGTGTATTGATAATAAGAAAAGCTAGTAGATATAGAATACAGTAGAAAACATTTATTTTCCAATGAAAAATTTTTAATAATCAAGGTTTAGTTTGTCTCTGCCTTGTTTTCCTCAGAGATGACCTCTCCACGTGTTAGCCTTATACTTAAAATATCTGTGCAGGGTTGAGGGAAGCAGGGTGTGTGTGTGTGTGTTTGTTTAAGGTGGTGTTTGGGGGTGGGGGTTGGTGAGTTTTGGTGGGGGTTTTTAATAGCTGTATGAAGGAGAGAAAAGAAAAAAGAAAAGGAAAAAATATTTCCAGGGCTAAACTTCCAAGGACACAGCTACTTATTGTCCCCTGAAGTCTGGCACGGAGAAAGGGAACTTACAATAACTAGACAATCTGTTTATCTGGACTTTATGCATGGAATTTCCTTTTTTTTTTTTTTTTTAATTAATTCCCTTTCCGTTTTAATAAATTAGCCAAGGTGAAATTTATTAAGGTCTCCCCTCAGCCTCCTCTTCTCCAGACTAAACAACCCCAGTTCCTTCAGCTGATCCTCATAAGACTTGTGCTCCAGATCCTTCACCAGCTTCATTGCCCTTCTCTAGACACGCTCCAGCAACTCAGTGTCTTTCTTGTTGTGAGGGGCCCAAAACTGAACACAGTATTCGAGGTGCAGCCTCACCAGTGCGGAGTACAGGGGAAGGATCAGGACCTACTCCTGCTGGTCCAGCTATTCCCAATACAAGCCAGGATGCCATTGGCCTTCTTGGCCACCTGGGCACACTGCTGGCTCATATGCAGCCAGCTGTCGACCAGTACCCCCAAGTCCCTCTCTGCCAAGCAACTTTCCAGCCATTGGTATAATACGATGTGAAAAGGTGCAGTAGAGGCACAGTGATACAACATAATTACAATGAAAACCATATAAAAAACATGACATGTTCCGCAAACACCAATTGGCTTATATATAACACCTAATCAGGTAAACCCAGTTATTTCTAATTCTCCAGTTCTCTTGACTATAGGTAGCTGGAAGCCTGCTAAGCATTGCTCTGAAAGTGCCCACATCTGAGAACAGCCAAATGGCTAGGACTTTTTCACTCTACTTAGTAGAGTTTTAAATAACAGAGACCCTTGGATTTTTTCTTTTATATTGTCTGTTTTATTTATTTAATTAGTTATTTTGATAAATGCAGAATATGGACACCTCACCCAGAATATTAAGGAATCTATCATGAGTTTGGTTTGATTTGATTTTTCCTTTTGCTTCCCCTGTAACAATAACAACACTGGTTTGAACAAACTTTTTTTTTTTTTTTTTTAAAAGTAAGCTTCAAGCTCTTATTTCATATTAAGAAGATAGTTACAAATTTATGAGAACATTTTACAAATATTATTCCCTCATCAGCATGGTACATAGGTAATAATTTTAATTGCATAGGTTTGTGTGTAATTATTTGATAACATGAAGGTTTTGAAATGTTTTGTTACATTCCTCATTTGTCAATGAGAAAATATGAAAATCCCATGCTACTTTGTTTCAGTAAGAGGGTATTTTTTTCTTCAGAAATATAGATGTTTTTACAGTCACTGTCAATAATAAAAGTCTGTAAGTGGACAGTCTTATTTCTCATTGCATCTCATTGCATCCAATGCAAAATGCAATGGAAGACAGTACTATGAAGACCATTAGAGTACTGCATTAGCAGCATACTGCAGGTGTTTAAAGAGGATTAGTTATTTAAGTGTTGTTTGCTTTGAGGGTGGAGAGAATAAGAATGAGAGCTTTGAATTTAGGGAAGGAAGAAAATCACTGTGGCCCAATATCAAGAAATTTTTTTCTGTCTTGAGAATATAAGTTCAAATAAGTTATTTAAGCTGTTTTTTCATGTTCTCTCTCTTTTTTTTTTTTTTATTTACAAGATTCTAGGGAAAGCCAAAAGTATCTTTGTTGGAGAAAGTTTGTTTTCATGACATCCGTAGCCAGGGGAAAAATAAAAAGTCAATGAGCTTCTTTTTGTGTGAAATGTCATTTAATATTGCTGATTCAGGAAGTTCAGAAAAGCATCAGATGAATACAGTTTTTGACTATATATTCTGGGGGCCTTTTTAATCTTCTTACACAAAGATTCTACTCTACATTTTGCCAAATCTGGGTACGCAGTAATGTGGAAAAGTACAGCCAAACTCTAATGGGAAACATACTTTTCAGCTTTTTACATCCTTTTGTGGGTACTTGATATTAATTGGAGCAAAAATATTCTTAAAATACTGTTTTGGAGATGGAGATATAAAATTTATTTATCTACAGAGAAGTTTTACTGCTTATATATTTCATAGACATCGTCCAGTTTAACTATTCTGTAGGAACTATTGGAAAACTTCAATAGTAGTAATTCTTTAATTGGATTCAGTTAAATACATTGATGATGCCCTCCTGTTTACTTTGCATCCAAAATTGGCAGTAGAGGTTTGCAACGGAGAATAAGTATAAAGGAATCCATCCAGCAAGATCAGCCAATGCAGTGCTTAGCCATCTGTTTGTGTTCACTACTTGGCAAATGAGATCACCATTGCCTATTTCAAATAATCATATTTTTCTATATCTCATGAATGCATGCTAAGCAAATCTGAATGGATTTGTTTTGTTTTGGGTTTTTGAGTTCCTCAGTAGTAGAAGGACATTGATTATCTGGAGCAAGTTCAGCAGAGGACAATAAATCCAGTGGAGGGCCACCAAGATAATTAGGGACAGAAACATAAGGCAAGAAGGAGAGACACTGACAGCTGGATTTGTTCAGTTTGGAGAAAGCTAAGAGAGGATTTCGATGCTCTCATCAGCAATCTAATGGGCAGATATAGAGAAGACTAAGCTAAATTCCTCTTGGATGTGCACAATGAAAGGGTGAAAAGAAAGGACACAAGTGCATCAAGAAAAAATCTAGTTGGATATTAAAAAAAAAAATAAAAAATAATGACTAATGTTCTAACATTGAAGTTAGCTAAGATTTGATCAGGAGGTTGGACAAAATGACCTCCAAGGGCCCTTATAACCAAAATTATTCCGTGAAATCTGTTTTAAAAAATTGAAATATAAGAGTACATAAAGTACAAGGGCATCTTAGTGCTGGTGAAGTGTTAATGTTTGTTTAATAATTTACACTTTCTTTCCCCTTGTACTGTTGAGACCAGCAAGTAATCCAAAATGGGCATTTCTGAGTGTTTTTTTGTACATACGTGATACCTGTGTAACTACTTTTGAACATCATAATTTGAAAATGGAGAAACCACACAATTGCCATAACTCTTTTTCAGTTCCTGATTCTCTAAGAGGGTTCTCAAAGGTTGCAAATTTATTTTCTGTAGGCACTATTCATTGCGAGCCTGGCTTCTAGAGCTAAATGACTTGTTTTATATATTGCAATATTTGATTGTGCTTAAACAGCTAATTCAAAAACTTATTCTACTGGTAATGAGTTCTGGGCCTAGAAGTATATGGATTGTGGAAACATTCTATTTTAGGCTGTTTGTACAGATTATCTTGAAATTATATCTACTATGCTATAATACAATGCAAATAAACATGTTGAACTTCATAAATTTGTTAAAAAGTTTTTGATACAAACATCAAAAAAAAATTTGAGGATGGTTCTTTGGGAAATCTGTAAATAGAGCAACTCTACATTCCAGACATGTCTGGAAGTCCTTAAATATTCTGATATTATGAATACTCATTGAGAAAACCAACAATGGCCTTTTATTATTCTACAATAACTTTTGTTTTGATAGATGACTGGTCACTGTCAGTTTTATATCTGAGCAACTTAAAGTCCAAGACATATGTTAAACCACCCATTTTTAATAGTTTTTAATAAGATATTTCAAGCAATAAATACCACAATTTTATAGATATACATTCATAGCCATGTACAGTGTGGCTGAGAAAACTTGCTCAGTTCTATGAAATTTTGAAAATATTTTTTAAAGGAAAATTTTATTAAAAAATAAATACATTATATAGACATAACAAAAATATCTGTATCAGCCAATAATCACCATGCAAAGAAAACAAACCCTCCCATTTTTTTAGTGCTCATGAAAAATATATGCGTTTTGCAAAATGTCCTAAAGATGCATGAATTGAGGAGGCTACTGACTAAGGAAAAGTGTCTCTGAAAAGGAGATCCTCTCATGAACTCCATTAAATGAAACAAGCAATGTAAGAAAAATGGTGATAATTTTAATACTGTATCTTTTGAAAGAGTGATTTCTTTTAAAAAATCATGTTAAATTATTGAAGAAAATATTTCAAAGGGGTCAAAGAACAGACACTTGGTTTCTGTTGAAAGGTGACAGGTTCTTTAACTCATTTTTGTGGATTCAAAAATCAACACTTCTGGGAGAACTAGGTCAAAATAATTAATTGTAACAGCTATATAGAAACAAAGTTAAATCAGTGTGGATAAAAGATTACAAGTATAATCCCCTTAATAAATTAGAGCAGCTAATAACAAACCTTTCTGAATTTGAACAATTATATTTCCTGAAAAAGATTTGAGATCCAGCCTGCGTAGATCGTTAACCTAGTAATGAAGTAGGCAAGCATGACTGTAGCAAGATCTGTATCATAAAGGAATTCTCATAATTTGCAGGCAGGTAAATTAAAGGAAAAGGAAAACAGAAAGGAAAAAGAATAGCTGGCCAGTATTTCTGTACAATTTCCCAAACATTAGATGGAAATTTAACCAGACATCTACGTTTCATTTTTAAGTAAATTTGCACACCCTCATTCACCAGTGAGGCCGATTTGTTCATTCCCTCATAGTCTTTTCCCTTCTAACACCTGTTAGATAACTCTCAAAGAGCTCTAGCTACCAGCTATGCATCAACTCTTACTAGGCAGTGGGTGAGAAGGTCAACAACACCAAATAAACCTGATGAAAGAGAGACATCCAACATGAAGGTCCCTGTCTTTGGAAGTGTAGTGAAGGTATCAGTCACTGATGTGACCAAAAGCCCAGACAAAGACGAAGGAAGATGAGAAGGTTTTTTGTTGGTTGCGATGCAGGTGGTCCCTGAGTGAAGAAAACCAGTTACCAATTTATGTGTCATGAAAATATGTCTTTTAAAATGAATGAGTGCACAACCAAACTTCTGAGTATCTCTTTATGCAGAAGTGAAATGAATAAAGACTATTTCCAGTGTAATAGGCACTGCTGAATCATCCTGATTGTCAATTGTTATCTACGTGAAAAATAAAAAGGTTTTTCTCCATTGGCCCAAGCTTCTGACATCTGAGCAGTCATCTGCCATGATTTGTAACTATTACTGATGTCAAAGGACTAAAATTCAAATGATCATTTAATGTTGTCTCACATGAGAGAAAACATAATTGAATTCTAAACAAGTAATGTCACATTCTATGAAATGATTGCTGCCTGGATCACAGCAATAACACCATCACTACCACCACCACCCCCCCCAAGAGATGCTGCATTTCACACAGAAAAAAGAGCTAGCAAATAAATCAGATGCATTTTTGTTTAAATATTACATTAAAAAACCTCTCTAACCAAACCTTCTGTCTTTTTTGCCTTTTTTGTTCCTTTTCTTCCACAAGAAAAATGTTTTTAAACGTATGGAGCCAGGAATACGCAAGAACGTGTCTGTAGCTTTCCTAAAATATTTAAAAACTAAGAACAAATCAAGAGATCAAGAAGACTCTTCATTTGCATGGGAGGCCGCTCTAAGATAATAGTAGGTCTTGTCTCATGTTGCAGCATTATTATAAAGTATGTCAGTGTTCAGGCCAAATAAATATGGAAAATGATGCCATACTGGTTAAGGACTTTGTTGTAAACTGAGCATTGGCACACTTCGATGTACGTTAGAGTACAATTATGCTGAATTCTTGTTGCTAATGATCTGATTGTTTATACGTAAGCCAGGCAAACAACAGTACACTAATTTTGAAACTGTTAATTCATAGGTATCAAATATAACACAGGTTGGGCCATGTATTTAAATCCCTTAATAAACCAGCTCAGGAAAACCTGGAGGAAGAAACATGAAACCTTGATGGAAAAAAATCCAAATATTCAGACATGCAGAATTTCTCAGGAATAGATTCATTTACATTAAATACAGTATAAATAAAATACTTGTTCCATTGGCTAAAAATGGTCACATGAAATATTTTACTTGTTACCATTTTATTTTTTAATTAAACCTGGTCACTCTTTGATAACACTCCTTGATATTATTTTTGTTATGATGGGTGAAAAGGGATAATTCAGGGTTAAAATAATATAATAATTTAGAAGGTTATACTTATGTTTTTAGACAGATTCAGTTATAACTGCTTGCATGACAGAGTATCTTAAAACCAGAAATTTTTGTGTCACCATCATGACTTTGACCACTGTAGCTCTTCATCAGCATTTCAGCTCAATATGTCCTAGTGATTACTTCAATTAAAGTTAATATCTCCTCATTATGTTTAGAAGAAAGCTGTCACTTTTTTTGGTATACCAAGACTAAATTCACTTAAGCACATTGCTTGCTCTGGAAACTAGTATTCACCTATGAAAAAAAAAGGGCAGTATGTTTTCAAACAAAGTTCATACAGTTAAAGGGGATTTTCCTCAGGGTATAAAAATATTATGGCCCTGAGTCAGGAAAGAATCTGGAAAGCACATAAAACTATATGCACTCAAAATGTTCATTAGAAATTTTTCAGAAGGATGATCAGTTTAAGATTGAGGAATAAAGAAATCAAATGCTAAATATAAATTTCACAATTTGTGTATTCTGAGATGCCCAATCCAACAGACATTCTGGATCAGTGCTGCATTGCATAAGAAAGATTGAGATATATATGCAGAAAAAGAAGGAAATGTACCTTTTATACAGCTGTCTATTGGCTAGAATATGGTGGTGTGGTTTCCATGGAAAAACTTTATAGAGTATCCTCAAGAAGAACATATGATGATCTACTATCTCCTCTGATGGTTTCTGTCAGGTAAGCAAAGGTCCAAGAACCACTTCTGGAAGGCTTATCTACTTACCAAATTATTATATATAAAAAATGTAACATCACAATTGTTTTACTTGGGAAAACAACCAAACCAAAAATTCACACCTTCACCACATCTTTAAAACAAAGACTGCAAGTGGTTGGGGCACATCCAAGAAATTATTCAGGGATATGGTGCATTATAGATAAGACTTCCCCAGCCTAGAGCATGCATGTATTGGTCCACACAGAGTATGCAGCTGCTTTGTGCACAGCCAGCTCTGGATTCTGCTCTGAGGCTGGATTCAGGCTTGTGAGCAGTGATACGCCCAGGGGTCTGACAAAGTCCAGGACTGCCATTTAGGATGAAGTTTTATAGACATAATTTTGAGGCATCAATATCATTGGCTCATACAAGGGCGATGTTTTTGTCCTGTATTGAATCAAGATACATTCCTAAACCAGGAAAATATTAATATATTATGGAAAAACATTAATATTGACTTGTTAATGTCATAAGAAGCCTCCACAGATAAGCAAGGAAAATAATATGAACTTCAATACTGCAGTCATTTTCCTTGACTTATGCATGACTACTCACTTGCATAAAATTAATCACATTCATAAATGTCTTCCGAGTTGAATCTGTCTTTAATTGTGACAACACTTGCAAAACAGTAGCTTGAGAACATGGCTCAACACAAAGATAGTCAGATTCTTTCTAAACAAATCATTAGTGAATATGCCATAGCTATGGAACGTATAATTCAAAGTAGAGTATTTTCTTTGCACTTCACACTTTCCTGCCTTGAAATATTTATTGTCTTCAGATTTTATTAATTTCTCCCTGGGTACTTGCTTAGAATTCATTTCTTTGGAAGTTAATTTTGAATGTATACATCCCAATGTATTTTAATCAAACACCCAGTCTGATACGTAAAAAGACCATCTCCTATGTCAAACTCTCTGTAAATCAAAAGCTAACTATACATTTTTATGGAAATGATTTATGCAAAACAGCTCTTTGATCCGTAATAATAGTCACATGAGAAAGAAACAACAGAGAAAGAGGCCTGAGAACACATGGCAGGAACACAAATGTAATTACAATCAGCTTTTATTTGTCAGACTAAGAAATACAAAATGTGCATTCACAAAAATAATCATAAACCAGAATTTCCCAGGCTTCCACTCAATTTTATCCCATTCTTTTCTGAGGAACACATGGACATGAAGAAAAAACTAATTCAAAACCAGAAAAAGTGTAAAAAAATGTGTAAAATATAAATCATTTATTTGAAACATTCAATTGCTGACCCAGTCACATTTATATAAAGCAAAACACCACCTCCTGCATATCCAATTAATGGTTGCCATGGCAAATAAGAGTTCCCACCACACTGCCTTATTGCAATATGCATGGCAATTGCAAGTGTATCACTCAGAATATTTCAATAATGATATTAGCTGGTCTATCCAGCATGAGACAATTAACTTTGTGAAGCATCAGGTGTTCAATATTTATCCTCAAAAAAATTAAATACAAACATTCAAAGTCACATGTACATGGATTCTTTTATACATCACCATCCTACTTTCTCTCATTAAATATTTTCTTAGATTAGGATAGAAGACAGATTTTTGCTAAGTTTTCTGTATGAAATGCCCATGTTCTCTACAATATTTTATTTTTTGAAAAATAGCTATTTTTAAAATATGTTCAGGTAAAGAATACATTTTGTAAAAAAAAAAAGATCATTAATGAGCCTATATATATATATTCTATATATATAATGAGCCTGTAAATGTGGTCTTCAGTGAAATACAGCTTCATTCTATCTGTTTTTTCAGGATTTTCTTGCAGGATAATGTCTGGATCAGGCAGACCTTACCACTGCCAGATTTTGTACTAAAAGAGCAGGAAGAGTTTGCTGCCCCTAAAAGATTACATGTTAATAAGGGAGCCACCTAGAGGAAAAGTAAGGACTAGCCTGAACTTCTTCCTCTGCTTTGATCACTGGTATCTTTAAACTGTTGTTTAAAACAGTTTGAAATTTTCCCTTCAGAAATGTTTTAACAGTTTTCTTTTAAGTTGACATGTTGCGGTCATTTCTATAATCACTGTCTGACTTGTGCACTCCAGCCTGGAGAGATAGCTGCCTCCAGGACACTGCTCTCTTTTCTAGGCCATAATCTCATCTTTTAGCAAGACTCATTTTCTATCCTTGTGAAGCTAGGTTGTGTGCTGAAATGAATGCTGAAAGTAATCCACTCCAAAGAGACCCAAAGAATAGGAGCAATCAAGAAACCTTCTGGTTCAGAAAGGTTGGGATCAGGGAGTTCAAGGTTATGCCCATAGAAGGGTTTCTGGGTTATGGACAGTCATAATTTAAGTCCCTCAGTAATTCTGAGAGAAGGTACTGGATCTTCAGGCAATTTCTTTGCTTTGAAATGAGGAGCTTATGTATAACATTACGGAATCATACTCCTTCATCAGCTTAACCTTTCTGTGAAAATACCTTTTCATAAGAAACCTTTGCCTTTGAAATGACTTCATTCTTCAACAACTGAATAAGGAAACTAATTAAGGGGAAAAAATAGTAGAGTCATCACTATCACATTGGTAAAAAAATAAGCACAAGAAAGAAGAACTCTTGCTGAAGGACAAATAATGAAGCT
The DNA here is from genome assembly GCF_000687185.1 of Egretta garzetta. Lineage (NCBI taxonomy): Eukaryota > Metazoa > Chordata > Aves > Pelecaniformes > Ardeidae > Egretta > Egretta garzetta. Next base: position 5,836,757 of record NW_009260128.1, read on the forward strand.
AAAGGACTGGTAAAGTTAGAGTTGGTAAAATTATTATTATTATTATTAATAGCACTACCAGTATTAATAATAAACCTGCTATTTTGGCACTTTGCCTTTTGATAAATTTTAAGAAACAGCTGTCACGCATGTGTATAGCAAACAGAAATCATGCAGTCTCTGAAGCCAAACTTGAGAAGTGGTCATTTTTACACTTTTGAGCATGTGTTCTTATGTCTAGATTCCGGTTTGGTTTTTTCCTTGTTTGTTGTTGTTGTTTGGGTTTTATTGTGGGTTTTTTTCCCCTACCTTGTCCACAGAATCACTTTGGTTGACAGCTTGAAGTGTAGTTTTATATGAGAAAATATATTATCATAAACTTATTTATATATCTAAGTCCGATCCTATGGAAAAATTGAAAATTGAAACAATTCTCTTTGGTATGAAATATTAATTACAGCACAGAAAACTCGTTAAATAATCATAATCTATTTACAGTGAAGAAACAAAGAGCTAATTAAAGACAAAGTAATATGATTTGATTTTTAGATAGATTTTTGACTATACTTGGCATCTGTAAAAAACAGAACGAGCCAGCAAGCAAAATTAAAGTTCACTGCACATATTCTGATTCATAGCACTGACCTTGAACGTAAAAAAATCTGAAGCTGGCTGTAGGCAACAGAAGTAACTGAAAAATCTGGAGTCATTCTCAGCATTTTCAACACAAAATTTTGCAATGCTTTTCTTTTAGTCTTTTGGCACATACTGTAACCAATAGCTTCATTTAGCAATATCCAGCAGTTTGATGGATCAGATTATTTTTTAAATGAATGGAACTAATTTTGTTTGCAGTAACTTCTACCACACCAGCTGTTATTGTTATCACTGCTATCATCATCATCATCATTATCAGCATAACTATAATTACATTTAGAAAGATAAATCAAGGGAATGCAGCAGTGGAAAGACAGAGTGCCAGGACATGGGGCTGTCCTTTGTTTCTGAGTCTTAACAGTATTGCTTTATTGCAGTCTGCATTGTGGCAGATCGCTGCAGCAGGATGTTTAGTGTCCTTTGCCTATATTTGCTAGAATTAATGGTGATTTCTTGTGTTCCTCTCATGAAAGGTGTAAATAAACAACATGAAATTAGCTGTTGATATTTTCAGCCTAAAGTCGAGAATCAGTTTTGGTTATATGATAAGTAGTCTCATTGAATTTGCATCTTTCATTAGAAAGGGAACACTTGCAACTCAGCAGATCCTCCTATTATTTCCATCTAATGTATCTAGGTAAATACATATTAAAAGCCAAATATAGAAATAGAAAAGGACACTATTTCACTGAATACTAATTGGGTACTTCTGAAGTAATATGGTCAGATGTCTATTGGAATCCTGGTATCCATACAAAATGATCAAATTACACTGGCTCGGGGTGAAACTGCGGAAAGAGAAAGGAAGGGAAAAATGTAGTTAGTATCATATTCTGCTGTTTGTCTCACATCCAGTAACTCTGTGCATATAATCAACTGTCCATTTATAGCTGGGTAATGTGAGAGTAGCTACAAAACCAAAAGCATAATTGAAATTAACATCTCTCAACTCTTAGCTTTAAATGTCACTACAAATGTGAATTTAACAACACTTACAGACTGACTCCCTGATTCTCATTATCCCCACAGGGCACATGAACATGAATGTGAGTGTTTACCACTAAAAAACCCCACATAAAACGTAAAATTCAGTCTCTTGGTTAGGCTTCCCTGTTTATGCTTTTTGTTCTAAGTATTAAATGATTGGACAAGTCAAAATTATTGCAATTCTGGAGGAATATTATTAGACCACATATTAGTTTTACAAATTTCAGAAATTCAGGGAAGTTGTTAACTTTCTGATCATACGACGTACATTAAAGTAAAATGTTTCTAATTATTTTTGTTCAAATAATGTCCCTTCCACTTTATTAATAAAAAAATCAAATCTAATATTCAACTAATATTTCTTAAATACAATAACCATAGTAGTGCCCAGTCAAAGCACTAAAACACAGTAAGATTTAGTGTGCAGTTTTTAATGAGTCTGAACATCTAATCACCTATTTACTCCTTGTTTAGACGTCAGGGATAAGAAGACTCTAAAGAGGCAGGCTATATTCTTACACTACCATCTTCTGTGCCCAGGCTCAAATACATGAGACAACAGTAAAATTTAAAGGGTAAGTTGTTTTGGGTCTGGAACAATTGTTAGTTTCCTTCATGATCTCCAAGAGCAAGGCAGAACTTGAAGATAAACTTCTTTCATTAATATGTGGTGGTATTACTGAGTCAAAACATCTCACATTACTCCTGCGAGGCTTCTCCTCATGTCATAACTTTGATACCAAATATATTCCTTATCCAGACCTCTGTAGTTCTGTAATGTAAACTTTAGATGTAAAGTTTTGAAGTTATTTATTTATTTTTACATTTCAATGACGGTTTAACACTAACCCACATTCCCCTTCAAAATGGCTGAACTTAAAAAGACTTAATACTATGATAAACTACAAACATTTCACTTATTTAATTTTAAATGTAAAAGTAATGGCTGTGGGAATGAAACTTCAAGTTAACCACTGACAGCTATAAATATGCAGAAGGGTTGCCAAAAGTATAACATAAGAACATTAATTAGAAAACTGAATAGCTTTTAAACTGGTGAAGTCTTTGTTTCTACAGATTGACAAAGTCACTGTTTGAATGTTAAACAGTACAAATGCTGACAAAGACCATGCACATCTGTTCTTCATCTGAGAAACAGAAAATATTTCTTATTTAATACCTAGGCTTTTATTCAGTAATGCATTTAATATAAATTTAACATATACAGTGCTCAAGTGCTGAGGAGATTGAATTATATGTTTACACATTTTGTTCAAAAGGGATTAATCTATGTAGGAAACCACAGTTAAATGTTGCATTTTTTGCCCCAGTTCTTAAAAAATATAGATAATTAATCACAGGAAATACTTCTGCTCTTCTCTGACTCACCCATAAAGAAGTAGCATTAAAAGCTGTCTTAAGTCTGTTCGCAGAAGGATATTGAATACAGTGATAGAGTATACTTGGATTGTGAGCCATTGCAGTATGAAACCTAGAGCTATGTATTACTATCTGTAGAGTAATAAATGAAAAATGCTCAAGGTTTCTCTCATTGACTAGAAGAAAGTCCTCCTCCTGTTCTTTTTAATTTCTTCCTTGCCCTTTTTTGATTATCTCCTTACAGCCTTTAGGGCTTTTCCTGCTGTCAAAAATTAAAATATACCATTATTTATAGCACAGGGGGGGAAAAAAAGAGACAGGAACTCCTGGGCATACTAATGTATTTTTCTCTTTTTAATTTAAACCTTTGCAGACTGTTTCCTAAAATCAAATTTAGCTACATGAGTTAATGCCTCACTAATATGAGGAATGTCTTCCACATCGTTACAAGCCCTTCACTGTGTGAATTGTCTGGTCTTCAGAGAACTCTTTTGAGGCCTCCTTTTTATTCCATACTTAGTTAATGAACTTATTGTTAGTAGGCAGTTAGAAGTCATTTAAATATGAATTAAAAATAATGCTGGTAAATCTGAAAAGAACTAAAAGGTTTTCTTTAAACATGTAAAAAAAAATTGGTAGGAAGGTGACTGGCCTGAGTGGATCATCCATCTATTAACATCTGGATAATACCCCAAATGGGTCCACAAATTGATTTGCCAGCAATGACTTCCCAAAGTAATCTGATTGAATTCAAAGAGGGAAAAATTAAAATGAATGAAGGAAGAAGTGCACTATCTGTGTTTAATCTTCAGTTTCATCAGAAATCGATTAACTAGCTGACTTTGGGTCCAAAAGAATTAATTATACTCAGTCTCCGGTATAATTAACAACACTATGGCCATCTCCCAAAATATTCATTAAACAGTCAGGAACAATATGAAATTCAAATTAAAATTGGAAAAGAGATTAAATAGAAGTAGTCATCTCTAAAAAGAATCATACTACATCTGAGATGAGATCATTTAAGCAATACAAAATATGGAAATACATTTTGTGTTACATTTAATTATCATTAATTCCAGCACTGCAAGCTGGCAGCTATTTTAGGTTCATTACAAAGACTAAAATGGGCTGGAATTTTAATAGAAATCAATCCTCATTGGAATAATGGGAATATGATTCAAACTTACAGGAAGTTTAGTTCTGAAATCCAAGTTTTCTTTTTAATTCTAAGTTTAATGGAGGAAATTTACATTCTGCAGCACATCTACCATTAAAGTTGTAAAAAACTGAGAAATGGGCACCTAGCTGGGAATGGAAGGAGAGAGAAGAGGGATGAGAGAAGACATAGCTTAAATACATATTTTGGAATCCCTATTTTCCAAATTTCTCAAACCTAGTGTCTGTATCCTGTGGAGCTGAACAATGCTGCCATTTTCAATATTGAATTTATTTGAAGAATTCTGCATGTAGTTTTTTTCACCCCCTGTAATTTTATCTTGCTATATTTGGTATATTATTCTTCTGAATTTCAATATCATTTAACTAGTAAAAGTCAGGCTGTTCTTGCTTTGGATTTTTTCTTTTTTTAATTCAAGTGTCATAAACACTCTCATTTTATCCCTTTCTGTAGAAAATACTGCAGCAGAGCAAAAGTAACATTACATTCAAAGTAAACCATCTTGGTTATTTTGATGTCTTACATGAATGATTATATAGAAAACAATAATCAAGAGCTAATCATTTAGGAAACAAAAATCCATCTATGCAAGTCATTAATTATCAAAATTAAGTCTTCTATTATTTTACTTTTTTTTTTCTTTTTTTGTGAATGCACGGAAGGCGCCCGCTCTCAGTTCTTCTGGGTACAACATTCAGGTTTTTTCAAATAGGAGATGGCATCACTTTGAAGGAACTAGGCAGACAGAGGACACTGTGTAGGGCAAGACAGTTTTTTCATTGGAAGTATTGTGTCTACTCAGGCAGAAATTTTATTTTAGGAGGGGTCTTTTTTTTCATTGCAGGTCAGAGGCTCCAGAAAGAGAAGAAAAATAAAGGACTTCACCAGGAATTTTCAAGCAAGCTGTTTATAAGGTATACTGAGACTGAGTGCATGATCAACAACAGGTAAGAAAAATGTCATCTGAAGATAGGTAAAAGCTAAAGGACTGTCAGGGCAGGAGGCACTCCACCAGAGAGAAACAAAGATGCAACCAGAGCCACAGCCTTGAACCCTGTAAGACATTTTCTCTCATTCTCCGACCTGAAGCTAAAAGGAAAAGGCCTGTTTAAATGTCTGAGTGAAGAAAATCATTATTTTCCTATGGTCTGGCTCAGCTCACACTGTGAGCTAGCCAAGCATGAATCAGTTCTGACTGAGACATGTACCGGGTCTAAGGGTCCCTCAGTCTTTTTGGCCAATGCAGCATCCCCAAGCCATTACATGCAATCATGACATGTGTGGGTGAAAAGCCAATATTTTCTTCAGCTTGAAGCAGTTTAGAAACAGGATAGACTCTCTGCTGCTCACCTTTAGATTAAAGTCAGCTGTCCTGAGGCTTATGAGGATACCACTGAGGTTTAGCAGCAGTGGTTGACAAGTCAGGGGGTTTCACAGAAGAGGAACCCCATGTTGGCTGTGTCTGCAGGCCCTTAGAGTTACTGTGAATTAATGATGAAGTTCATGGACAGGTGCACAGACCACATAATAGGGCTTGAGGGTGAGTAGGGCTCCTTACTTATGCTAGTGCAAGAGCATTTTGGTGGCTCATCTCCTTTTGCTTACTGTTAACAATGAATAATTATTTTCTGGTTGAAAATGTGGTCCTCTAACTTTTTGGAATAAATCTAGAATCAGGCTGTGCTTAAAAACAGTAAAAATCACAGGTTAAGGTGTTGGGCAATTGCACTGTTTCCTTTTTAAATTTAAAATACTATGAAATGTTAATTGAGATGCTTGGTTTTTAGGGAAATGTCAATTTTATGTGCTGCAGTAAAATGGCAGAGCTTTGTCAATAGCACTACAATTGCAGCTTGTAGCAACCTGCTGAAGACAGCTTTAAATTAGGAACAATGGGAAGGGAGCTAGCAATCCACAGAAAATGAGAAAACGATGGGTGGGGTGGAAACCAAAGCATGTAGTACAAGAACAAGAAGGACCTCAGAAATGACAGACTGGGGGTGAAAGCAGCCCACCTCGAGTATATGTACATGAGTGCACGCAGCCTGAGAAACAAGTTGGAGAAACTCGAGCTGTATGTGCAGTCACAAAATTGTGACATTGCTGGGGTAGCTTTGGCACAGTGCAACAGTTCATGACTGAAGTAATTTGCTACAAAACAACTAATTATGGTGATAAAGTTGGCAAAGTCTTCTTTAAACAAGCCATGGAAGTGTTCGTACTACAGATCCTAGTTCTCACAGAGGCCTGTAACCTTCCTGCCAGCTCCTGGAAGGGATGGCAAGGATGGAGCCAAGTATATTGGCTGCAGGTGTCCAGGTTTGGCAGCAGCGGGGCTGTAGGGGTGGCCTCTCAGATAGGAGACCAGGGGCTTCCCCATGCTGGACACAGCTGTTTCCAGCTGGCTTGAATGGCCCCACTGCAGGACACAGTTGAGCCCCTCAGCCAAGATGGTGGAATGTCTGGAATGTATATTTAGGTATGGGCAAAATGCCACATGGGGCAACAAGAAGAGATTTTGCTGCTACATCTGCAATATAACACTAAACAAGAAAAAATAGGAGCATTGCCAGGTGGGACAGGTCATTCAATGGCTGCACACACAAATAAAGCTGGTGTCCTCAGTTTCTTCTTTGCCCCAGTCTTCTCTTGCAAGGTCTCCCAGGCCTCTGTGATTAGTGAAAAGATTCAAGGACGAGAACCAGAAGTGTACAAAGATTGAGTCAGGGATCAATGAAGAGAACATGACCCATATAAGTCCATGTGGCATGATGGGCTGCAGTAAAGGGTAATGAGAGAGCTGGATGTTCTCTATCATCTTTGAAAGGTCTTAGAGAACAGAGAAGACCTCTGACAACTTAAAATGCAAAGATATTGCTCCTGTCTTCAAAGAAGTCCAGATGGATGATCTGGGGAACTACAGGCCATTCAGCCTTGGCTTTATCCCTGGGGAAAAAAAAATGAGTAGTGAGTCTTTCTGGAACATGTTTCTGGGTACCTGAGGGAGAAGGTGATTCGAAACTGTCAGCATGGATTGATCATTCATAAATCATGCCTGACAAACTTGATTGCATGTTAAAATGACTAGATTTGTGGAAAAGGTGAGAGGAGTAAATGTAATTTATTTAAACTTTAGCAAGGTGTTTAACACATTCTTCCACAAAATTCTGATACACTAGCTGGGATGATATAGTCTGGATGGGTAGACAACAAAATGATTAAAAAACTGGTTGGATGCCTGGGCTCTAAAGGTTACAGTTAACAGGTTGTGCTCTACCTGGAGCCTGGTAACAAGGGGAGGGTTGTAGTGTTGTATCCCTGAACCTGTCCTGTTTAACATCCTTATCAATTACCTATAAGAGTTAATGAGGTGCTTGCTCATAAAGTTTGCAGATGACACCAAACTAGGGGGACCATTCAATATGTTTGAGGGCAGAGCTTCTGTTCAAGGACCTAGGAAGGCTGGAGGAATAGGCCAGCAAGTACCTTATGAAAATCAACAATAACAAATGTCAAGTCCTGCACCTGGGACGGGGGGACCTTTGGGAACAGCAGAGGCTGGGGACAAACAGATGGGGGCCAGCTGTGTGGGAGACCCCCTGGGGGGCCCTGGTATACAGCAAGATGACCATGAGCCAGTTGTGTGCCCTGACATTGAAAAAAGCAAATGGCACCTTGGGATACGTTGCCAGAAACACAGCCAGAAGATCCAGGGAAGGAGGTAAGGGATTTTCCCCCCCAGAGAGCACTTGTTAGGCCTCACCTGCAATACTGTGTCAAGTTTTCAGTCTCCCAATATAGGAAACATTTTGACAAAATGAAACAACCTTCAGCAAAGGAACCAAAGACAATCAGGGCTGGAGCATTTTCCCTGTGAGGAGAACCTGAGGGACTGACTTTGATTCAACCTGGTGAAAAGATGACTTTGGGAGCACCTAGCAGCAGCCTGCAATGCATAGTAGGGGAGCAAAAGACAGAGATATAACTGGAAAAGAAAAAAGTTCAGACTGGGCATAAGGAGAACCTTTTTCCTCAGGAGGAGAGTTGGGCAGTGGAGCAGGTTGCCCAGAGAGGCTCTGCAGCTTCTGTTGTTGAAGATTTTCAAGACTTGGCTAGGTAAAGTCTTGAGGGACCGGGTCTGACCTCAGAGCTGACTCTGCTGTGAGAAGGAGGCTGGACTGGACACCTCCTGACCTCCCTTCCAGCCTGAATTATCCTGTGATCCTATCACCATAAATGTAGAATATATTCAGCCAAGATACAGAAAGATGAAATACGACTAATAAAACAAATACAAAGACTAGCAAGTTTCTGTACCTCTGAATTAATCTTTCTGAGAGTGACAGAGCAACAGTTTTACCACTTGCTGTTTCTGGGAATACAAATGCTCTGTCTCAGCAATTATCCTGGAATGTGAATAAGTTATGAGATGATACAGGGACATGGACAAGAACTTTGTGAGATTCATCTGTGGTTCAGCACTGAGAGCAAAACAACCTGAGGTTCTGACATTGCATGTACAACGCAGAGACACTAAGTGTATGCTTGTTTGTATTCCATCTTTAAGACATGCTTGAAAGAGCTTTTTAGAGATTATTGCATTCCTTTAGCAAACTACAAAAATTATGATCAAGTGATCATTACATTCACTGACAGTATTGTAACACATAGAGAGTAGATATCAGGGGAAACAGTGTTTTGGGATCCAGAGGAACAATTTATGCTTCTAAGAAACTGTCAAGGCTGTAAATTACAGCAAAATGAATGGTTACCAACCTCATATTGAATCGCAAGTTAGACATTTATACTATAAAGACATTAGTGTAAATAGTGATTTCCCCCACTTTGCTTTCTGTTAACATTAGGACTTCCTCTACCTGTGAAAATAATCTGCTGACATTTACAAGAATCCTGTAATTTAAGCACTTCGGTCATTCAGGGCGCAGGAAATTACAACATCAAGTCTGTCCTCAAAAGGGAAGTATGCTCTACTATGCTATTGCAGTGGTTTTGTGCAAGGACTTTTCCATTCAAATCTAATGCATAATTCATTGCAACATTTGAGAAACCTTCCCAGATTAAAGATAAATTCTGCAACACTAAACAATAAACCAAACTTTCTGGACCTCTGGAAGTCTTTTTAAAATGCTTATTTCACAGAAACTTAATTAGATTGATTAGGATTACTGATCTGTGCATGTGAGATTCCCCTAAAGGCCATTCCTTCTGATGAGTGATTTCCACAATAATTAAACTGTAGCGGGACACTCAGCTGTAACTTTTAATGGTCACCCTTACCAACTAACTAGTGGGAGGGAAAAGCAGAAGATATACCTTTTGAAAGCCATGCAAACAGAAAAACACATTCTTTGAAACAAAGAGATGACCCAGGAAAAGATAAAAGGGATGCTGATTTCTGAAATATTGAAAATGTTTTTGAAATCTCCTTTAACAGGTAAGTAAGCTCTACATATATTAATTAATTAGCCAGACTCTCCTTCCTGGGAGACTTATTTGAATCTATTAATGAAAGTCACAAAACAAACAAATAAACTGAATAGAACTAACTTTTTCCCATTATGGTTATAAGTTTAACTAACTTAAAAATAGATTAAAAAGCAAATAAAATCATGCTCAGATCCAGGGGTCTACAAATATCTTCTCTATTCTAGTCTATCTATCTCTATCTATCTCTATCCTAGTCTTCTCTATCAAAGCCTATCTTCTCTATCTTAAACAGAAACTCTTTTACTATCCACTGACCAACAACTGGTCAATAGTTTGTTCAATTCAGATGACCCAACAAGCTGTGTGTTAATTGTCAGTATGAGGTATTACACTGCTTCTAAGTTCTTACGGGTTGTCATATATAATACATTCACATTAACAAAGATTTTTGATATTGTTGCTATTGTTCTCTGCGATTGTCTTGATCCCATAAAGCAACACCTCTTGTTGTAATATGATAGGAATTATCTCCACCTTCCTGCTTTATTCGGATATTTAAAGGACTGTAATTTCTTCCCCTTCTCCCCCGCTGCCATGACCATACTCAGCAGAGGAAAGTACAACCCATCCTTCCTTCCAAAAAGTTCCGCTTCACCTGCTCACTATCTTTTCGAAGTAACAGAGGACATTTTTACAATAATAAAAGAGAAGGGAAAAAAGCAAACTCCTGACATCCACAGGAACCTGTGTCAGTGAGTTTCATATTTAATTAAACAAAAATCCCTTCTGTTTGCTCTGAACCTGTAATCTAACTTCACTACATGTCTCTGAGTCTTTTATTATGAGAAAAAGAGTGAAGTAGTTTTTTCCTAATCGTTTTTATTAAGCTGGTCAAGATTCTTAGATCTCTTTCATATCCTTCCTAAGTCATATCATCTCTATCTTAAGCAGAAACTATTCTGTGTCTTTATTATCCATGTTGCCCTTTTCTGTATTTTGACATTAAGGGGGAGGATGTAAAAAAGAAGGAGATCAGAACCACATTCATGTTTAAAGTGTGAAGGCACCAGCTGAATACAGATGAAAGAAATAATTACAATGGTTGATGATTTGGCAAACAGTATGAGAAGATTATTTACCTAGGGGACAAGTGCTAAGGAAAATTATGTTGTGGAAAACCAAATAGTCTATCTTTAATGTTAAAAAAATAAAATACAAAAAAGTTGGAAAATATATACTATTTCTAAAATGATAATACAATTATGTAAGCAATCTTTACTGTTTTAAGACATCATTCCTAATTTCATTTAGTTAGCTTAGTTTCTTGCCTGCTTAATTATTTTTTCTGTTTTCTTTCTTTCTTTCTCTAAATTAAAAAAAAAAAAAGAAATAATGAAATATGAAACTATAACGAAAATTCTGCACTTCAACCAGAAACATCCCAGAATCTTCACTTAGCATTGCAACAGTTGATATAAACATCTGGTTATTATCAAAAAGTTGGCCTTGGGGCTTTCTTTCCCCCAGAGTATATCTAAGATGAATTATATGGTTAAGTGTTTGCTTATATCCATCAACAATATTCAGTTTTTTGAACAAGAGCACATCCATGTGCTATAAAATAAAACCATGAGCTTGGTGATGTGCAATTTGTTATTCTACAGGGCTCAGGGCCAAAAGTTTTCATTCACTTGTTCTGCACCAACAAAGTTTTCAATAGAGCTCAGCATATTATCACTCCCACTGCAATACTTAGGGCCAAACTTAGAAAAAACCCAGCAGCTACTGCAGTAAGGCCTTTCAAAAATTTGGCAAACAGTAACATCCTGAGGAGCTGAAAATTACAGCTGATGACTTTGCAGTTGTTTTATTCTAGTATATTGTTTGCAATAGACTGAAAAATGTCATGTTATCCTATATTCTCTTTTCGTTTAACAAAATAGGCACTCCTGTGATTTCCCTTCTGTTTCTAAAAGGAAGTGATAAGTAGGAGCATACATGTATATACCTATTAAGAAGATCGTCAAATCTAAAACTGCTCAGCCTATAAATTCAATTATAATAAATGTTAAATGTTCTTTATAAAGTTGTTGCTATTATTTAGATTGCAATTAATTAAAAAGAGTAAAGTGTTACTTCTTCAAAGGAACAACAGAAACACTAATGTAATGGAAGCTGCTGGCATCAAGACCATCTCAGGGAAGATTTCAGGTAGTTAAAGGGAAGGTGTCAAGAAAACTGTTTTCTGTGAAACATATTTTAGAAATATTACTGTTGGAAACTGTTCTGAAGTACTATTACATTGGGTTTATATGGTAAGGTTTTGGTAGCAGGGGGGCTGCAGGGGTGGCTTCTGTGAGATATTAGAAGCTGCCGCCATGTTGGACAGAGCCAGTTCCAGCTGGCTCCAAGAAGGACCTGCCGCTGGGCAAAGCTGAGATCAGTGACATTGGTAGTGCTTTGGGGATAATATTTAAGAAGGGATAAAAACTGCTGTGTGACAGCAAGCACAGAGAGGAGTGAGAGTATGTGAGAGAAACAACTCTGCAGACACTAAGGTCAGTGAAGAAAGAGAGGGAGCTGCTCCAGGCAATGGAGCAGAGATTCTCCTGCAGCTTGTGGTTATGACAATGGTGAGGCAGTGTCCCCCTGCAGTCTGTGGAGGTCCATGGTGGAGCAGATATCCACCTGCAGCCCACAGAGGACCTCACACCAGGTCAGGTGGATGTGTCTTGAAGGAAGCTCTGACCCTACAGAAAGCCCATGCTGGAGCGTGTTCCTGCAGGAACTGCAGACTCATGAAGAGAAGCCCACACTGAAGCAGGTTTGCTGGCAGGACCTGTGACCTGCAGGAGACCCAAGCTGGAGCAGTCTGTTCCTGAAGGACTGCACCCCATGGAAAGGGCCCATGATGAAGCAGTTCTTGAAAAACTACAGCCTGCAGAAGGGACCCATGTTGGAGAAGTTAATGAAATTAATGTTTCCTGTGGGTGGGACCCCATGCTGGAGCAGGGGAAGAACATGAGGAGGAAGGAGCAGCAGCAATGAAGAGTCATAGACTGACTGCAACCCCTGTTCCGTATCTCCCTGAACAACTCAGGTCAAGAAGTAAGGAGTGAATGTGAGTCCAGTTAGATGGGAGGGGCAGGGAGGCGTTTTCAGATTTATTCTTATTTCTCATTATTCTGCTCACTTACTAATTGGCAATAAATTAATGTTCTCCAAGTTGTGTGTTTTGTCCATGACAATAATTGGTAAATGATCTCCCTGTCTTTATCTCAAGCCATGAGCTTTTTGTCATGTTTTTCCCCTGTCCTACTGAGCAGGGGGAGTGAGAGAGCGGCTCAGTGGGCACCTGGTGTCCAGCCAACGTCAATTCACCACAGTTATTAACAAAGCACTATTTTAAGACTAGGTAACATTTTCACTTCAGATAAAGCTATGTGAGGTTTTTATTTTAAGATTCTTAGCCTGTTTTTTAAAGTAAACAAAGTACATATAATTTTGCTGGCTCTCCAACTGTTTCTGCCATCCCACCTGAGATACCTTTAAAACTGGTTGTCTAAATTCAGCTGAGCTTGCCAGACAAGTAGAGATATCAAAGACAAGAAGATTAGGTGTATTCTATGATCAGTCTTTAAATTACTTTCCTCAAAGGAGAAGGGACTGTATGAGAGGCAGCACCTGCCTGGGGCTGGTTAGAGCTGAAGGTCAGCCTGCACAGTCAGTGCTCTCTGTCACTGGGAGGGCTTTCTTCCAGTTGCCCAGTCAAGGTGGGAAGTGATATGGGAGAGTTTTGGAAGTGGAGCACCGGGAAGAAAGAAAGAGACGTAAGACACACATCCATACAAAAGCAGGCTTCATTAATTTGATTACTGCAGAAATAAGTTATATTCCTCTAATATTTGATACAGTGATGTCAAATTAAAAAAAAAAATTTAAAAATCTGTTATCCTTAGTGAAGCATCTATTTTTCCTCATCCAAAGAAAATATTTGTACTGTATTGAAATAAAGAAGAAACACTTGTGCTAGGAAAAAGTAAAGATATTTTACTCAAAGCCAAATATCATTTCCATTAATGAGTAAGAGTAAACATTGCAAGACTTGTATTCTGATAATATAGCTATCCCACCTCTGCTGCCTCTGCTTGTGCTCTCCTTATAATTTCTGTAAGTGGTGCTCATCTTACAGTAGCATCAGTGGGACACAGAAAAAACAACAGGTCAGACACACTCTGTATTCAAATAAATGCTTAATAGACACTGCCTCTCTGATGGTAATTTCTTAATTAAGTTAATAGAGAAGAGTACTGTGGAAGCACATATCATGGTGTGAAGAAAATCTCATCCACCAAGCAACACATCTCCCACAGAGGTGACAAATCCCACAATTAAAGATATTGTAACTGTTTGCATCAGAGACTTACTCTTCCGGGTTACCTGACAGCATGATCAAAGGAGCTCTCTTTTATACATATATATACATATATATATATAAATAAAATAAAAATAATGTAAGCTTTTTCACTAGTACATTTTTCAATCTAATAAAAGATATGCTTTCTTGCCCTAAATATCAATTCTCTTTGTGCATGGCAAATTTATTCAGTAATGAATCAGAAAGTGTTTCTGAAATAAATATTTTAAATTGCTTTAAAATCCATACCTAATTTGAAACAACTCCCACAAAATCTCATGTAAAAGTGATAAATAAATGTACATATAATGTTACCGTCACAAAATTCAAGTTAAAAAAATATATAAGTAGTATATTGGAAAAAACATTTCTTTATGCAGTGCTAAACTCACAAAAGTGTGTCCCGTCCAGTATAGTACAGGCTCCTATACCTGCAAGACAATGAATTGTGGTTTAGGACCATGTAGAGCTGTTTATTTCCATTGAAAATGCTTCTGAGAGCTCTTTCTGAAGAGTGTTTAAGTTATTGAATGTTTTGCTTAGATTTCATATTTCTTTGATAGTAAAATCCTGGGAGAAACAGACAGTGATAGACACCCATACTTCTCTATCCATACTGAAGAAAAAAGGATGTGTCAGTGCTTGGATTTGTAGTGTTAAACTGATGTAAGTAATCCAGACTCAAATCTATGCTGAATATTTCTTGTGAGTCCTTCAAGACATACTTTTGCAATCGTAATTTCTCTATATCCTATTTGCAGACATGGGCTAGTAATACCTCCATACCTAATAGTATAATGCTGGGGAAAAATATATTAAAGACTTCATGATGCTCAGATGCAGGTTAAATCACTGCCAGAATTCTTTCATTTCAGGTGGTCACATATTAGACTATTTTATGTATGTAGGTATGTATTATTTATTTATTTACACCTATATACAAAATAAATTAAATGTATCCAAGCTCAATACTATGTATTAATGCTAATTGACACAGAATAGCCCACACCTCTGCCAGTAAATTGTCTTAGGTTTCAATTTCAGGCAGCTGAACGAAAACAGACTATTGGGAATAGTCCATGGACTGTTCTAATAGCTAAACTGAACCCAAGAGTTCTTTAGTAAAGATAGCAGGTAGAACAGGTCAAATGTTACAAAAAGGTAATACACTAAAAATGTGGTACAGATTTGTTAGTATATATGATCTCGTTCTCATACTGATGTATCAGTACTGATACAACCCCAAAGTCCTGAGTAGTAACCTGAAGTCCACACATTGAAGTAGACTTTACTGCACTTTTGGAAAATAATTAATCTGTGCATTCAGACCACTTTTCAATGATTCATCTGTATTTTATATATCTCCATCTGGTAAATGAACACGTTTCCAGTGTTCCAGAAAAGAGGAGCATAAACTCATCCTTACAGGTCAGGTATGCCCCACAGATTGCATGATAGGAATTCGTCTTTCACACTGATAATATTCTCCATGTCAAAGAGGATCCCAAAACATTTTTGAAGAGCCTGGGACCTGAATTCATAATTTTAAACTTTTATCAATTATCAGCCACAAATTTGAGAAATGTCAATATTAACATGATTTCTTCAAATCTGATTTCCAAGACACAGGAAGACCTTGAATCACTTATTGGCAACTTTCAGAAACTAATATTGTTTTGAAGAGACTTCATATCAGATGGAATATGATAGTTCCAACATTATTCTACAATGTTGTGTTCTGTGCTTCACACAGAACAATTTGTAAAGATTATTTTAATTTCAATTTCCAGCTAAAAAAAATCATAAAACTAACGCAGATGCATAATTACTCAAATATCTCAACAGACAAAACTTATACATTGTTAATCAAAGCCTGAAAAGCAGACATTCATAATACAATAAGCGCCTCTTAGCAGTATCTAAACACAAGCTATTAAGTGTAAATAACTTTTAAGAAGTCCAGAGATGTATCAGAAAATTATACTGTCCTTATAAGTTCAAGTTATCTAATGACAACAGAAATATTTGCAATGTTACAGGCTTCACTTACAACTAAAGTGTTCTTACATCATATGTGCTCTTCATTTGCTGGAAAAGAACAAGTGGGATGGCCTGATCAAAGGATTCTTTGAAGAAAGGAAGATTTATAGAAAGCATAAAGCCATAATATAAAAAGAGATGACATCTTACTTGTATCTTGAATTCTTAGCTGCCACCTAAAGCACAAACAAATTAAAATAATCCAATCAGCATATTTATATATTATTCAGACATTGCTTTCATTTCACCTTCTTGCAGACAAAAAAATCATTTTGTCTTTTACTTCAGCCTCAGTTCTCCAGAGATTTATACACGTTATGTAAGATATATTCCCTGTTTTCAATGAGAATATTTAGAATGCATGGTGTTAATGAAGGACAATTGAAAAATGTTAATAGACTAGATACACATAAGGAAATGAAAGCTTAGTTAAAACTGAAGTGTGAATTTACATTCCCATTACATACATAGTATATTTGTTATACATATATTTTTTTCTTTTCAGATTTTTTTTTTTAAATGAACAAATTTTTTTAGTTTTAATTTTCATTCTTTGGAATAAAAAAAAAAATCATAAATTCACAAAAGGTTTAAATAGAGTTTTCCAGTTACCACTCATGCCCTGAACTTTATTTCTCAGAACCATGCTGTGATGTTTCTAAAGTTGTTTCTGATACTTGTTTGTAGAGGATTTAAAATATGTGATTCTTCCATACTTGATCTTTTTTGTACTAATGTAAATAACAATTAAAAAAAAAAAAGATTTTTCTGAACTTTCCGTAGCAAGCATTATGATAAAAGTATCATTTTGAAGAGTAAAGATTTGTTCCTCTTTCATATACAATTTTTTCTAAATATGGAATGGTAAATCATTTACTCGATCAATATATCATCAGCTATTAGTTACTTCTATCTGTGTTTCAGACACTTGTTTGTTGATACTATTTTTAAAATAGTTTTTATAGACCTTTTCCATTTTAAAAAAAATGTAAAATGAGTTAAAAAAAAGATAAAAAAGGAAGAGGCTTAACACTTCATATGTTTTCAACATCAAATATTTTCTTTTCTTCATTAAAAAAAGGCCTTTTGAAACTTACCACAAAAACTTAGAGAGGGCCATCATCTCATGGGTGTCTGTATTCCCCTGAAAAGTAGGAGATTGGCTTCCAAATCCCCCCATCAATGTTTTTATTCAAAAAGGAAGCAAAGCGTTTCAGGGGCAAATTTGAGAGAAAAACTTATTTCAGGACAGGCTGCTTGGCAAAGCAAAAGTGAGACTCTACCTCTGTGGTTTACCTTTCCTTTTAGCCCCTGACCCCTGCCCTTTATTGAAAGCAGATTGGTGATTTCTTTTTTGATTCACAAGTAGTTCTCAGCAGTCTAGTTTATTCAACATAACCATTATCTTCTCTGTGATGTTTTTTTTTTTTACCTTTCCAGTACAAATGTGGTACTCTGATACATGCTGGTCACTGGGGGCACTCATTTGCTCTCTTTTTATTGATTCTATCTAACTATGTACCACAACTGATTTTATGTGAAGCAGGACTCTGGCAGTAAGCATCAAAGTGTATAATTTTGAAGAATCATATCTTATATGAATGGTTATTTTTCTAACAAACAACTTCTGCTAGGACTTAAAAGATGTTTTATTATCTTTGCCAACAAACCTATACTCCTAAAATAATTACTATGAGATTTTTTTTTCATGTGGGTAAGAGAACTCAGAAAGCACCAACTATTTGAGCTATATCTTTTGTCATCACTGTTTCTTCTAAAATGAAAACCAAACCTGAATACATTTTGATTTTGATGAACAAAATATCTATCTGTGCTGACAGTCATTGCTATATTCCATGCATAAGCCAATGGAATTTACCTTACATAGGCTGAGATAAATATGAAAAAAATTAGAGTGTTCATAGCAGAAGGTTTGACTGATTGTTAAATACAGAGATTATCAGGCATCACCATGAAGGAACAGTTCTGATTCTGAAGTCTTGGGATGTTTTTTCTTATATTAATAGTTTCATTCACTGTCATTTTGGGGCATCCTGGAATTGATTCCATCAACATGATTTTCATGCAGTTTTGATAAAAAAATATAATCAAACCATGAAATTGCTGGTGATAGAAAAAACTTCCATCATCTCATAACATGTTATAATACAAGCTCAATATCTGATGGATAAAAGAAGATTGAAGGAACAATGACGTTTGGATGATACATATTTCTTTTCCCACTTCTGCTTGTACAGTAAGAAACTAAAGAATTAAAATTTTCAAATAAGCTGTTTCTTTCTCTGCATTAACTCTAGCAATCCAACACAAATGAATAAGGTACCAGTGTGCACAGACAAGTTCAAATCAAAGGTTTAAGATGCTTGGCAAGGCATCTTTCCGTGCTGCTCTGATATGCTAATAATAGAATGAATTATTCACAGGATCTCTGTCACTCAGGACACTAACATTAACACTTGCTGAGTAAATGATTTTAAGCAATTTCAATTTCTTTTTTTTTCTTTCTTACCAAATCGGGAGTGTGAAAGCAAAATTCATTATTTTATTTATCTTTGGCAAGCACAGATAAAATCTGCACTATCCCATGTGGGCTCCCTATTGTTTTAAATTGTTTACTGAGGCAAGAATGGAACTTGTGTTGAAGAAACACTAAATAGAAAAAAAGTATAGTTCTTTTCTGAACATTGTTTACTACTTCACAGATTATCCAGTTGTATTGAAAAAAGTGTATTAACAAGTACTGGAAGTAGCATTCTTAAAACTGTCAGTGTACTCATAACAGTACTGCTTATACTTAGCTGCATTTTACTTCTATTAGTTATGATAAGTTTACCGAAAAGCTATTTTTCCCTGGTTTTATTCTCAATTTAGTATGACAGTTCCTAATGCAAATGCCTGCTGAGGTTGTGTATACTGACAAACCCATGAGGGTGCAAAACTGAAAGAAAGGGCTATTTACAAGTCACAGCATCATAAGAGGGGATTCCAGACAACAAACTGCCAACCTGTCTGCTAAGAATGATGACTTTGAATATCCAAAATATAGCTATCCCATGATGTGGTCATAGGAGGCAGAAGAAATTTCAGAAGAGTCAGAGGTGACTAGAGTAGACAGCTATTCCAGCAGACTCCAGAACTGATGGGAATGGCATGTGCAAGCAAAATTTATGTAGGGATTTCCTTTCACAAGAGCCAAACCTTAGCTCAACTCAAGTCTATCTTAGGAACTTACACACATCTGAGATATAAGCATAGCAGAAGATCCTTGTGAACCGACTCAAAATATAGCCTGGTATCTCTTCTTTATTCCAGCCCTTATCTGTATGTATCAACTCCCATTGGACTGAATCCCAATTCCAGACCTGTTTGGAACCAGAGCATTAACACCAGCTTCTTTATAGGAACTGCTGCTTAAACCTAATCTGAAAAATGGCCTCATGTTGCATGCTGACACCAGACCTGTAATTAGGGAGGTAACATCTTTTGGACCCTAAAATTGGTTTGTGTCGCTGTATTTCTCATAGTCCAGATTTACAGTCATCTGTAGTTCCAGAACTACCTGGCTAATACAATCTTTATTTTTAATCAAGAACTACTAATAAATCATATGTGCTGTCCACATTTTATGAAGGTAGAGAAGTGATTATTAGCATATTCCTACATGTCACACACTAAGGTTCTAATTCCCCCATCCAGAAGTAGAAATATGAAAGCTTGCATCCCTGAGGTATAACAGTAAAGCAGGACTTTATCTGACTATAATATTAGCATAAAACCATCTAATTTCTAACTCATTCGATAGAAACTCAAAAACTTTTCAAATTAAATATAGTTTTTGTACAAGGTCATCCATAGAACATGGAGAATAAAAGCACATTTTATCTGATAACTATCTTCCAAGAAAAATAATTTAAATTTTGTTCAAGCACAATCTGGTTGAGAATATGACCTAATTAAGAAGATCAAGAAGAAGCATGTGAAACCATCTAAGCAAAGAGAGATAACCCAATATAGAACACATATGAAATGCAGGAATGATTTAGTGAAAAGTTTTCTTCAGGTATTGAAAAGTGTTCACTGAATAAAATCAGTAAAGAATCATTTGCGGCATAAAAGGCAGACAAAGAAACAAACATTAATCTCAGTACCCAATGCTAGCCTGACCTAGAGTCATGCAGTCTAGCTGACCAGCTGAAATTTTTCCAAGTGTTCATGTTTGGTTTGAAGTAAAGATTGGAGATGCAGCAGATGCTTACATGGGTTTTTCAAAGATCTAGTAAAGCTGCAAAAATAAAGCAATGCAAAAATCTGGAACTGCTAAAGATGAATAAACAGCAATAAAGACTGATAGGGAATATACATTAATAAACTGAGATTCTTATCCTGGAATCACTCCAGAAGCTTCATCACCTAATTCAATAGGAAATATCCATGCTGCTAAGAAAGCACCTGTGCAGAAAATTAGCTCACCTTTTGAAAAAGTGTTTCAACAAAATGCCAAGGAAAACCAAATATTGTTTTTCTTACTGCAGTTTGAAGACCTCTTTATATTCTATGTATTCAATCACAGTATTGTTTTAGACTGCAGAAAGTAGCTTCTCTACGACAGTCTCAAATCCTCCCAGAGGTCTGCACTTTTAGATTCTCCAAAAACAGGACACAAGTTTTGAAAATTTGCCCTATATCACAAAGCTACATGAAATAAGAAAAAGAAAAATGTGACATTTAGCAAGATATTCACCTCTATAACACATATAGGAAGGATATAGAAAAACTTGCTTTAGAAAAGCCAGGAGAATTCCTCAAGGAAGGGAAAAAAAATAATCTGATACTCCAAACCTACAAGAGCAGATGGTAGTGAGGAAGTAAAATTCTCAGTAGGGGGTTGGGAAGAAAGAGGAGGGAAATAATTTTGGTGTTTCCTATATCCATTCCTTATTCCTCAATCCCAAGAAGTCTAATTCCCAGAATGAGACAGAGTCTGTCCTCAGGCATAGAAAAGGTGAGCTTGCTAGGTATTGAAAACCTAAATCCCATACACTAGTAGAAGATGAGTTTATATCACCAACTTTAATAACAGGTTGGAGAGCCAAAAACACATAGTAAAATCTAATGAGAAAAATGACACAATAAGGAAGCTGAGGCTAACAAAAGGTTGAGAAAATAATTTTGTTTAGTCAGAAAAGAAATTAATTTAAAGAAAAAATATACATAATGATGTAGAATTCCTACAGCACATAACTGGGAGGTATTAAAGGGGGAAGGTGCAAGAAGCCAAATGAAAGTAGAAATAGTGAAATAGTTAAATAGTTACAAGGAGACTTTTCAACCAAGAATTCTGACAGACTGCCAAAGTCAGTATAAGAAGCCACACACAGAATATCAGCCACAGATCTGATGTGCTTATTGATGTCACATCTAGAAGGGACACACCAGGGTGGGTATCGAGGAAACAGGACAGGAAGAGAGCAAAACAGCAGTCCCACTGAATGAGGCTACTTGTGGGGGTCCTTATATGGCCCAGCCTCAGCCAATAGCCTGGATAACCACACCAGTAAAGACAGGAATGTGATTAGAAATAATGTGGGGATAAAACATTCTGGGAGAGTATTTGCCAAAAAAAATATGTAATTTTTAAGAGGAAAATGGCCAACATCCAGATTAAAGAGCAATCAGAGAATTACAGGTAATTGCAGAAACTTTTGAAACAAAGAAGAGGTCACCTTCAAAAAGAAGCATAAAAGAAACATGATAATTTACAATGGGAAGGGAAAGACCTTGAGGAGGGAAGGAAGAGCTGCAGCACACCAGGGTGGGCACAGGCAGAGTCCTCTCCTGTGGGACAGATGCTGGGGGCAGCCTGCACCCCACTCATGGGGGTATGGCACCGGGAGACCTGCATCAGAGGGTATGGAAGTGATCTTATGAGGGCTTTCTCACCAGCACACTTGTTGCGGGGTCACAGGAAGTGGGATGGGTCTGGGTAGAGCCACAGCACCTAATATCCTGCAGGAGGGTCTGCAGGCAGGGGGATGGAGCACTCCCTGATGAGAGGGTGCAAGTCTGGAACGCCTGTGGCCTGTGTCTGTGGAGAGGGAGCACACATAACCATCTACAGCATTAGACTTTCAGGGGCTTAGTTATAAAAGAGTGCTTAGAAATTTGTAGGCATTTATTAACATTTCATAATATCTGGTCTTGTGTTTTATCCGTTGTGCAACTGATATTGATCCTGGATATATAGTTCACTGTTTGCAAGTTAACTGCATGTCGTTAGCCAACCAATAAACTGTTTCAGATCTGATTTGGTTTAAACAATATGAACTGAACAGTTTTTCCCTGTGACAGCAGCTGTCTTCATTACCATAAGGCATTACAAGATTATCTCAGAAAAGATTGTCTCACTAAAACTCTGGAGTGTTTCTGCTGGAGTGGAGGAAAGCCTCAAGGACAGAATTGGGGTTTGTAACAAAATGGCCTGTGGATATCTTGGAGAGATCCATAGACACAGCAAACAGCACAGTACTCATAAACTACCTTGAAGAATGGAATCAACCAGCACTTTACAATTGAAGAGGGTGTTTATGAAAAGCTTTGTTAAAAAAATATCCCTCACAAATATTCTGCTTTGTTAAATTTGTTAAAGAAGAAGAGTGTTAAAGAAGAGGTTGTTTGTTAAAAAAATATCCCTCACAAATATTCTGCGGCATCCTTGCTTTTGTTTCTACAAAACTGCTACTACTTAAGTTACTTTAGTGACAATTGTAAATGTGACAGTTCTTTAAATAAATTCCTTCCTGACTGTAAGAACAGCCATAATTTACAGTGAAATCTCTACAGTTACTCACTCCAAACTGCACCATTTAATGATATATCTGGCTCAATATGAAATGTTTTTAGCCTATAGGTTATTTTTTTCTGTATGGGGGGGTTCTGTTTGTTTTTTTTTTAAATAGTAGTGGGGGAGAAAAAAAATCTTACATTCATTACAAACTAGGACCTTGGAGCTGGATCCTTTTTCCCCAGGAGATAGTTTGCAGTATATAGCAATAAATAGTTAAAGATGCCTTCTATAATATGCATGTATTACATATGGATTTGTATTTCATATTTTTTAAATCCAACTAGGCTTTAAAATTGCTTTACAGAAATAATTTTCTTCTGGTTGCACCCAAAACATCTCCTGATAGTTTCCTTTGAGTGCTGAGGGCAGGGCAGGACATGGCTATGTTGAGTTAGTTATATTCAGAGCTACTGTTCTTTGTAAGTAGAAATGTTCCACACAAGAAAAAACAGCAAAATAAAGGATTGGTCTACCGTTAGCTCTGAAACAATCAGTTTGTTTTTCTTCATAATTCACAGTATCAGACATTTTACCTTTTTTTGTACATTTTGTGCCATGACAAGAAATCTAAAATTAATAATTTTCTCTTTCTAACAACCACAGAGGAAAAAGAGAGTTTACCTATTAGTCTCATAATGAGCAATGTCTCTCTCAGCATGCTATATCTTTAATCTTCTAGTAAGACAAGCATGATTTTAAATAATTTCAATAATTTAAACTGAAAATAGGCAATCTGGAAATCACTACAGGTGGAAAATGAGTCTTTGCAGCAATCATTAGAGAAAGAAAATAGCAGTTAATAGCTAAGTCAGTTTCTAATTGCCCAAAGATAGTTAAAACCTGAGGTAATGAAACCAACATCTTTTTATCACAGAGTCTGTCACATGACTAATATCTTTGGCCAACCTAGTGAAATAATGGATTTTTCAGGATGGCAGACAAAAATAAAAATGATTAAACACTGTTCCAAATCAGATAGATGTTTTGACCCCCCCTCAAAAAATTTGAAAACCAGAAATCCAAAACTGAAGCCAAAAGTTAATCTAAAAAGACACATTTTAAAGTGAGAGCCTGTTTTTTTTTTTTTTTTTTTTTTTTTTTTTTCCCTCTCTTTTATTCCTTCTTAGTTTTTCAATGTATTGAAATTTGATATTTACAAACCTTTTCTCATTCTGAACTGCATTGTTTTCGGTATACTCTGTGCGCCGAAAATACTTCAGTCGGCTCAGATTCTTTATGTTTGCATATTTTGTTATAGAAAAAGCTAGTAGAAGAATTCACAAGACTGGAGTCAATCAATTAGAAAGAGATTTTCCAATTGGACAATTCAGAAGGCTGAGTTGGGAAGCTAGGAACAGTTTTAACTAACAACAGTTTGCTGAAACAAAGTGGGAGGAAAGACACAACAAACAAACTTTCAGTCATCTTTTATCTAACTTGACTCAGAAGGTATTTTGTTGAGAAGAGAGCATAAAAGCAGTTGTACATGGACGGAACTAAAAATCCACCTAAGCCAGCATCCTGTCTCCAGCAATAGCTACAAAGACATACATAAAGAAGATAGGAGGTATACAAGAAATGGAGGAGATAGATGACATTCTTCTTGAGAATGTGTCTATCTTCCAAAACTTGTAGCTCTGAAAATTCTTAAGCCTGTCATAATTTCTATCAACTTCCAATGGACTCTATTTCATAAATTCATTTAATCTTCCTTCGACAGCACATGACATTTTAGCAGGCATACTCTCTGTGAGCAAATGATTCAAAAAAGTGGTTAAGAGTCTCTTGCTTTGACAGATTGCGATTACTGACACTTCCAGTGAAGTTACTAGCATTAAATTAATTTAATTCAAATCAGATGACTCTAAGATTTTTCAAAGGATTCAGAGGATAATCCACATTCACATAGACCCACTGATTTAAACTACATAAATTATTATGGACAACCCATTGGCTACATTCATGCTACTTTGCTTTGCACTGAGTTGGTCTCCTATTCAGTTTAAACCTACACAGTATTTGGGTGAACAGATTTTATCTTTAAAATAACTCTACAAATTAGGAAAATGCAAATGGTGAACTAAACCACAGAAAATTCCAGGGTTTGTTCTGAATCCTCATAGAAAGCGTTGATTACAATAAATGATGAGTTTACTGAGGCTTACCTAATGTTCTTGTTCTTAGAATACTTTCCCTATAAAAAGATAACAAATGCTTCAATTTTTTTTTATTACCTTCAGCCTTTTGTTAGGTTCTTGCTGTGATGTAAAAACATGTCTCTGTTTTTCCTTCAACTCTTAAGAGCTGTTAGGTTTTTTGTTGCCCTCATAGGTTTGCTGGCTGAGATTAAGGCAGGTGATGCCTTGAGAATGTCACCTCTCTGATTGTACAGATACATTCACTATCAAGTCCTCATTATTTCAGTCTTCATAAAAGAATCTCCCAGATGTCTTATTCCTTTCCTTTTCCTATTTTCTATTATTTTGCCTTTCTAAAGCATTCTAAAGAAGAGAATATTAGTTCAACCTTTTACCAAAGTCATCCCAATCTTTATACTTTCCAAGGCCATCTTCTTTCTACCCTTTCAGACAGACCTAGCATAAGCCATTTGTCTCCTTTGACATTTATATTCTTTTTAGAATAAAACCCCCGTTGTTTCAGTATGAAAAAAAAAGAAAAAGTTACTTGCATGAATGAATAGGCCCCAAGTAACAATTTTACAGCCAAATAAGAAGTCACTTAACATGGATTTCAATGCTTGTGGCTTCTTTTTAAACACAGCTTTTTTTTGTAAATCTTGCAGTGTCTTCATTATCAGAGCTAAGTAAAAGGTATTGGTAAGCTGATCTCACTCTATCATTTAAATAAATGGTTTGATGTGGCTGAGCTCCACCATAGTAGATACTTTTCAAGAACAGAGTCCACATCCTACTTTTGGCTCACTCCCTATGTTTCATTGCACTGAGACAGCTCTTTTGATATATAGGTTTCCTCTATTTTCCTATTAATTTACACGTCACATGCAAATAAATTATTCACCATGACCTCCTGACCAGCTGTACTTGACATAGAGAGCTATAGGGCATGACAGACTGCAGACAGAGGTCTATTAACACTTTAGCATATACATCCTTCATTGTAGTTTAGCATCATGGTTCAACTTCCTAGCTGTAGCTGCCAGCCTGGGACAATGACTTGTAGCACTACTTTGAAAGAGATATTTAAAACATTCATGATGGACTCTACCATCATAAGAGATGGCTCAGAGTATGTAACATCACTGGAAAAAAAAAGTTTCATGGAAGTGACAGACTCTGATCTGAAAGAGTAAGAAAGGTAAAAAGTGAGTCACTGCTTTCTCCTGTTGCAAAATAAGATCTCAATAAAAGATCTCAAAACATCTCAAAACCTGCAATAAAGAAAATATAACAGATACTGTATTTTGTTTTCTAAGCAATTTCAAAATGAGAACAATACTTTAGCAAATACTTTTAAAATTATTAGGCATGATGGTAAACTCACCTCTGAGTTAAAGGTGAATTATACAACCAGTTGTATATAGGAACGAAAATTTCTATCTTGGTGTATTTCTGGTTATATGTACAATATAGAGAGTTTTTCAAGACTCATTACAGAGGCCAAAATTTTTATAAGGTTTCAGTATTCTAAAGGCACTAGGCTTACTGAATTTGAGTATAGCACAACTATTCATGCGAGACAATGATGTATTTAGTATCAACCTTGATAAAAGTCAGTCTCTTAGTGTATGCAGTTGCAAAGATAATTTCTTGCCCTTCTAGCCTCTCTGGGATCCAATCAGATTCTGAAGTGAAGTTATGATTTTATTCTTTCCTTTTTTTTAACATCGTGAGTGGGGAAACTGAAGAGACTCTGTTCACCCACGGTCTTTCAAAGATGTGTAAGAGTTAACCTGTGAGATTTCCTCATAAAAGGAATATCTCACTGTAGATTTATACGAGCTCGGCTTGATTCACTTTAAGAATAATTAAATGCAGTTGATAGCTTTAAAATAGATTTTATCATAATGGTTTGCTAGTCTCTGAAAACATACTATTTATCACTATTCATATCAGATACTTTTGAGGTCAATATTAAGAAGCTGGAGGTAATCTAATTACAAATCACCTTGCATAACCTTCTTTGCAAATTGGCAGCATTTTCCCTACTGGAAGGCCTGTTATTCTTGTATTGATTTAATAAAGTAGTATGCTTTATTTATACAACACATTACCTGAATGTGTGCTCATCTGTAATGGTAATTTGAGGTTAATAGAACCTGTATGTTAGTGCTGGTTCAACTCAGCCAGTTGCTATTACTGTTTTGAGGCAATCATTTATTCAGACAAGTAATGCTCATCTCTCCCACTTCAGGAGCAGAAGTGCCTCTTCAGACACTGATCTAGGGGAGTCACAGTGGTTTCAAATTCAGCTGTCATAATTCAGAGGACAGAAAGAAAAAATTAAAATTTGAAAGACTGGCATTGAAATTATTAGTAGGAGTATAATGCAGGATGAAAAAAACAACCCAGGGATAAATTAATATGAATTAGGGGTTGGAGTTTAACTGGAACTGGGCAATATCAGGGACTGAAAGGTGGTCTTACTGCAGAGGACACAATCAGATGTGTGGCGTATGCTCATCAGGACCGGAAAGGCAAAGCAAAGGATGAGATGTCACTACTAAAAAATGAAAGTTAATGAGAATTTGCTCTGCAAATGCATTCAGTATAACAAGAAACAGAGGAAAAGATTACTGTTGCCCAACACAGGAAAAGAATGATAAACAAATGATGTAAGGAAAAAAAGTCTTTACTGCCTTTTCTGTTTCAGTCCACAGTAAGAGATCAACTGAAAGCAAATGACTGCTAGAAAGCTTGTGGTTTCAAGTAGTGAAGAAACAAAAAAATACTGCCTCATGACCTTGGGGGTTTTCAGGATAGAATTGCAGCCTTATGCATAGTACATTCAACAAATGACTTATCTTGACTTTCCTAAAGCTTTCAAAGGAAATGCATGATATTCTGATAATCAAACACGAAACAGGTGAAACTACAAAAGTGTGGGTCGAAAACTGGTTTGAAAAGTTGATTCTGAAGAGTAATTATCAATAACCTGTTATTATAATGGAAGGTTTTATTGATTGCAATTCCACATGACATGGAGGATGGAAGAGAATGCATATTATTGAAGCTTCCGATAAAAAGAAAATCTGGGAGGGACTGCAGGGACACTAGAGGACAGGATCATAGTTTTAAATAAGCCCGAATCTGTGAAATAATTAAAAAAATAAATAAATATGGGCAATAAAAAGTGCTGTGCCTATGCAGGAACAACTGACTATAGAAATACAGGAAAAGGAATAATGGGATGGGTAGCACAGTGGAAGGAGTAGTTTGGGGCTTTATAATGGATCATAAATTGAGCAAGGGACAATAATTTCACATTTTTAGAAAGGAGGCATGTGCCATATTGGGATGTATTAATATCAATATATCCAAGTCTTCCCATAATTAGGCAAGCATCAACTTGATTACTCTGCTCAGTCTTGGCCATGGGACTTCAGAAAATGTGTAAGTCAGCGTGAGAAAGTCTAGAAGAGAGCAATGAGGTTAATAACAAGGTTTCAAATCGTGATTGACTTAAGAGAAAAAGCTGAAATAATTAGGTCTAGTTTGCCTTTCCTTTAGACTGAGAGTTAGCTGGCAACTCTCTGAAGAACGTCCTTGCTGTTCAAATGATAACAAATGGGCTTAAACTGCGAGGTAGGTGCAGGCTAGATTTTAAATATTCTTATGGTAAGGAACCTGAAGCACTTTGTTTTCTGTCTTGTTGATTACTTGTTCATCAAGTTTTTATCATAGCTGAATTTGATTTCTTTTATTCTGGGAAAGAAATTATCCGATTTTTAAAATCCTTTCCATATTATATTTCTGCTTTAATGAAATCCTAGAAATGTAGCTTGCCACTGAACAGCTGGAATCAGTAACAAAGAGGGACTGAGAAGACATAACTGCTTGTATAAGGGGTGACATGCAAAGGTATCTTATCTGGTAGGATACCACATGGGATGATAAGTTAAAATAAAAACAATGAAAATGTTGTAAAAGTTACAGTATTAGTGAAACTGGTATAAATACTCAGCAACAATTAAACAGTATGGAAAGGTATAAGTAAAACAGGCATCTAGCAAGCAGTAATGGAAATCTAAAAATAAATATTTCTTTTTTTCATTTTACTGAGTTGGAGACACAGTGCTTTCCTTTTTCTGATTGGTTAGTTTTATCTTTTTGCTTCTTAATACTCTCTTGTTCTTTTACCAAGACCAGGTCTGTTTGGTTATCCTGCTATTAGAAACAGCTGATCCACAACACTTAAGTACAAATGATCCAGGACAGACAGAGAGATGATCACAAACTGAGAGCAGCCAAGCCCCATGTTACACTGATGAGATTCTCCCAGGACTGAAGATTTTAAATGCAAACCAGTCTTTATTTTTCTAATTTCAGTTTCAATATTCTCTTTTCCTCACACTCTCATTTCCGGCAGCATATTGGAAAACAATGTAGTGGGTTTGCTACTCGCAGTTCATTGAGTTTTGTACTGCAGACATGTAAATTATTCCATAGAAATAACAACCACAGTTAGGGGATATGAGACTCAAATACTGACTTTACTGCTCACACAAGTGACCAGCAAATGAAATTAAAGTCATTGTATACAAGGACACCTGCTTCATACTGTCAAGCACAACCAGAAAGTAGGCAGAAGCACAGAGTGATAATAAATATGCCGTACTGCTTCTCATTCATCCAAATGTCAGATTATCCTGAAAACTTTTAGTAGATCACAGTGGGATATTCAAAATTGGTGTTGTAGGTTTGCATCAGATAAAACAGCATAAAGAATCTCTGACAATATTTTCAGACTCTGCTTATTAGATCCCGAAAAAAAAAAAATAATAACTTAACCAATTATCTTTCCTTTCCATGGTACATTTTTTCGGTGCCAGTTCAAGGACTATGGTGATGACAGTTTAAGAAGTCTTCTCCAAATCCATTTACAATCTTGAACTAACCCCAGATGTAACCAAGCTCCTGCTTATTGATACAGGCTTGTAGCTAAAATGTGACTATGCATTTTCTTCAACAGAAACAAAACTGAGAGTTAGTGCAAATGTAACAGAATTTAATTCCATAATATCTCAAGATAAGCTCAAAGAAGGAAGATAAAAAGATAAGCCTTTTTTCATTTTTTTCAGGTATAAACTTCTAGATATCAAGCATTGGAACAGGCTGTCCAAGGAAGTGGTCGAGTCCCCATCCCTGAAGGTATTTAAAAGACATGTAGACATGCTGCTTAGGGACATGGTTTAGTGGTGGAATGACAGTGTTAGGTTAATGGTTGGACCTGATGATCTTAAAGGTCTTTTCCAATCTAGATGATTCCATGATTCTATGATAATTTAGATAGGCCTACATTTGGTCTAAAAATATAGTGATACTTCTGACAGGTTTTATCAAGAACAATACTTGTTTCAGCCTTACCTACAAATAAT
This sequence comes from Egretta garzetta, assembly GCF_000687185.1. Lineage (NCBI taxonomy): Eukaryota > Metazoa > Chordata > Aves > Pelecaniformes > Ardeidae > Egretta > Egretta garzetta. The sequence goes on from NW_009260128.1 coordinate 5,867,286, forward strand.
TGAATTTTATTCATTACAGCTAGAATAACTCTTCCAAGAAAATGTCATTTTATTAAAAAAAAAGTGAATGATTTTACATAAGTCAGAAAAAATAGTGTAGAACTATATAAGCAAACCCAGAAAATTATGTTTCATTCAGACATCATTCAATAGATGGTTTCACTTCCCTCTCCCCTTCTTAATGGTGAGGGATGGACAATTACAGCTGACACAAGTGCCTGGAGGATAATTCCAAGTGTGAACCCCAAATCACAGTACAATTCTAATCCTGGAGCACATTACATTGCTGCTCTAAGGAAGGTCTACATTTTCAGATATGTACATTTAAGTGAAAAAATAGTCTAGTTCTCTTCAATCTTGCTCTATTGATCTCAGTGGACTTTATTCTTCATAAATACTTCTCAGTTTTTAGAGTAGCACTGCACACAAATAAGGCAACGGGAGCGAAAGAAATTGGTTCCACTTACAGCCATCCGATTTCCTCAGAAATTATTCCACCTTGGGAAATTTCATCTTCAACTCTTAAATTAGGGCCTGTTCTACAGAACACAGAACAGGAAGCTTAATGTTTTAAAGTAATATCTGGAAAGTATTTATAAACAATTCTAGAGATATTTAACATATAATAAAATTTTTTGTTGAAAGGAAGAATATAGAACAGGTAATAGGGAGAATAGTGCTTTTTATGAATAACAAACAAACTAACAATGCATCAGTAAAGGAAGTACTGAACTAGACCTCTTCTTCTGCCTTGAACAATAGTACTAAGAGGTCGGTTTTGTTTTTAAAAAATGGAAATTACAAAGGCACTGTTGTTCAAACTCTGATTTCTATTTGATAAACATTTTGTTTCATACAAGTCTAATAAACTTAGGAAGTACAAAGAGAAGGAAAGAGACACAAATATATTGTATGGTAATTTCCTTGTATTTGGGGGTTTAGCCTCTGCTCCTGGACCTGATTAAAAGTGGGTGTCACATTTTTGCCTTTGACTTGGATGATACTTCACACCCTGCCAGATTCCCTCTTTGGAAATGAAAAGTTCCTGTTGTAGCAGCATTTTCTTTTACAAACATTTGTCAGTAAAGATAATTGCAGCTTCTGTTACTAAATCAGTCTCTAATGAGATCAAATTATCCTTATTCAGCTTCTCGGAGTTGAGAAAATATTATTTGTTATTAACTCTATCTTGAACCCTTATATCTTATCCTCCACTATGGACAAACTGAAACAGCTTGTATCATGTAAATTTTTTATTAGTCATACAAGCCATTAAATGAAAATATGGCCTTTTATCTTTATGAATCTGTTAGAGCAAGCAAGATATAATGATTCACAGACAACATTTTCTGATTTTGTGTGTGAAAAGTATGTACTATCCTAATTTATCTGCCTATGTGAATAGTTTCTTTCTTCCTTGAGTTCCTCAGTTAAGATCGTCTCATCACATAGATTAAAGTTAAGAGGTATTATCCACTATATAAATAAACTAACGTAAAAATCTTGGATTTAAGTCAGCAACTTACAGGTAAAATCTTTAGTGTTTCGTTACAACAGTTTGGATACATGAATTTCTCAAGATGTTGTAATTTTAAACTGCTCTTACTTAACATCTCCTGTTGAATATTTATCATACAATTGAACTTTAAAAACAGAGGGAAATTTTAAAGTATAGGTTTTGCTGGTATAAGTGTAAAGAAAACACTATGAAATGTATTCTTAAAGAAAACATCAAAATAAATTAATATTCAGGAAAATATCAGAGTGCAATTATGGAATAAATCAGTAGCAAACTGCAAAACAATACCGCTGAATATACAATACTGTGTTTTGCTTATTTTGGAAACAGGGAAATTTGGATTCTCATCTGTTTGTTTCTTTCTTTGCATAGCTTCATATGAAGGTGGGTGGGTTTTGGTTTTGTAAAGATAGGAATTTGACAATTGTTTTATATATATATAACAAGCAAAGAGATTCCCCATCTCCAGTTTCTGAGACAAGAATATTAAAGAAAGACTGTTGAGAATGCAAGAGAATACCCTGCTGTGTGCAGACATAGCATGAACATATTCTGCTAACCTCCCTTTGAGTTAGTATCAGTCCGAATTTTTCAATGAATTTTTTTTCATATATCAAGCTAGAAAGGCTTTGTTCCATACATCTTCGTTTCAGTTAGTATGCACTGAAGCTTAAAAGATCTCTAAGAAAGACCACAAGCTAGGCCTATTTCCTAATTTCCAAAAAGAAAAAAAGAAAGCCCCATGCTGACTTGTAACATTCCCTGCCTCAGGCTTTTGACTCCAGAGCCTCTGTCCCTTGCTCCTCATCTTCTCAGCACTGTGCAGTTCTTCAGGTAAGCTAGATCTTTCTGCTTGTTTCTCAGTTTCTCACAGTCCGATCTTTGAATATAACTGGATCACCATCTTCCCTTCTCTCCAACCATATTTTCATGCAAACACAAAAAAGTGGGTACAGAGGCATAGAAAAGTGACTCCTGTTTTTTTTTCCTCATTTTTCAGTGAAAACTTTTAATGTTATATCACTGTGAAAGAAAATTAAATTTCATCCCCAGAAAACCACAAATGACCAGGTATCTGAAAGCAAAGGATGCAAAAAAGGAGAGGGGAAGGTTCTCTGTCCCTTTTCCTCACTAACAAAGTTCCTGCAGAAATTAAGTTATTAATAACATTTACATGTTTATCTTAAGTCTCATGCTGCAAAGTTTGATCACTGAGGGAACTCCCTGGATAGTACACATGCACATGTATAATTGCTAGGTATAAAATGAGAGGTTAGAGGAGGTGAGTATTTCAAAGAGGAATGCACAAGATAACTGAATTTGCAGTATAATTGCTAGTAGAAAGTTCTTTTGACTTCCTAGGCAAAAGAGAAGACTACTTCCTACAGGTATATAAAATACCAGATCTCTTCCTTCCAAGATCCAGGGATCATCTGGCTCACTATCACCGCATCAAAAATACAGTTCAAGCTACTGTGAGAAAGAACATATAAATTCATTGCCCTTTAGAGAAAACAGAATGGATGTTTATTCATTGGAACAATCTAACTGCTTGAAAAAGCTGTGGTACATTGGGGAAGAATTAAAACTCTGTTCGAAAGGATACCATGTAGAGTACATTCATCCCAGTTAATACTAACTAGCTCAAAGCACACTACAAGTCAGTAAAGGAAGGTAAGAAATGCATGGAACATCAGTAAGGAAGAAAGGAATAGACAAAAAACCAAAAGAAAGTAAGAGATCAGAAATGAAAGCCAAGTTAAAAAACTAAAAAACAACAACACAATGCAAATAAAAAATTCAAAACATTTGTTTCATCCTGCCATCAAAATACTTTTTTTATTTTTATTTTAATGAGAATGAAAGAAACTCCAGGACTACTTGTTACCTTAATATAAAGAAAAGGGATAAAAACAAAAGCTGAACTTCTGAATGCTGATATAATCTGGAGGCTTTATGACATCATGCTTTGGGACAGAATTTTCTAATATCAGCATCAAATATTAATCTGAAATTTAGTTTAAAAATACTTGGAGAAGGTAGATACTACTGTTTCTGTGGCCTTTTCATCAAATTTCTGAGTATCCTGCCAAGCTTGTGTGGTTTCTTGGACCATGACACGGGCAAGTCAAATCATTACTGCATGCTTCATTTTCTCAATTCTCTCTCTTGGGAAATGGGTTAACTACTGCTGGATGAGATATTACAATAAAACAAAAGTAGTACTTGACCAGAACCCCACTTTCGAAGAGCATCATCCCTGCATCAGAATGGGTTTCCTTCAGAAAGGCTGGGGCTAGGAAGACTCAGTCAGCAAACAGAAGACCAACTATCAAAGAAAAAAATCCCTGTCCCCGCCTCCTCTTATGTAGCATTATCATCATATGTGCTTTGATTTTTCTCTTTGGCAGTTTCTGAAGTACAGTTCTATAGACCTGTAGTGTTTTCCTGAATAAGAATTTCCCATGGTAGCCAAGCCAAGGAACTGATAATTAGTGTAAAGAAGAAATGTATAATAGTAATATTTCAGAAAAAAAAAAAATTCTTCTTACTAAATAACTTCATTATGACACTTGGATCCCAAGCAAAAATTGGAGAGGAAATAAATTTCTTCATACTTTAAAAACCCTACACAGAAACTATTCCTGAAATTAAGTTAGCAAAAAACTCAGAAGGATGGAAAAGTAGTTTCCATGATCACCAAGGTAGCACGTTGACACCCAGTCCTGGAACACAATAGAAAAGAAAAAAAAAAAGACACAACTGATCAGGGTCTGTCTTTGGGCTTTTACCAGAAAGAAGCATGAAATGCAGAAGGTCAATCTCTATTACAAGGC
>NW_009260128.1:5871709-5885694 GCF_000687185.1 Egretta garzetta
ACCCAGAAGCATTGAATTCCACATAAAGATATTCCAAAATAGCTCCAATGCAGAAAGGAAAGGTCTTACAGAAGAAGTCTTGAAGGCTGACAGACACTGGATAGAAACTGTAGGACTTTTTGACAGGCAAGAGATGAGTGAGATATGATAATCACCAGTTAAAGCGTCACTTAAAACATGTTGCCTTCTTCTTGATTTAAGATGAGGTGAATTATGATGCCATTCCTGATATCTTTAGTCAATCTGCTTTTTTGAAGGAAGTCTCTCCACTACAGCTTCAGTCAGAAACAATTTGAAATATTTTTATTTTTCAGAATTAAAATCAATGGCTGTGAAAATCGCCTTCCCCTTGTAGCCTTTTCATATGTTTAATTAAGCTTCTTAAAAGACCTGAGCTAAAGCTGGCTGCTGCTAACTGGATTTTAAGATGTAACTTCTAAAAATTTCTTTAATAATTGATGTGTGGTTGAATAAAAGATAAATTAAGACTGACATAACAAAACACAGTAACGTAACTGTATTCCAACACAGCCAATAATTTTGGTGATTTTTTTTTTTCCCCAGCATGTAGCATTATTTGTATAAAAGCATAAAAAAGAAAAGAAAAAAAAAGTGGTGGAGAAGGAACCCAAAACATCTTTAGTGTAATCAGGAGGAATGTTTTGTTTTGTTTTGTTTCAAAGACCATTTAAAGCATTGGGTTTTTCTTTCTTTCTAACAGTGATCAGTAGAAGGATGTTGGCATGACTGCAAATGGATACATTTGAAGAATTGTATTTCATGTATGAACATTTTTATACATTTGTTAGTTTGAAGGTGCCTAATGGGCCACCCCTAACAAATGAAAGGAAGTATAAAAGAAGCATGGTAATTTACAATGGGTAGGGAGAGAAGGAACAGATGTGGCACACCAGGTTGGGCACTGCCCGCAACTCTCCCACTGGCATCACCACCTCTGCCTGCGATGGGCAGAGCCCTCTCCCATGGGATGGGTGCTGAGGGCAGCCAGTGCCCCACTATTTGTAGGTATTTATTACTAATCTCTGGTCTCGTGGTTTATCAGTTGTACTACTGGTATTGATTCTGCATGCATAGTTCACTCTCAATTAATAAAGTGTCATTACTAAATCAATAAACTTTTCCAGTTCTTATTTTGTTTAAACTATGTAAATGGAGTAGTTTATCCCCCACAACAATTAGTTGTTTAGTTTTGATTTGTATCCTGTGTCCAGGGATTCCAATCAGAGATACTATTTGGCTAAGTATTAAAAAAAAAAAAAAAATGTGGAACAAGCATAATGGCTGTTTTTCAAGTGTTTAAGAGTTTCAGGGGGGTTTAATTATTTGAAAAATACTGTTTTATGAACGCTAACGTGATCAGTGGTTGTAAAAGAAAACTTCTTCTCTTTGCTCATTTGATGTTACTCAGGTCATTTAGTATGCTTATCTTATTTTCAATTTTTCAGTTTAGTTTATAATTTGTTTAAGCATATTAGAATTACATAAATATTTTTCCACAATTGTTTCCACGCAAAATTTAAATTCTTTAGCAACTGTTTTGAAACTCAATGAACATCTCAGAACCTGGCTTCATTTTCATGTTGCATTTAGGACTTATTTTATCATATGCATTTCCTTAAGGCTGCATTGTCAGTGATCATTCTAAGGTTTTTAACTGAGAGAAAAACTTTAATCATGAGACTAGTTTATCCAAGACTTACATGTACATGTTAAAGTGGAAGCTGCATGACTGCAAGTTTGTTCCACAGAAACATGTTTTTGTTTAACAGAGCAGTTATGGGGAGAAATGTATTTTTCAACATTTCCTAGAAGAGCAAAGTGTAGCTATGACAAGGTATACTGTTACTTAACATAATGTAATTTAATATTTCTGTATCTGTGCTTAATATATTAGGTTTGCACTAAGAAGCCCTGATCAAGATTACTCCATTTTGCCTGACACACTGAAACCACAAAGCTAACAAAATGTCTGCCTCCAGGAGTCTGTAATTTCATTTCTCAGGTCTAAGCAATCAATTTCTTTAAGTAACAAATAATTAAAGCTATTATTCTGCAATCACCATTCAGAAATATTTTATCCTACCACACATACATTATTATTATAATTATCAATGGATATTCCTTGAACTCCTTCTCTCCCAAATCAAGACCATTAAAACTAAACAAATTTAATTACATGCAATAATAGCCAAACACTATATTATTTAGAATTCAATTGTTACTTCAAAGGCTTGAATTATAAGTATTCATCCACTATTCTGGACATCTCTCCTATAAATTGCCCATCACAACATGCAACAGTTGACCTTAAATACATGTGTTTTATCTTGCACCTTTCTGCCTAGCTTTTGTGCCTATGCAATTATAATGTTGCTATTCCTTCACCACTTTCTAGGAAATGGTAGCATCTGTCCTCCAAGTTACAAATTTGCAGAGAAATGGTGTAAGAAAAATCCCTAAACTCTGTTTCTTAGCACTCTGTTCATTCTCAGTCCTTCTGTTCATATGCATTTTCATGGACTGCCATCAAAGAAAACATATTTTTGATCAGCTTCCTCTATACATTGGATTTCTTAGGGTTTTGTTATACCTGCTTCAAGGCAAAAGCAAGAATAATCAGGTAGCAAAACCAGAACTTCCTCTGTAATTGTGGAAGTAGTTCTCTAAGATATTTACTACAGTAACAACTTCAAATCCCACCACCCCCCCTGCCTTAGTCCCAGATTTTCACATCTGCTTCACTATGCACTCAAATATACACTTGAAGTTTCACTGTCTTCCTTGGTGCTATTTGCATAATAAAAATTATATGGATCAAATACTCTTCTCATGTAGTTTCTCTCCTTACATGATTTTCATAGTAGGACCCTTATTCTGAAATTAGCAGCATGTGGTTGCCCACACAGTTCTTCCCAAACATTCAAATACAGGAGAAGGGGAAGTAGATGATAATTACCTTATGTCCTCCACAGTGAATGTAGAGCTTTGTTTCTACTCTAATCATACTGGACTGGAAATCAAGACTTACACTTGAAAGACAGATGTTTCATAATCTTTTTCTTCACGGCTGAAACAATAAAATCACAAAAAAAAAAAATCAATTACATCTCAATACAAACCACAGCCCCATCAAATAAACAAGCAGAAAAAACACCCTCCAAAAACCCAAAAGAAAATATAATTCAAAAAAATCCTATGGAATTCAGTTTTCCATAATCATTGTTACAGCACCTGTTTAAAACTGCCTGAAAAAAAAACCTCACTGTTTTTGAGAAATAAAACATACCTCCAAAACAGTGTTTCTCAGAATATGAAATGTACCTCTTTGAGGGAAAGGACAGACTTAGCTGAAGGACTACAGCAGAGAGTCTATGTGGGTGGGTGCTGAGTGACACATACCAGTGTTTCAAAGCCAAAACTTTTCCTGCCTCTGCTGAGCATAAGTGTTAAATTATTCACTTTACCCATTTGCAAAATCTACCTAATATTCTGTATTGGGTGCAGGTGCCCAGGTGATGACAGTGGGGGGCTGCAGAGGCAGCCTCTCTGAAGAAAGGCTGGGGCTGCCCTGTGCCAAAGAGACAGTTCCAGCTGTCTCCCATGGACAAATCACAGGGCACAGGTGAGCCCCTCAGCCATGGGTGGGGCAACTCTGGAAAGCGTATTTAAGAAAGGGCAAAATAACACACAGGCTAGTGAGGAGTGAAGAAAAAAAAATGTGAGAAACAGTCCTGCAGCAACTAAGACCAGAGAAGAAGGAGGAGGGGTGAAGGTGCTCCCAGGTGACTCAGCAAAGAAGCCCTGCAGCCCATGAAGAAGATCATGGTGATGCAGGGTTTGCCCCTGCAGCCCATGGAGGACCACAGTGAAGCAGGTATCCCCACTACGGCTTATGGAGTACCCAACTCCACAACAGTTGGACATGTCCTGCAGGAAGCTGTAGCTCTGTGAAATGCACTCACAGGAGCAGGTTCCTGGCAGGAATGGTGGCCTGGGGACACCCCCACACACACACACCCCAACCCCCCTGACCAATCCCTTCCTGGAGGAATTTATCCTGTGGAGAGGACCCATGCTGGAGCAGTTTGTGAAGGACTGTATCCCATGGGGTGACCCCATGTTGGAGCAGAAGAGCATGAGCAGGAAGGAGTGGCAGAGAAGAGTTGCTATGGGCAGACCAGGGCCCCTATCCTCCTGCAATGTTCAGAGGCAGGAGGAGATACAGGAGTCAGAAATGAAGGAGTGAAGTTGAGCCTGGGAAGAAGGAAGCTGGGGGAAGGTGGTTTAGTCTTTTGTCTTTGTTTTTCACAATCCTATGCTATTTTTAATTGACAATAAATCAAATTATTAATCTTCAAATCAAGTCTGTTTTTCCTGGGGCAGTAATTGGTAAGTGATCTCTGTGTCTCTACTTACACCCATAGGTTTTCTGTCTTATTTTCTCCCTCTCTCCTGTTGAGGAGGGGGACTGAAGGAGTGGCTGGGTGGGCATTTGGCAGCCAACCCACCTTAACCATTTATAAACACTGAATTTTATCTCTGTTAGCTGATCTGTTTCAATAGTATATCTTTTGTCTACTGTGAATAGATTATATATATTTAATGTGATACAGAATATCATATGTATGGAGCTTATCCACATGAAAACTTTATAATTCAGAAGAGAATAGGAGCATAAGATTGAAGAGAGGGCATGGGTCTAGTTTAAGAGATGAAAACTAACATTGTGACAGTGCCTCCATGAACAAATAAGTGATTCAGAAGCTCAAAAAATGCTGAAGGCTTTTCTACTGCACAGTGGCTATCTCAGAAAAACAAGAACTTTTCTACCTCATCAGAAAACATGGAGTGTCTGTATGATTTTATTTACTTCACAATATTTTGTATAATATTCTGGATAATGTATGTGATGAATAACATAATGATTTGAAGTTAACGTTGCAAAACATTGTGAATCAGCTTCCAGGGCACTGAGGCAGAAGGCGAAATTCTGTTAACAGCAGAAATGGATATTAACTGAAGATGAATAAAGGGAAGGATTCATTCAAAGCCTAAATGATAAACCAAGATCAATAGTAAATAGTATCCACATATTTTTCCTTATTGAGCATTGACTATAAAATGGTACAAATGTAAAGTGTTGCCACTCAAGACAAATTAACTGCATTTTAGAAACTTAAAATAAATACAGCAAATATGGGTACTGAAAAGAAAATTTTCTGTGGTAAGTGCAGCTCTTACATGGCCATTCTAAAAGAGTTATTTAGACCAGCTGCATGTTGGATTACAAAATCTGAAACAAAAGCCAAGCATTTCATATCCAGATCTACAAAAGTACAGAAACTTAAAAAAAAAACCCTCAGGTGGAGTAACTACAATATTGAAGGATACAGTCTGCATCCACAAATAACTTTGCAGATTAATATTCTATCAATTGAATGGGCTTATTTCCTCTGTATTATCATAACTAATTTTTATCACTTTGTAGAAATGAAGATACCAGAATGTTTTCTAGAATTTTTCAGTCTTTCAGTTAACTGGTACTGTAAAGTATGTCTTAAATTTAAGATATATTTCTGTGATATTGGAATCACTGGTACTAGAGAGCTTCCACAGAACTGTAAATAGCTTTATAGATCAGTTGCTCGGTGAAATATTTTAGGTTTTTAATTCTTGTAATTATATAGATTGCTGAAGGAAATGGGGGCTAAATTAAGGTGTCTAGATTAGAAACAAAGACTGTGATTAATATACTCTAGTTTTTTTATGGACAGAGGAAGAATATCTATGGTAGCTATCCTAGGTTACCTTCACAGTAAATGGAAAGGAACACAAGCATACATAAAGGCAGCCTTTGCTGTCTTGTTCACACTTAACTGTTTACCCAACTTTTAGATGCCTAAGTTAGATGAGATAAAGCCTATACAAAATGAGTCCAAAGAATTCAGAATAAGACAGAACTTGAAATAATGCAAAATTAGGAGGGAAAGGATATTAAATATTAAACAAATGATACTAAACAGTAGAAAACAGTCACTAGGAAGACGTAATGCAAATAGACTGAATCAGTGTTGGGATTACTATACAGAAATTCTTTCATCAAAAGGCAATAACAGCATTCACAGTAGGATAATGATGGTAGAAACTAGAAATTAAACACTAATGGCCTGCATACCTAATCTTTGACCTCTCCTGCTAGCCAAGCCAAAGTTCATATTTATGTATTCTATTACCATGTGTATTCTGTGGTCAGGGAGACATTACTTTGATATCGTACAGTACCGTATAAGCTTTCATCTGTTCTGTATAATCACAGTTATCCCTAATGATGTATTTACAGAAAACATATTTCTAGCCTAATTTCAATAGTGAAGTCAAGCAAAAATCTCAGGGAACCCATGCAAAACCTTAGAAGTTATTTTTGCTGATGATGGTAATGAATGTTTTATAATACAAAATTTGGATTTTTTTGATTGTCTGGCTTTCCAAAATTGAAATGAATATGTATAGGCATCTCTATTTCATGCTGTGCTGTTCTTAGCCTAATTGCATTTCTACTTAGACTTGACTGCTATTTTTGCAGCACTTCATAAAAAAAAAATTGTGTATATATACATACATATACATACACTTTTTTCATACTAAAATTTTTCAAAAAGCTGAGATTTAAAACAAAGATACTGTTGTCTTCTACTACTTGCAATTTAAAAAACAAACACACAAACAAACAAGAACTTATGGCCTGCATCAAACAAAATATCAGCAATCATATGTATATAAAAAATATAGCTCACTTTTGCACGGATTTCTAATTTTGCTAGTTGGTTAAATTATTTCATTTCCATAGAAAGTTTATGAACAAAACATGAAATATAGAGCTTCATAAGAAAACAAGAAACAGAAGATCTGTTAGTGATAGAAAATTAAAATATAGATAGATAGATGATGTATTCAACAGTTCAGTAATTCTAAAGAAATCTTTTTATTTCTTCAGAAAAGGTACATGTTTAGAAGGTGTAATAAATGTCAAAGTTATTATCATATCAAGTTTTTATGGTTACAAAGGTTGTTTTGGAATTAAAAGGAAAAACTTAAAACTTATCTTGTGCATCTCAATCTCAGAATGACTAAAAAGCACATTAGAAATCACACAGGTGAGACAAAGGAGTGAGAAATATTGTTAGACCTTGAAAAAAAATTAAAAAATAGGGTGCCAGAAAGACAAGACTTCAAAAGAGAATTTAAAAAATAAACCAACCTAAAATGTTTTTATGGATGTTGTTGTTTCTTTATTTTTCTCCTGTGATGTTATCATGCTTCAAGCAGACACAATTTCTTGTTGGTTTATAGGAAAATTCCAGTAGTAAATTAATTGTATTAAGTAAATTTGAATAAAATCTTTCAAAGATTTCCCATTTAAAAGGAGTTTAAACTGTACCTCTTTCCCCACCCCACCCTGTAAATAGTTTAACTAGCTATGTGCAATCACACAAATGCTATTGGAATTTGTAAATGTATTTTTTCCTTCTTAGTCTGCTAGAATAATGAGTTCAAAATAGGTCATTTCAATATGCATACAAAAACACCTGTTTTGAAATTCATTACTGCAGTACTTCATGGAAATAATAGGTTATCATTTAAGAAATGCAGCAGCTTTAATTTTACATATGAAAATGTTGTGGAGTGCCATTTATAACTCTAAATTTATAGATCTCTTAGACCATCAATAAACCAGACTCTGTGCAACAGGTTTTCTTTGACTGGAAAATAGACGTTGTTTAAAAACATTTCTCATTCCAGAGGAACCACATAAAACTGCTAATGAAGCAAACAGTTTTGTTTCTTCTCTACCCTCTTACTTTCAGAGATGAACATCAAAGAAGCAGGCCATCCAGAAAAATCAATAAAAGTTTAAGTATTGAGGACTGAGCATTTTATAATTTCATTGAGGATAACACAGTAGAATTTAAATCATGAAGATGTAACAGACATTATCCTGTCCATCATAAAGCTGTAAAGGTTCAATGAAGTAAAAAGAGCCAAGGTGACTGAAACAGACTGAAAGTGGTTTGCTGTATCTTCGGTACATACAATGCATTAAAATACTACAGTTAACATATCTTTTTTTCCATCTAGAAGTTAGGTATGCTAACAGCAAGTTGTAAAGCAGCTCTTCCTTTCTTACCTTATTATGTTGGATAAATTTAATTTGTTAAGGTACACCATCTTCTCCCTCCATTACTACATCAGTAGCCCAGACGACTACAGAAGACTAGATATTTACATGGCTAAATATTGATGAATGAATCCTGTCTCAAAATACACTCTTTTCTCCAGAGAGTTTATATGTAAGTAAATCATGTCAGTAAATTCCTATTGCAGAGTAGCCAGGAGTCCTGTGCTGCTGGAGTCCTTTCAATCCAGATGCACCTGCATTGTTTGACCCTCAGAGAACGAGGGCCTAACATAGCTTAACCTGTAAATAGCTGGGCAGTCAGAAACTTAGATAACGGAAATAATTATTTTTTCACTTCAGCATTTTATTTTTACCTCTATCTCTAAATTTAGCCACAAAAGTCTTTGATCCTACAAACACTTGAGACACGCATAGTTTTAGTCTCAACTGATTCAAGCCTCTGGGATACTTCTCAAAAGAAAACATCTGAATGCTTTAATTGTGTTGAATAAAGAGCCTGCCGTTTTAGGAGCAAAGTTTGAAAAGTAGACTTTAATACACAGTGGCATAACAGATATAAAAATATAAATAAATGAATTCCACATCTACTGATATGCATAAACACAGGAAGCTAAATTACACAGTTGATCTTTGAGCTGCTAAAGCTTGTGGAAAACAGATTCAATTCACAAATCTTTGCTGTAATATTATACAGTAAATAAACAAAAATTAATTTCATGGTATTTCAATTTTTATGGTATTGTTTGAGACACAGTCTATAGATTGCTATTACTTCTACTATAAAAACTGTAATATTACAGTGGTGGCTGGTAGTGTGGATCTAGTTAAAGGTCTGCCAGTTTTTCTATTATAAACTTCTATTTTAAAGGGCTTAAAACTCTGCTATAAAATCTTCTTCAAATGAGCATGTTGTAAACAACATACACACACAGAGAGAAACACAGACACACAATGCAAACATCCCTAATTTTCAAAGGTAAACCTAAAAAAAGAAATAAAGGTGAGACAAAAGAATAATGACCCAGATTCACAAGGAAATGCATATTGCTGAAGTAACATTAAAGGGCTGGAAAATTGTAGTTAAACTCTTGCTACAAAGAAATGCTACAAAATCAAAATATTCTTCTTTTTGTCCCTGTAGTTCAATGTAGGAAACAGAGCAAGTCTGTAGTAGCAACACTGATTGTCTAACAAACCTTTACAAAGGAATCAAGATAAAGATGATCCCAAAATAATTCTCACCCATCTTTTTTGTCTTTCACCTACTTCATTAGAAAAGGGCTGCTGTGTAGACTTTTTAAACAGTATTTTTGTGAATTATAATAATTTTCTCTATCTTGTCTTCCCACACTCTTTGCTCTTGTACGTTTACAGCAAGAGGGAGGGAAAAATAAATAAAGATAAAACCAATAAGTTTAGCAATAACAAACTCAGAAACCAAAAGACTTCAGGGAGTTCTGAACTGTTCTTTCAGATCAGTTTTTTTCCCCAGACTCAGATGATAAGTTATCATTACAGTCTTTTGTTTTTTATGCGGATCAATGGTATCTCAGGATGTGTCCAGTTTCTAGAAACCCCGGCTATACTTCAAGGATGCCAGCTGAACTTTCCAGGGATGCTTTAGGTTCCCAGGCCTAGTTCCCAGGCTAAATGTTCCCTGGCTGGCAGACATTTTCTCTGTCAGTGTTTTTCAGCACACGCTTTTGTTCAGTAATTTTCCCCTTCTAACCAGGCCACCTTTATGACTGCTCACATCACTTATTAAGCCATCCAAATCACTAGTACCCTGGGATGGTGCATCTTCAGAAGGTAAGAAAATTCTAGGCTGTATCTGATATATGGGGGAACAATCAGTAAATATTATGTCCACTATGTGGACATAGGGAAACAGGAGAGGATAAGTGAAACGTTTCTTTTCTTCTTGATATATATATATATACTTTTAAACTAATACTTTCTTAGAAAACTCTGGGTTTTCTTTCTTATTATTAGTCAAAGCCACAGTGACTAAAATACAAAGGAGAAAATTCTTCCAGAACAGTTTCTGTAAATGTTATTTGATAAGGTAATTTTGCTTCACTTTTAGAGAAAAAACCACACGCTTGAATGTAAAAGCTTCATAGTGTGTGCACGTTGGTTAGCACAGTAACCCAGACTAATCTATAAAAAATTATTGTTGTTTAGAATAAACAATTCACAGCTGGAATCTAGTGATAGCTGTTTTCAGGAAGCCTCTGCAATAACTGTGACTGTGGTGGGCTTGTGAGGGGTGAAGTACAAGAGAAAACAGGAGAAAAAAAGAGTACTTTGCTACTGAGTTCTTCCTTAATTTTCCTGAGTTTTTACTTTATTGTGAGAAAGAGCTGGTGATCATTGAGACAGTACATGAAATCAGGCCTGCCCTGACTGGTTATTAAAAGGGCTCCTCGACTCCTTCTGGCAATGTACAAGCTGCAAAAAATAACAAACTGTCTCATCTCATTGCTTCCAGTAAACTCAAAGTAATGTTGTATATTTATGTGTGCAGATATATTATTATTTTTGTGTAGAAGAAAATTCTGTAATAAATGTTGTGGTATAACCTGGTAGGCAGCTGAACACCACACAGCCGCTTGCTCAGTTCGCCCCCCCACCCCTTTCCATTGGGAGGGGCAGGAGAATCGGAAAAAAAGTAAAGCCTGTTGGTTGAGATAAAGACAGTTTAATAAAACAGCAGAGGATAACACCACCACCACCACCAATAATAATAATGGTAATAGAATATACAGAATATACAAAACAAGTGATGTGCAATGCAATTGCTCACCATCCGCTGACTGACGCCCAGCCCATTCCGAGTAGCGATCACTCTCCCCCTGGCCAGCTCCTCCTGAGCATGACATCATATGGTATGGAATACCCCTTTGGATCAGCTGTCCTGGCTGTGCCCCCTCCCAGCTTCTTGTGCACCTGGCAGAGCAGGGTAAGTTGAAAAACTCCTTGACTAATGTGAGCACTGCTTAACAACAACTAAAACATCAGTGTGTTATCAACATTTTTTTCATAGTAAACTCCAAATCCAGCACTATGCCAGCTACCAGGAAGAAAATTAACAGTAAACTCCAAATCCAGCACTATGCCAGCCACCAGGAAGAAAATTAACACTATCCTCACTGAAACCAGGACAATAAACTAACGGACTATTGACATAAACAGATACCTCTACCTTGGATAGATTACTTCTACAATAATTAGTATTGTTTAGTTCAGTGGAGCCTTATGGGCAGGCATTAAACTTAAGGCTGCATGCCTGAGAAGCATTTCTAGTCATTATAGAGAGGAGAGAGAAAAGCAGAGGAGACATTGGAAAATGGAACTTAAGTGCTCTAGCCTTCACCTGGATAAGCAAGTGAAAGACTAAATAAAGGTGGATTTCCTTTGTAGACATGTTTGCTCTAGTAACAAACTACAAATATAATCTTGGGAAAGGAAAACTCAAAGCAAAGTTTCAAAACACATCAAGGGCAGTATATATTTTGATTTCAAGAAAATATTTATTTTTTATAAAATAAAGAACAAAGCTAAATTGTGTTTTCAACATTTTGCCCTTTACACTCATTACAAATCAGGTGAGTATTTAATTTCAGCACCGGGAAGTTCTTTCAAAAATGAAGCAATCACTTACAAATAGGATAAAACCAGTGTATTGTCATGACATTTAAGTTCCAAGAAATCAGACTTTTTGATGAAAAAACAAATTTATGGGAAAATATCAGACAATTTCCACTGAACATATCATCATGTAGAGAAATACAACGTACCTCCCAGTTCCCTGAGAACATAGATCACTCCCTCATCAGCAAGACTAGCTGTTAAACCAAAACAGGTAATACTATACTGAGATGTTAGTTTGTAAAATTTTCAGCCTTCTTTAGTTCCTACTTAAAAAAAAGTTCTCTTTATTTGGTTATTGTAAATAATTACTTTCTTCTCAGTTGTACTATAAACAAAGGTTAATAATAGTAAGACAAATCACTGAACTTTTGAATTTCAAGGAGGTAATTGCACCTGCAAGCAATTATGTTTTACATTTGTGAAGCCATTTCAATCCAAAAATCTTAAATACATGTGAAAACATTAATTAATTCAGCCTCACAGTCCTCCTGAGATATAGGTCTTGGAAGTAAATTCCAGGTATCACTGTCAGAAGTTCTACATTAACAAGAGTTTTTTCATGGCAGACTCGAGCTACGCACTCCCTTATGGCTACAGAGAAAAGTGAAGAGTAAATGAACAGACACTGACTTTGCTACTGAGAGCATTCAGGAGAATAGCGAGTTACTAAAGATTGCACAACTGAACACCCAGAGAGATCACATAATGACTTAGTGACAGAATAAAAACCAAAAGAGTGGGAAGCCCAATATATGACGAGGCTGGAAATTCTTGAAGTGGAGTATGTGGTAAATTTTATATTTGTGTTAGTATTTAGGAATGTATGAAATTATCTGCATCAAATAAGACGATTAAATGGGATTTTTTTTTTTTTGTAAATCTTTTGGACTTTACTATCCAATCTCAACTATGTGCTTAGTATTTTCAAAGATACATAGGAAGGCCATCTAGAAATTGAGAACATCCCTTTATATTTGTATATTTCCACTTTTTTGCCTACTAATCTATACTAATTTATTTTTAAGATTTTTATAGAAGTAAGGCTATGATTTGTTATTGATTTTACCTTCTTCTTAATCACTGTCCTATCTTTTGTTGCAGCAGAGTTATATCACTATTGGATGCAATCATCTCTAGTGCAGATAAAAAATATAAAGTTGAAAAAAATCACTCTGTACTATGAAATAAAACACAAAGCAGACACATTGATTCATGAAGAAAAATATTTGGCTTATTAAATCCAGTGGCTGTGCTTATTAAACTAAATATTCTTGAAACCATATTCATCTCTATCTAGCAAAGATTTTAAGAAAACACCACTGACAAAGCAAATATTTTAAACATGAATCACAGTAAACATGAATCACAGCAACTATCCTAATAAACAAAAGAAATACATATAATTTTAGCAAAAGAAAATGTTCTTGTGGACAAATTATAAAGAGTTTGAGTCCTTCTTTTGGGGCCTATGCTCACCAAGATTATTTTGAAGGACAAAAGCAAAAAAATATTCTTTTGGGTACACAGGAATTTCCTTCATGATCATTGTCATACTAGTAAAGGTGAGATTTTTCAACGTGTCTTTTTTTTCCTTTTCTGAAGCTGAGGCAGCTGACCAGTCATACACGAGTGTCTGGTTTCATCTGGAACAGAGTTAATTTTCTTCCTAGAAGCTGGCATAGTGCTGTGTTTTGGATTTATTATGAGAATAATGTTGATAACACACTGATGTTCTAGTTGCTGCTAAGTAGTGTTTATGCTAGTCAAAGACTTTTCAGCTCCCCATGCCCTCCCAGGTGCACAAGTAGCTGGGAGGGGGCACAGCCAGGACAATTGACCCCAACTGGCCAAAGGGGTTATTCCAGACCACATGGCATCGTGCTCGGCATATAAAGCTGGGGGAAGAAGAAGGAAGGGCGGAAGTTCAGCATGGTGGTGTTTGTCTTCCCAAGTCACTGTTACATGTGATGGAGCCCTGCTTTTCCAGAGATGACTGAACACCTGCCTGATGATGAGTGAATGAATTCCTTGTTTTGCTTTGCTTGTGTGTGCGGCTTTTGCTTTACCTGTTAAACTGTCTTTATCTCAACCCATGAGTTTTCTTATTTCTACT
>NW_009260128.1:5885729-5891972 GCF_000687185.1 Egretta garzetta
CTTCCGATTCTTTCCCCCATCCCACTGTGGGGGATGGAGTGAGAGGCTGTGTGGTGCTTAGTTACCACCTGGGGTTAAACTGCGACAATGAGGAGCAAGTAACTTCATCTTAAGAAATGCTACAACAATCTCTTCTACATCTACAAACTCTGGGTGGGTTTTTGGTTCTGCAAATTGTGATTTCTGCTGTTACACTGTGACTGTGTTTTTTCACTTAAATTGAGCAACATTAATGGGCATGGTTATGCATTTCATTTGATGTAGGTGTGTTTGCACAGCATATGTGCATAAAAAAAACATCCACCTGTTCATTAACAGAAGATTTAAATATGTTTTGATACTTGTTTTCAGCTTAACAAGTTAACTGAGAACACAATACTGATGCTTTGCCAGGGTGGTCTGAATGAAATACTGAACACATTATATCACTCTTGTTCTTGTCAACAGTGTCAGCAGAGTTCATTAATGATCTAGTGATAGCCTTGACACCCTGACAACTACTGAACAAAAATGGAAATGCAATTATGCCTGAGAGATGTGCTTACAAAATACGGTTTCTGACAAGACGTTACTTTTCTCCCACAGCCGTGATCTGTACCCTGCTTGAATTAGTCTTCTGGGGTATACACAGGAGTATCTTTTCTTTACACTGGATTATTTTTTGTTGTTGGTTTTGGTCTTGTTTTTTACTCTCAGCTTTGTAGATATATAAATACATTTAAAACAATAATTTGCAAATGACATATTTTTTATTTACAATTAAGCCCGTTTCCACATATCGCCCCTTCCCATTATGACTGATAGCAGTTGGCTACAGATTTATTTCATGCATATTTCACTGTTTCTCTTTATAGTTTCTGGAACGGAAGGAAAAAGATACACTTTAGTTTGGGTTGTTAGCACAAACTGAAAATGTGTATGCACAGTACTAAAATTTTACTACTTCCGTTAGCTAAGTACAGCTGCCATGCTGGGTCAATGACAGACCTGTATTGGCATGTTTAAGCCAAAATGCTTCACTGTGAGAAGGTTCATTCATATTCGCTTTTTCAAGTTGTTCTCTGAACTGGAGCACTGCAGAGAATCTGTATTTTTTTGGCCATGGTTTGAAGAGGGAGTGTCCTTAAATTGTACTTTGAGGTTTTCCTATCAGAAGTTTTGCACAAATTGACTGCTGGAGGTTGTGTTAGAGGAATGACAGGTTCAAAGGTGGTCACTCAAAAAATACAGGAGCGCTAAAATGTATCTCTGCAATTTCTCTCAGCAAAGGTCAGGAGAGTGAACGAAGATTAAATACAGATTCACATACCATCAAATGCATAAAGTAATTTTAATAGTAGATTTTCCTTCTAGCAGAAATTTCCTCAAAGCTGTGAGATGATAATGTTCTAATGTAATGTCTCTATTTATTTCTAATTACAGCTTTTCCTTCCCCTTTGGAAGCTGCCAGTTGCATGTGTCTTCCTGTGCCATTTCTCCTAACATTTCCCTCCTAAATTCACTGTCCAGCAATGACCTTAGAATGAATAAGAGACATTCTCTAGTCAAATGTAGGGTTTGTACTTTACAGACAGGTCTTCTGACCTGCTACCTAGACATCAGTTACAGTAACAATAGCTACTTAGGAAAGCATATCAAACCACTATCAGCTGTTGTGGCATCCTGTGGCTAGTGGCAAAATCTTCATGCCTTGGAGCATGAAACTGTATAGTGCATTTTGCTTATTGTCAATAATGAGCCCGTGTATTGAATTAAGCGAAAAATGAGATGGTATTTCTTGACAACTTTACAGTATGTGGTGGTACATCCCACCCCCTGCTCTTTTCTGCTGTACTGCTTTACAATTTCAGAAACTCCCATCAGATCCTGGCCTTGGTGTATGGATTCAGAAGATTAGGTGGCACTGTCTGTACCAGAAACTCCTACATGGCTGAGGAAAGGAGTGAGAATGGGAACAATCAGTTATCCCCTGATCGCCTCGGAACATGCCTTATCTGAACCGTAGCCCGAGTGGCACAGTGCCATCGTTACTGCAGTTTGGAAAGGTACAACTTCAAAAAATATATTTACTATGAAAGTTGTTGATTTTTCTGGAGTGGGAGGACCTTCAGCACTTCAAACATATTCTGGCAGTTAGCATTATGGGTAAAATATATCCATAAAAATGAAGTGGCAGAGTAACCCCAGCTTAGCACTCTTAGTGATTCCACTTTGTGATGACAGATGTCTGTGTCTCCTTTACAGCGATAATTTTTGTGCCCTTTGCCTCTTCTCCTGTCACTGGACACTACACAAAAGAGTCTGGCGCTGTCTTGTTTATTCCCTCCAATCAGGTATTTATGCACATTGATAAGACACCCCACCCCCCTTAGCCTTCTCTTCTCCAGGTTAAAAACTCCTGCCTCTCTCAGCGTCTCCTCATATGACAAACACTTCAAGCTCTCAGTTGTCTTTTTGGCCATTTGCTGGACTCACATCAGTAGGAAGGATCACTTCCCTCAACCTCCTGGCAACACTTCACAGAATCACAGAATGGCGAGGGTTGGGAAGGGATCTCGGGAGATCATCTAGTCCAACCCTCCTGCTAAAGCAGGTTCACCTAGAGCATGTTGTGCAGGACATCGTCCAGGTGGGCTTTGAATATCTCCAGAGAAGGAGACTCCACAACCCCCCTTGTCCTAACGCAGCCCAGGGTACTGATAGCCACCTTTGCCAGAAGGGGACATTGCTGGCTCCTGGTCAACTTGTCCAACGGCCTTTTCTGCAAAATGGAAAATCCCTTGGGAGCAGTCTGAGTATGGTTTAGAGGGACCCTGTTCTAAAGCACTCTTCTTGTTCGTTTGACTTCTTGGGAACAGGATCTTTAATCTGTATTTTCCAGGTCATGCATTTCCTAATCACATGCTATTGGTTATTTTAGGATGAGTTTACTTGTGTAGGTAATTATGGTTTTCTTCATCCTAGAAGACTGTTTTAATCACTGAATTATCAATTCTTCCCCTGTCTTGTGACATTGATCACCAATGGCATTAGGTAAGTTATGCCATATGAAATGTTAAACTTCTGCTTTCTGTTTCCACAGTAGAAAGGAACCTATATTATCCACTACCCTGAAATCCCTTCCAGTCCAACAGTGTCAATCGATCTTTCAGATCCATTAACTATGTAGGAATTACCTCAGTTCTTTTGGGAATCCAGCCTTTAATTATTAGTGTGCTCTGTTTGAAACACAAGGTGGGAATATCCAGCAATTTTATGAGCTTTTCCACAGATTAACCAAGATGGTGACCCTGACAGTCTTGATGAGCTACCAAGCCTATATTGGTTTGAATGCATGCTACTTCCTCTGCCATCTTCAGTGGAGAAAGGAAGTGATGAATACTGTAGCTGAAGTGTGTATATGCCATTTGTGATTTCTCTCTTATATTCTCATTGGGAGAAAACTGTACACTTGGGTAACAGTGATGAGGGATCTTTATCTTTGTTTACAACATATATATCACAAATGTATTGCTGTTTATGAAGAAGAAGACAAAGAAGACAAAGTGCATAACGTGCTGTGTTTTTAAATGGCCTGCATTTCCTACAGAAGTTTGTTGCACAGCCTTTTACTGTCTCTTCCTAGACAGTTCTTCCTCCCCATTTTTTTCCATATTTTTCAATTAAAAATTAAGTAGGTAAACTTTGTCATCTTTTCCTGCAATCCTTATGATCTCTCCAGAGACATGTATAGTTAATTAAATTCAGTCTTTAAAGTTACATTTAAGGAACATTTCTCAGGTGTATATTTCATCATTCTTCAAAACTAAGGATCAAAATTAATCAAATATACTGCATTCTTTCCTGTTCAGCATATGGGATTAACAGTCATGAGAAAAAAATTTAAAAAAAGTCTTTTTTGCAATAAGAAAATAAATTTATATTTATCCTGTTATTTTATCTCATGCTGGAAGTTAAAAACACATTACCTATAAAACTGCATATGTGTATAATATCTCTGTCTTCAGCAGTTTTAATGTTAAGGAGACTAGCTAAAATGAAGGATAATAATGTGCAGAGAAAAAACAGTGAAGGAAAAATAACACATTTATCAACATTTTTGTAAGGAACTTTTGAAAGCAAAGTTAGGGAATGGGCAAAAATCATGTGATAAGCAAAACCAGAAACATCCCAACTCCTGAGTCATTCTGGTTTTATGACAAGTAAAATGTTTATTTTATCTTCTAGTACACCTAACCTCAACATTACTTTTTATTTGGATTTCAGAAACATTCCCAAGGAAGATATCTAATTCCCCCCTAATAATGCATAAAATTCAGAAAGGGGGTATATTAAACTATGCTTTTACATTCTTGAAAGTATTGTTCCTGTCACCTTATAAATAAATCCCAGGTAAAACATATTCTACTGTCAGAAAAACTAAGGTACACATTTCTTACACAAACACACACAAAGGAAAGAACAACAAAGCTAACAGATAGGCAACATAATGTAAAACACAATTCATTATGCACTGTCTGTAAAGAGTGGAAATGTACAAAATACCTTAACTGTGTAGGGATTTAAAATTACTGCCCATAAACCCTTGAATTCTAGGAATGTTTTCTGACTACTGATGTGCAAAAAATTATTTTCAGCTCTTCTTTCTTGCTACTTTAAGTTAGCTACTATACAAGAATCAAAAGCTCTCATAAGAATAAAAAATCATAGAGGGTCATATCTTTGTTTTAGCAGAACTAACTTTAGGCATGTTTTCTTGATAGGGCAATATTGTACTATTTTTTTCCTCCTTTAATTCTTAGTCATACTGAAGTCCATTTATCCTGTGTGTGTAGAAATGAATGCCTTGAACAAGAGCAGCTTTATGTGAGAACAAATGGTTTATAGTAAAAATTTTAAAATTGGTCTGGTTAAATAAGTCAATGACAGGAGGTTTTGTCTGGGTTTTTGGCAAAAAGTAAAGCAAGATTATTTTCATAAAATCAAATTGAAATGAATGAGATATGATTATGGCATGACAGGGTGCAGCTAACAAGTCATTAAAAATAATCCTTTGGTGGATGATGCCATCATCCTTGTACATCTTTCACCTTTGAAGAGATTATAGATTTTGCAGATTTCACATTATGAAATGTTTGCAAACTGTTCAAGGAGTATTGCTCATTTAAGGTATTGATTATGTCAGTTAATGAGATGCATGACCAATAACCAAAATTATAAGATACTGCTGTGATCTAAGTGTATAATATGATGTACATCTCACCATTGGAATACATTGACCAACACAGATTTGAAAGACATATTAAGTTGTAACTTCCCACTACACAATTTCCTACAATGTAACTGGTTTAGTAGAGATTGTATTCAAAACTTCTGAATCAATTTATTCAGTTTATCTCTATGTCTGTAATTAAAATTCCTTAATCTCCTTTCTTTTCTTCTTACTCTGGCTAAAAAAAAAAAAAAAAAAAAAGAAGAAAAAAAAAGTGTACATATTCCACCTTGTACCCAGCCCACTGAGCCAGAAGACAGGGATGGGGAGCAGAACAGAGCTACCATGATCCAAGAGAAAATGGTTAATGATCTGTTTGGCCAACTAGACATACACAAGTCCATGGGGCTGGATGGGGTCCACCCAAATGTTACTGAGGGATCTGGCAGAAGCACTCATCAAGCCTCTTTCCATCATCTATCAGCAGTTCTGGATGACTAGGGAAGTTCCACTTGATTGGAGGTTGGCAAATATGATGCCCATTTACAGGAAGGGCTGGAGGGAGGATCCGAGGAACTATAGGTCTGTCAGTCTGACCTCAGTGCCAGGGAAGATCATGGAGCAGATCATCCTGAGTGCCATCACATAGCACGTCCAGGACAATCAGTCCTGTTGATGCCCAGTCAACATGGGTTTATGAAAGGCAAGTCCTGCTTGACTAATCTGATCTCCTTTTGTGACAAGGTGACCCACTTAGTGGACAAGGGAAAGGTTGTGGATGTTGTCTACCTGGACTTTAGTACTGTTAACACCATTTCTCACAGCATTCTCCTGGAGAAACTGGCTGTCCATGGCCTGGACAAGCATACACTTTGCTGGGTAAAATACTGGCTGGATGGCCAGGCCCAAAGGGTGGTGGTGAATGGAGTTAAATCCAGTTGGTGTCCGGTCACAAGTGGTGTTCCCCAGGGCTCAGTACTGGGGCCAGTTCCGTTTAACATCTTTATCAATGATCTGGATGAGGGGATTGA
>NW_009260128.1:5892274-5894895 GCF_000687185.1 Egretta garzetta
GAGAAATATGACATCCTGGCTTGTATGAGAAATAGTGTGGCCAGCAGGAGTAGGGAAGTCATCCTTCCCCTGTACTCAGCGCTGGTGAGGCCACACCTTGAATACTGTGTTCAGTTTTGGGCCCCTCACTACAAGGACATTTAGTTGCTGGAGTGTGTCCAGAGAAGGGCAACCAAGCTGGTGAGGGGTCTGGAGCACAAATCTTAAGAAGAGCAGCTGAGGGAACTGGGGTTGTTCAGCCTGGAGAAGAGGAGGCTGAGAGGAGACCTTATCGCCCTCTACAACTACCTGAAAGGAGGCTGTAGCAAGGTGGATGTTGTGTCTTCTCCCAAGTAACAAGTGACAGAACAAGAGGAAATGGTCTCAAGTTGCACCAGGGGAAGTTTAGACTGGATATTAGAAAAAAAATTCTTCACTGAAAGGATTATTAGGCTACCCAGGGATGTGGTTGAGTCACCATCCCTGGTGGTATTTAAAAGACAGATAGATGAGTTGCTTAGAGACATGGTTTAGTAGTGTACAGGAATGGTTGGACTCAATCTTAAAGGTCTTTTCCAACCAAATGATTCTAATATTCTATGATCTGTTAGTGATCAGTTATTTCAGTATGGTCATAGTGATATTTTGCAACTCTGTCATCCTGAGTAGGACTTACACAATGCTGCTGAGGTACAAAGTTCTCTCATATTAGTAATTATGAAGAAATAATCTGGAAAAGTGGAAATTTTTCAACCTACAGGTTGCAGGAGTTCAAAAAAAAAAAAAAGTGTATAGCTCTTCTGTTTTAAAGTAACCTTAACAGAAAATACTTTAAAAGTGTGTGTAAGGAGTAAACAAAACATGATGTTTCTTAATGTGCCTTTTGAGTGAAGACTGATCTGGGAAGCTACAGTACAGTCAATGCACTGCTTCAATGGTGAAGTTCAATGAAAGAAGGATGGCAGGCTAACAGCAGCTCACTTTAAACTTGTGTAAGTCAGCCATAGGGGAAAAAACAAGACGAGATAAAAGAATAGAAAGTATTGGGTAAGTTTCTAGTAAGCACTCCAAGGGCTGTGAGCTCTGAGAGTGTCAGACAGCTGCAAGCTCATATTAACTGCTCAAAGCTGTCTACATAATTCCAGTTCAGGAATTCTGAACAATACACTGAGACTTCTGTGCTATGTTAACTTGCAAGATATGTTTTTATCTATGAGCCAGAATTTCCTCTGCATGCCAATCTTTTTGCACCCCTCTGACAATAAAAAGTAGGAAAATCTCTGTGCGCATTATGGCCAGTTTAGAATCCATCACACAGATTTTGTATACATATGACAGTTATGCTTCTGTATGCAGTGAAATGATCCAGATGAAGAGCTCTCTCTTTACTACAAAATTATTTGTCAATAAAATAATGAATTTCCCTTAAAATGAGAAATAATATTTCCAAATATTTTTATATGGATCTACTTTCATAGGTGGAAATTAAGTAACATCAGCTAAACCCAGATTAATTTGAGCTGTGTCACATTCACCATTCTACTTGTACATGTATGAAAATTCAAAGGAAGGTGTTGGATCATCAGCACCATGCATATTAGTATACAATTAAAACCCCTTATGCCACCTTTAAATCTTGGTCTAAGAAAAAAACAAAGCAGGTAATGTGTGCAACATAAACTGATCCATATCAATTTTTTGCAATTAGTGATTTTGCTATAGCTTGAAATAGACTTTGTTGTTGTCATGCTTCTCAGAATGTAATGAAAGTTGCAAAGACATAAACAAGCATATATATTTCTCCTTATTATAAGATAATTCTTTAAGGTTCATATCTTTCAGAAATTTGCTTATATATTATTATCCAACCAGATGTCCCACTTAGTAAGTCAGCATGAAGCATGTGTTATACAGTTTCAGTTCTTCAGTGAATGGCAAGACAAGAAATAGAGGAGAAAAAAAATGACCATTATTAAATATAAAAACCCAGATAATTTACATTCTTTAAATAACTGTTTTGAAGTTGTCTAAAATAAGAAGCAGATATACATAATCATGTCTTTATAAAGAACTCTGTGTGTGATGTTCCTGAAAAATGATGGGATTATTTCTTCCCACCACAAAATCACTGTGATCAAGAAGATTAAAAGAAACAGAAGATTAAAGGAAATACATACATACATATAGTTCAATGTTGATCTTAAAAAATTGTGACTTGCCAGCAAACTACAGCGTATCATATTCATAGTAACACAGTTAAAGGTAAATCTGCCTTTCAAATAGTTTTGGGAAACAACAGACTTAATCTGGAGGAGACAAACATCAGAAATTAAATATTTGCTCTACAACTGATTGCTAGCAGCCACTCCTTGTGTAACTCTAGTGATTACTAATATAAACTTCCCAGCTTTGCTCACTGCAAATAGATCTTCCCAGGATCTAGTAATGTCATAAGTATAGATCAAAATCATAACCTTACAGTACAGAAAACTAGCATGACTTTACATTTTGAGATTACAATGATATCTATTAGAAAAAGAACCAAACCAAACCACAACAAAACCCCAAACCCAATAAACCTTTCAGTAACTAAGAATCATGAAACACTTATTTTTTGAAAAGTAAGATAAATGGAACAAAAC
>NW_009260128.1:5894937-5953311 GCF_000687185.1 Egretta garzetta
ATGACGAATAATCTAGGAAGCTACAGTACAATCAATGCACTGCTTAAATGGTGAACAACAATGAAAGGATGGATGGTGAGCTAAGAACATCTATAAATCTGTAAAAAAAGGGAGGGCATGATATCTACTTGTTATGGTTTTGTTATGATGGCAATGAAGTATTCTGAGAAATATTAAAACAGTCACAAATTTACCTAGTGGGTCATGTCTGGTTGTTAGAACACACCATGAAAATATTCTTCCCACCTGGAGTGTTCGTAATCTTCTCTAAGAATATCCTAGACTTGTGGAGCAGATAAAAATATATGCTATTTTTTTTTTGTCAACAAGGTAATGCTATCAAAACTGATATTATGGGGTAAGAAAAAGTATATTTCTGTAATAGCCCTATTTATTTACAAAGTCCCAGGATGAACAGGAAGAGAAAATGGGGCCAGAGAAATGTAGGGTTCAATTACACTTATAAAGTGGATAAATGGAAACATACACAATAGCTGACTGATGTATTTACTCTTAAAATTCTGTTTCCTGTAACTGTTTATTTGGATATTTTTATAAAGAACAAAGCTTTAATGATAATGCCTTATGATTTTGAATTCACTTTCGGATATGAGGATGTCTTTTATTCCTTCTAAGTTTCGCTGATGCAAGTGCATAAATAGGCAACATTACCTGTCAGAAATTGCAACATTAAAGGTAAAAAAGGTAAATGCTTCATTATGCCAGTGTGCTATATTTATTTACATATCAGAATTTCAGGATTTTACATCTTCACCTGCAAGATCTGGCTTCAGATGACCTGGAAGAAAATTAGGACTGAGTTCTGAAAGCACCTGAAAACTTGAAACCAGCTTGGTTTTACAAATATTAGACATGTTTTTGTCTGAGGTACATGGTATCCAGCATGGAAGCTAATTTCTGAATCTATCACCAGGATCCCCTCTGCCCCATATAATTTTTTCTCTCTGTTTCCACAAACTGTTCCTGGAATACATGTAAACCTCTAAGCAACAGCAACTTTCGGAGATGAGTTATCAGGGTGTCACGGATGGAATGAGAGGGAGGAAAAAATAATGTGGTTTATTGGTGTAAAACAGTGAGTTAACAAAGTTCAGTGGTAAATGTAACAGTAGTTTATAAGATTCGATGGCAAGGTACAATTTGTTATTTACTGCAGAGGACAGGGTCAGACAAAACTGTCAGGGAGACCCTCCTGTTGAGTCATGAGGTTCAGAAAAGATCCCCTTGCTTTCTAAACTCCCTCAGAGAGGAGTCTAGGTGTGGCTGGATCCCATCCTAGTCCCAGACTTGGTCAATGGTTTATATCTAAAGGATTATATATGCGCAATCAATCCTTTATGTCACTTAGCTAAGATTTCCAAGTTAGCATGCTGTTAGTCACTTACCGAGAATCTGTTGTGGTAAGGAATCTCTCAACCTTGAGGAGTAACCTTGAGAGGCATCCCTGCTCAAGGGGAGATCCTGGAGTGTAGCCCACTGCCGTACAGGAGAGCTCAAAGGGCTCTTGGGCTGCTCACTATTTATGGGGGTAAGATAATTGGCTCATAGTCATCTTTGCATACTGGCCACTGTGCTTAGGTGGGCACATTCCACAATAGCGCTTGGCTATTGTATTGTTATCCATCTCCCCCCACATCCATTGGGTGCATCCTTCACGACCAGACACATCTATCACTACCGCCACAGGTGGTTATCACTTGAAAGAGGTCAAAGGAGGGAGAGTCAGAGACAAGGGGGGAGCACACTGCCACACTCCACCCTGTGACTATAGTCAATTCATCTTACCTTCACAGAGTGGTGGTAGGGTCACCTCTTGCCTCTGTGCCAGAAATAGTACATTGCCTGAAAACTTGAAAACAGCTTGGTTTTACAAATATCAGACACGTTTTCATCTGAGGTATGGAAGCTAATTTCTGAATCTATCACCAGGATCCCCTGTGCCCCATATAATTTTTTTTCTCTGTTTCCACAAACTGTTCCTGGAATCCATGTAAACCTCTAAGCAACAGCAACTTTTGGAGATGAGTTATCAGGGCTACACTAGATAATTGTGGCTGAAATTGATCATTATTCTGAAGGAGTGAAGGCTTTCAGCAGTAGCAATACAATCTCATCATTAATTGATTTTCATTTGCCATGGAAAGGAGTGGTTTTCTTCTCAGCTACAAATCACCCGAATTACATTTTTTGTCCTGAAAAAAATTAGGAGGGAAACTTTTCTGGACCATTCATCATAATGAGACTTCCTGGATTGTAAGAACACAACACCCCTTCAGGAGTCATTGACTGCTTTCAAAATTATCATTTTGAAATTTGATGTGGGTATTTTTATGGAAGAAGTGAGCTTTTCCATTCTGCTGGACTCACAAGATGAAACCACCATTCTATATTTGTGTGTGGTTTATTATATATGTACATTATACATTATATTTTAATATAATATATTTTATATATGTACATTATATATGTATGTTTTCTATATGTTTTTTTCCCCTGCTTAGAAAAGTCATGTACATATCATATTCAACACATTATTTGTCCCTTGTTGGTAAAGTGACCAACTGACCTGGCTAATTGTGACATCACAAACTTTATTTTGTCTTTTTCTGAAGTTCTTCCTTATTCTAGAGTGTAGATTCTCACATTCACATATGCACAACATTTCACATTTCATTAATTGCAACATTTAATAAGGTGGGACTGGTAGCGGTAATTATTTGGTTAACAATAACGACAGAATACAAATAGATGCTTGCACACCTTGTCTTGACTTTACAGCTACCTCTTATGTTCAAATGTTCTTTTTCTTTTACTTTTTCTTGTCTTCAATTTAGATTTAAATTTTATGAGTATCCAAAGGCCTGGCAACATGAGATGACACTTTCAGACACAATCTCAGTTATAAACATATTCATCTTCTTTGTCATCATTTTACCATCAGCATGTTACATCAACATTATAGACATGTTACCAGCTGCCTGCTTTTTAATGTGTAAGGGCTTTTTTATTTATGTGTGTATTTGGTTTGCATGGCAAGGGTTTTTACCTGATGCAAGACAGTAGCTGGAGAGAGGAGTGAGAATATGTGAGAGGAAGAACTCTGCAGATACCAAGGTCAGTGAAGAAGGAGGGGGACGAGGTGCTCCAGGCACCAGAGCAGAGATTCCCCTGCAGCTCCTGGTGAAGACTACAGTGAGGCAGGCTGTCCCCCTGCAGCCCATGGAGGTCCACAGTGGAGCACATCTCCACCTGTAGCCTGTGGAGGACCCCACGCCAGAGTGGGTGGATGCCCAAAGGAAGCTGTGACACTGCAGGAAGCCTGCACTGGAGCAGGCTCCTGGCAGGACCTGTGGACCCGTGCAGAGAGGAGCCCAGGCTGAAGCAGGTTTGCTGGCAGAACTTTTGACCCCACAGGGGACCCACGCTGAAGCAGTCTGTTCCTGAAGAAGTGTACCATGTGGAAAGGATGGGCCCACACTGGAGCAGTTCATGAAGAATTGTAGCCCATGGGAAGGATTAACATTAGAAAAGTTCATGGAGGACTGTCTTCCATGAGCGTGACCCCAGGCTGGAGCAGGGGCAGAGTGTGAGGAGTCCTCCCCCTGAGGAGGAAGGAGTGGCAGAGACAACATGTGATGAACTGACCCCAAACCCTATTCAACATCCACCTGTGCCACTCAGGGAGGAAGGAGGTAGAGAATTTGGGAGTAAAGTTAAACCTGGGAAGAAGGGAGATGTGGGAGGAAGGTGTTTTAAGATTCATTTTTTTATCCTCTCCTACTCTGATTTGATTGGTAATAAATTAAACTAATTTCACCAAGGTGAGTCTGTTTTGCCCATGACGGTAACTGTCCTTATTTTGACCCACAAGCCTTTGATATACTTTTTCTCTCCCCTGTCCTGTTAAAAAGGGTAGTGACAGAGTGGCTTTGGCAGGCACCTGGTGTCCAGCCACAGTCAACCCATCACAGTTTGCTTGGTTTCTATATTGACTTATCAATTAGCCTGAGGTGGGTTCTCCTCTGAGGTATACAGAGCTCAGCATGAAAGCTAAACTCTTAATCTATCACCAGAACCTCCACAGAATTTATTCTTTTTGAGTAATACTCCTTTTATTTATCCATTCTCCATATACAATCTGTCTTTTGCCCTAAATATTTCCAATATTATTGGAATTGAGTTATCAATTTATACCTGACTCTGCATATCTTTTGAACTATCAGGAGTATATCACACATCCATGAGTTATTATATGCTTGACTTATAAAACCAGAATTTTCAAATTCTGGATCAGATGCTGCTCATAATGTCTCATGCTTTATCTTATAATTTTCAAAATATATATATGTAATCTGGAATTTATCAGAAGCAGAATTAAATCACATTTAATAATAGATAAATGGGGGGGGGAAGTTTAGTGGCTTTGAAGTAAATTACTAAAAGCACAAGATATTTTTCTTTTTAGAAAAACAAGAAGTAAATACAATTCAAGTGAACATGAAGAATTTTCTGATAACTTTCCTTTTAGCAATAGGTTGTGACAGTAAGGTGCGTTGAAAATTTCTCAAAAGGTGGATGCATTTCTTTGTTTTAAATATCTAAGATCAAGAGCTAAACTAAGTTAATATCTAGGGTCCTTCTATCAAACAGCAAGAGAGAAGGTGTAAAGGGAGACTTTCTCATCTTAAGGCAAGGGTTATGGGGGAGATAAGATGAATTGTCAGCTAAAAATTATAGTTCCTCACTATTGACTGAAGTGGAAACATAGATACTTGCTGTCACTAAATGCTCAACTTTTAGACAACTGAATTTAGGGGAACTGAATGTCATAGAAAGTGTCTTGCAAATCCCTAAACTAGCACATCTCAGTTCTTCTAAGTGTTGTGCAAATATGACATATGAGTGACTGCCTAAGTTTACAGCACCCAGTGATTGTGGTTTTTGCAATACAGTTCTCTCGTCTCTACTGCTACTTGGTTCACACACAAAGAAAAAATGCTGCACTGAAAAAGACTGTTTGAAGAAAAATCCCTATGGAAACTGCAGGTAAAGTTAACTGTTTCAAGTTATCTCATCCTTCTTACTCCTATCCAGCTGTGACTTCTGTCTCCAAAGACACTTGTAAAAGTACTTGGCAGTATGTACAGTAGTAGTAATTTTACCTTCCAAATCAAATACATAAAACATCTATTAATAGTCCGATAATATCTTGTAAAAAACCAACCAACCAAACAAAGAAAAATAGAACATGGGACAAAATGAGAGGAACAACAGGGTTTAGAGAATACAACCTTTGTGTGTTGAAACCCTTTGAAAGATGAACAGTTTCTACACCAGCTAAATTTAATGGGCAAATTACAGTAAAAGACAACCCATAGGGGATCTGGATACCAGGGTTTCTTTGAGAACCAACAAGATTAGAGTTTTTACCCAGCTTGATTATTTTACACACTCACTCATTCACTCACTCCCCACCAGAGTGAAGCATGAACTTTACTGGTTTTGAGATGTCTTGTGTCTTGAGTAGCACTGTTACCAATTTTTCTAGGCTTCAGAATCTATACACACTGGGTTTTTTTCTACCCTTATGACTACACTCACAATGTCAGATTGATTTTGAGATGAGACCACACTGACAGAAAGATAAGCCTTTTCAGTCCCTTTGCAGGGTTAAGTTCTTAATCTCTTTCTAGGTAATAAAAACTGACCTATTTTTGCTTCTGAAATGTCTAAAAGTTAAAAGACTTAGTTTTTCTCCTGGGTATGAACCAGTTTTCTACTGAGAACAGTGCTTCTAACAAGTTTTCCTCTTCTTCATAGAACCAGCCACTTAAAGAACAGTAAGAAAATAATTATTACAGTTTTCCTAGTTAAAATGCCATCCATGAACTGAAGTCTGGGAAAATCACAAATAAGGAAAAAAAATGTTTACATTAAAAGTTTTGAACATAAAAATATTAAGATTAGGTTTGGAACAATGATTTGCATTACATCTTCCTTTATCCAACAAGTCTGCTGAACATGATACTATGTCTTATGGAAGTATAATATAACTCTGTTTAATCATACCTGATATTTCCTTGATATATGGTAAAAATGTCATTCATTTTTTTATAAGTTCTCACTTGAATGTAGGTGCCTGTATTTATTTTAGTGATAAAAAGAAAATTAGGCAGTAGATGATCCCTTACAATTTTTTTATTTCCTTTGGAAAAAGGTAATAGAAATACCTTAATCCTTCTTCCTTTCTGGGTGGCATTGATCTCAAAGAGGAATCCACACAGAGATGAAGATCAGCCCTAGCAACTCCCTTGGCATCAGAAGAACTCCCAGGGTTTTGGTTGTCTGAACTCAGGGCCTTTGCAAGAGATAAGCCCAACATTGGACGTAGGAGAACAAGTTTTTACATTAAATAACAAATTTTCAAAAGAACCGCATTCTGATAACACTGAAAATATTTCTGAATTTGTAAAACATGGAAAGGCAGAAGAAAATATTAGAAGGGATAATACCACAGCATTTATTCATTTCTAAATCTAATAGTTTTTTTGAGGGGAGGCCTTCTTTCTTCCTTAGCCATGCTTTTTGTTTAACAGTTGAGACAAAGTTAAAGAAATATATTTAAACCAAAAGGATTAAACAACCCTGAACCTAAAATAAAATGCCTTGTGCTTCAAGTTGAATAAAAATTTCAGATTTCAGTAACAACTTTGAAGTCTCTCTACAGAGTTATTTCTTCTGAAGAAAACAAACAGTTTCTGATGTTTGTATTTGCCCGTAATCAGAGAAGACCTGCTCTGACATTCTGTTGCCTGAACTTGTTCTCCAGACATCTCATTTACCCATATTAGAAAATTACCTGATTCAATCAAAGCTTGTTATAAAACAAAAAGGAGTTCTCCTATACACTGAAGACCCACTTAGTAAAAATCAGTCAGGACTCAGTCAGAAGATATTTGTAGTTGACTGTGATATTTCTCCTGGTTGACAATCCTGCTATATTAAATACCTCTGCTTACCATTTCTCTCAATAATCTGTGTCCTTCAACATTGTATGATATTTTGAGCCTGTTAGAAGAAAATTATCAGTGCTAAAAATGTAGCTGACCTGCAAAACAAACCTAATGCTTGGAAGTCTACTTAAAACCTGAGTTATAAATTATGTTCTGATGTTGTTCTCTTGCTCTGCTGAAAACTACTTCAAAAAAAAAAAGGTTTTAGGAGAGAGCTGTTCTGTAGAGGGAAAGAAAGATATAAAACTCTCTGTAACATATTAAGTATTTTTTTTACAGTTTAATTTTATTTTGCAAATTGTAGCTTATGTATTAATTTCTCTTTCAATTACACTCTCCTTGTCTCTTTTATGTCATTAATTAGACACTCTCTCTTTTAACCTTTACAGTAACAAGTGATACATAGCAGGCTGTTATATTTTGGATTTCCTCTGAAAGTTAAAGGAAGACATATTCAGATTTTATGAATAAACCAATTTCTGCCAATTTGTCTTAATCTATTTCACCATAAATCAACAGAACTTAAATGCTTAAAAATAAGATCTTACATGTAGAAACCTATTTGCCATCTCTGAGGCGAAAAATTAGTAATCTCTGGTGTATAGTTATTTTTAACTAACTATT
Organism: Egretta garzetta; assembly: GCF_000687185.1. Classification (NCBI taxonomy): domain Eukaryota; kingdom Metazoa; phylum Chordata; class Aves; order Pelecaniformes; family Ardeidae; genus Egretta; species Egretta garzetta. The sequence continues at coordinate 5,902,596 of NW_009260128.1, forward strand.
CAAACAGGCCTTTTAGCTAAATACCCAGTTCTACCCATTTTTAAAATTAATTTATGCAGGTTTTATGATCTGGGTCACAACAGTGTCATTGAACACCCAGACTCCATTTGTAAGCAATCTAAATTAAGTTGTTCATTGCAATAATTGACCTTTTATTTCTATACAGACCAAAGGAGTCTCTAAGGATCTCCACATTCTTACCATATTTACAACTGTGAAATATTTTAAAAGCAAGCAAACAATATTATTTGTTCACTTTAGTATCCCGTTTTTGTGGTCTGGAAATTCAGCAGTGATAATGGATGAAAATACTGGATATAATAATTGATTTTCTACATATCAACTTACACAAAGTCGGAACTCTAGAGTGGATCATATACCACCTAGTCTTGTACTCCTTCCTAAATACAAGCTAATGCATATCAATTGCTACAGACCCCACACAACATAAATGTTTACCTTCTACAATTATTTCTTAATAAACTTATAAAAATATTTCATCTATTTCTGTTCCTTAAACTAAAAAACAATATTTCATATCTTACAATGATTTTCTTTAACATAATAATATATGTCCTTGTCTTCATGTCTTTATTTATTTCAGTGAGAAAACTATTTTAGCTATTCTGCTGTTACGCTTTGATGCCAATTGCACAAGCAGCTAGCAGAAAATTCATGGATTTGGCATATGTATGTGAAGTTGAAATTTAGCCTAAACTGAGTCAATGTGAAGAATACAGAAAAATACATAATAATACAGAGCAGAAACATAAACCTAAATTATGTAATAATGCAGGCATGATAACCTCACAACTGTAAAAATAAGACATTTCTTTTGTGAAGAAAAAGAAATGGAAATGGAAAACAGCGCACTTGCGAAATTAGCCTGTATTTTGATTTAACTGCAACTTGAAATTGCCATAAGCTTCGTGCAATAAAAAGCAAAACTAAAAATAAATACACAAACAGACAGAGCACAAGTCTGAAAACTTAATGTGAGAAGCAATAGATTCAAGTTCACACTCCAAATCTGGCAGGTTCTTGAATCTGTGCCTTTTTATTGCAGACCAGCACCCTTACTACTGGGACAGTCCCATCACTCTCTAACTTAAGGTAAAATATCATAAACTTCCTGCCGTCTTCTAGAGGAAGCCCAGTAAAAGAGCCTATTTCATCTGGCACTGATTAACACCTGAAAACTTCAGAACTTTCAGAAAAAAACCGTAATTGCCAGTATACAAAGTGGTGAAATTTCAGTGAGCCGTCAGAGTATATGAGGGAAGTGGCATGGTGGGATAACTGGAGATTAACCTAATTAGAAAGTGTAAAGTCAATGAATGTCAAACTGCAAATTGAAAATATTCCTGTATACGCTGTATAAATGAGCCATCAAAGTTTGTATGTTAGATCGAAGCTTGATGGGACACAAAGGGAGGCTACATATTTAAAATGAAACACCCTCATTTACTTTAGCTAGAGCAAAGCACTGATGAAGAGTATTTTCCATAGTATGCCAGATGAGAAGCAAAAAGTGTGATTATATGGAAATGCCACTGCTTAAGAATTACTTTACCACAAAGTTTTGGACCATGACAGGAGACAGCTATCATGTTTCTGGTCATTTGCTTTTTATTCATAAACACTTCCACACTTTTAATAGGAGGAGGCCAACTAACGAATAACATTTGGAACCAGACTGTGAAAGCAATGAGATTTCATTCTCCTGCTCTCTTCTCCCCCCTGCCTCCACTAAGAATTTGCTTGGAGAAGTTAGCTATTTCAGGGGGACAGCTCTGAACCCCTGACATTTTAGTTGACATCCAAATTAGGGAATAAAGCATGTTTCTTATGTATTACCTTTTTAAATTGAAATAAATATGTGATAAGTGTCGCTGTATTCCTTGCATATGAATCAAAGCTTTGGTTTTACAGCTCTACCAGTTTATTGTCTGTGACCCAATACTGATTCAGAATCTGGTTCACTGCCCTGGCTGTAATATGACCCTTACCTTCATATATATCTAAGAGTTCAAATTATATAGTGAAAATTAATGACTGGGGTAGTAATTAAATGTTCCCACATGTTTTGTCCAACAAACTTTTCCAGTCTTACTAATCTAAAAAATAACATCAGTAGCATCCTAAGGTTTCTGTATTTTTTCCAGCGGCCTCTAGCTTTGCAAGTGTCTCACATAAAACTAGGGCTGTAAACTAGACTAATGCTCTCCTTACTTTATAGTGGTAAGATACAGGAACTTTTATTCTGTTGCAGAGGATGGAACCAGGCTGGAGAGCTGAATAGAAACATTGTAGCTGGTTTAATATGCTGTAGATAGAGAAACAGAAAAGATAAACAAACATGTTTTCTCCTTTTCTGACCTCTCTACTCTTCCTAAAAATACCTAAGTGACAGTTTTATGTAGAAACAACTTCCCCATCACTTAAAGGTTCTTCACTCCACAATGCATCTTCATACCATTCCCAGTCAGAATGCTGACTTTACCTATGACCTTCTGTCTATATTTTTATGCTTTTGTGGAAGTGAGCCCCTTCTAACCTGAAACATATCTTAACCTTTACAAAGCCATGTCCAGATTTACACAGAATAAGGGTTTCCAATATAATGTTTCCAGTTGATTTGCTCCCAAATTCTTACAGTAGATTAATGAAGAATTTTTTGAAGTTTCTGAGCAAGAATCCATACTAGGTTAATATAGGAAAATTATGGGCAGACATTAACGCTGCCAAGAAAAGAAATACCTTAAAAATATCTGCTTAAAGAAAAAGGAAATAACTCTTTGATAACAAGAAAATCCATAGTAAAAATGATCCACTATCAATAGGCAAGTTACTTCTAAATAAGCTAAGTATTTGCTAAATAAGACAGTTGTTATGTGTACAGTTACTGCTTTAAAAAGACAAGTGTTACATTTTTCACAGGAACATCCCACCAATGTTTCCATAAACATGAAAACCATTGAAAGAACTTTTGTAATTGTTGCTATTTCCTCCTGGTCTTCAAAAAATTGTCATATCCATTGTTACTCAGCTTTTGTTTTGTTAATGTGTAACACTATCTAGAAATTTCTATTTAAATATACTGTAAAACATATTTAGAAATAACTTCTTTCATAAATTTGCTACTTTTCTTCCAAGACTGAATAATATTTCATATAGCTGATTCTGATTAGCCCAATTTTGTGTAGTTACCATAAATTTGATACAAAAAGCAAATAGACTTTCCAGGCGAAAACAAGTTCCTTGAAAATGTCCACACATATAATAATCTAAACTGTGCAAACCACCTGGGAAGACATATCAAAGTATTTTCTACTATTTACTACTATTTTCTACTTACTGCAAAGACTGAAAGTTTCAGGACTTGAATTTTACAAATTTCACATGCTAAATATGGCAGCAACCTTTTAACAGTAAATGCATTTACCATCCCAAAGTGCTCTGCATTAGATAACAGTATGCAATGCAGTCTTCTTGGACATATCTGTCATAACTCTTGGTACTCCTATCTGCATTGCACCTGTGAATTGACTTATTACACAGTCTTACCAAGCCTAATCATCATGCTTGATACCATGTAATCTGTGTCACTCCAGACACAAAATACCAGCTGTTACAGTTCCAAAAGTTTAGTTGCAGCTTCAATCCAAATGTTTTGGCCTTTCCCTTGGTCCATCTCTCGAATCATAGAATTATAGAATAGATTGCTCCCACACCATCCCCTGGCTGCTGACTAGTCATTAGTGTCATCATAAAAATGTTTGTAAATGAAAAGCTCCATACCTTCAATTTGTGTCACTCTTAGTTCCAGCTATGGTTCACCCATAGGTTCCAACACAGAGCAAACAAAGAGTGCTCTGGGCAAGGAACCCTTCATCCTCCAGTGCCCACTTACAAAATCCCTGGCTGAGGGTATGAAATGATCAGCATCAAACGGCCTGGAGGAAAGGAGGTGCTCTCTGGTGGCATTACTGGCATTCTACAGTGCTGAAGTTAGGCAGGACTAAACTCTGTTAGACCAAGTGAAAATTGCATTCTGGACACTAGATTAGGGCAGAAACCATGTCTTTGTCTATCTGTTAACTTCTCACTAAGTCAGAAAGAAAAATGACATATTGTCAGCAGCTCTAACTGTCTGCCTGTCTTTCTATCTCTCTGTACATCTATTTTTACCCTTGAGCAGTCTAGTGATGCAGATAACTTCACTCAGGCAAAGAAGTTTTATCTACCCTTGCAGCTTCATCTGGCCTTGTAGCCAGGCTCATAAGCGAGTTCTTAACGAATTAATTAATACATTTCATAAATAAAATAATATCCATTTCATACCATGATCAAAATCTATTCAATATTTCATGCAGGTCCTCTTTAATTCGCTGTAGTCCAGCTTCTGCCAGTCTAATTCAAATTGACAGTATTCAAAGGCTGACCCTATTTTTACTATATTTTGAATATAGTTGTAGCTCAAATTCACTCTGAAACAGAATCATAGCTTATATGAATTCTATAGCTTATACTTTCCTAATATGCATTTTATTTTCTGGGTTTTCTTAAAGGAGAGATATACAGACTGTGATCCTTCTATTTATCTTCTTTTCTCTAACTCAACTTTTTTTTTTCTTAACTCTTAAATTTTTCTTGTTTTTCTTTTTTTTTCTTTTCCTCCCAAAGATTTATACTGTGAGAATAGGATGCATAACTGTGCAGAGTTAGGAACTTAATTTCTGTGTCTTTGAAAACTTTCCAAATGATCAGTGGTGTTTGTGATACAGCAGGGAAATTCGCCACTGAGAGCTTAACACCTTAACACCCTTACTGACAGCAAATGTAGTATATACAGTTGCAAGTGCCTGTGCTATATTACTGGCCTGCACAGGTGACCATACAACTCTTCTGAAAGCTTTCTTAAATTTCATATCTTTCATATGTATAAACAAGATATTTACCACTAGAATTACTATAGGATATTTATTGTTTCCTTTGTGGTAAGTCAAAATATTTTTAATAAAGTAAATATAGGCACAGGAAGATCCACTGAACTGGTTTAAGCAGGAATATGCAGAAAATAATCAAGAGTTAAAAAACATGACAGTCCAAACATGAGTATACAGGCCTATGCAATTATGCAATTCCATAGTTATAAAAGCAAAGAGCATAGAATTCACAATGCCAATTTATTTATATAAGTTTAAATGGCTTACGTCATGAAAACTAAAGCTCCACGGTTTAAAAATTATGAAAATTCAATCCAGCCAATATGGATTTGTTAAAACAACACATTAAACTGTTGAAATAAAAGGACTTTCCCAATAAAATGCTTTTGCCAAAACCGCTGCAAAAGGATACACTCTCAAAAGAAAGAAAACACAAGCCATTATTAGTGTGAGTGAGGGTAACTTGGAGGTGTATGACCACTAACATTCTTACTGATCTTAGTTGAAAGCCTTTTCATTATTTTCTGAAATTTCACATACTGACACAGAGGCTTTCAAAAGTCAAACATAAGTGCTGTGTCTAACTGCCACATGCAGTCAAAAGGAGAGAGAAACATATATCTCCATAGGTACTTTTAACAATTTAACCCAATTCTAACTGAAAATAAGTACAACGAACCTAAGAATTAAGCTACTTAGAGGTACTTGAAATTAGTCTGCTTCTTAATTAAAGAAAAACCTTTTACATATGTAGCACAGGTAATGGGAACCAAGAGAGTACTTATGGTATGTTCAGAAAAGCAAAATCTTGTTCTATTCCAATCAGTTATCAGCTGCTTTATGCCCTAAAGCTTGATGTTTTATTCCTATTATCTTAATTTTTCTTCAGGAAAAAAACCCCTTGTCTGTGTATATTTATGTTAACCATTTTGGCTGCATAAAGGAGTTGAATTCAGAGGTGGGTGTCTAATGCCTTTAAATCCTTTTGAAAACCCTATTCTTAAACGTCTAACTCTTTGCTGAATATAGCTCTTGACCCAGTGGTATTCTGTGGCAAGAATTTTTCATAGGTTCCTTTCTTCATTGTCTTTCTCAGAATATTATGTTTATATATACACATATACTAAAATGTAGTAGAAGAGAAAGATGAAAAAGGAAAGATTTCCATGGCAAACAAAGGAAAAAAAAAAGACCTTTGGTACAAAATATTTTCTATTTATGTTTGTGTCTAATGGACAGTGTTTCCCTTACCAAGGCAAAAAAAGAAAAAAACAAAGAAAAGACTACAGAGGCAAAACAGTGTACCTTTTTCTCCTTCTTATTAAGTTTAGGGATACAAAGTTGCCATGGTGACCTCTTCGCTTTTGCATAAGGTGTGATAGATTTGAATGTAAGAGAAAGTAGATGATAACAGCCAAAGCAATTGTCAGGTATTCGGGTGACGGCATCTCATTTGGAAACAGTTAATGTATATAGTGCAGATACATATTTCATATCTTCTGACAAGAATGGCTGACAGGAGCAACCCATCCTTCAACTGACAAACCAGAATGGGTCGCTGCTTCCCATCCTTAGAGCTGAAATGACAGCGCCCTTTTTTAATAAGAGCATTAAAGATCACACATTATTTAATGGGTTTCACATGGGTATGTACGTCCATATACAGGCAAAAAGTATGTGTCTTACTTTAAAACCTGGGAGCATACTGGGACTTTTCAAATTGGCATGCCAAATTAGCTTCTGTTGTGACCTTGCTTATTCCTATTAGCTAGATATTAGACAAGAATCCCATGCCACCTTGACAAGGGCTTTTGTTTCTATTATGCTGTTATTGAATCCTATGCGAGTGATGGATGAAAATGGTGCATGTCTGAATAAGCAGGGGGAATCACCCTAATGAATTATCTCCTGCATTGCAATATGCCATGGATGAAACGACTTACCCATTCCGTATTAACTGATGTGACCGCTTCATTTCAACTACTTTTCATAGTTGCCATCACTCAGAAAGCCTGCTGTTTACGGCTCTCACAGGAGGAATATGTAACTGACAAACTGTGTTGGAGGTATGAAATTTAATGGTAACAAAGCAGAGCCATAAGAATGTGCATATCAGTAAAACACAGCCCTGGGATCCTATTAAGATTCCAACTTTTCTTTACATTCAAATTTATTTGTTTCTGTTTTATGTTTCCTTAGGTCAAATCAGCTCACTGCAGCATCTTATTAATTATCATAGCCTATTAGATTTAGTCAGATAATCTAATTGGACTCATTCTTATTCTCCCAAAGATTTTCTGGTCACCTTAATGCCATTTTAATACTGATGCTTATTTTGTCATGTATTGTGTGTCTAGAACTATAAACAAGCTTGGGTTGGTTTTTTTTTTGTTTTTTGTTGTTTTGTTTTCTTTTTTTTTTAAATCATGTTTGTTTACAAGCAATTTATTCTGCAAACACATTTTATTTCCTGTGATCTAAGTCTATTTTACCCTGTGTGTTTGCAGTCTGTTTTTCAATATGCTGTCCCTGTTTGCACATTTCCCTCTTTGTTGACAATTAACTGTGTTGTCAACAAAATGAAATAGTTCTTTTGATGTAAATTATTTGCAAATCTCACTTAAACCTAAAATAATCACTCATGGCTTGTCAGCATTGTATGTGGTTTACAAGAAGACAATTATTTGAAAAACATTCTACAACAAAATCATTTTTAGAAATGAAACACAAATGGGTTTTAAATAGAAGGCAGAAAAGATTTGAGGAATTATTTCTGTATTTAAGGAACAGTTGGAAATAATAAGAAAAAAATGCCAGTGTGCCCTAATATCTGTATGCATATAGCCATTTAAAGAAATCTAGGTCTCAACGGAGTCTTGTGAGACATTGCCGAGCTAGACTGTCTCAAACCAATGCAGGGCACCCCAGCCAAAAGAAGACAAGGAAGTCATTAGTTAAATCAACAGCTGATATATGATGGCACAGCTCCATTGACTTTAATGGAACTTCATCCTTCACATTGACTGAACTTTTAGTGTACTTGTGAAGAGTTAGTCATTTCCTGGAAAAGAAGGCATGCAATATTCAGTTCTCCTGTATGGTCACCATGTCCTTATTGGGAGAAGTTTGACAGACAATACAAAGGAATGCAGACAAGAGATTTTTATAGATAATGTTTTAAAAAAGATCATGCTAATGCTTGTAAGTTTTGGTGCAGGTTTTTTAGAAGATGTTCAACATCTTCATCAATGACTTGGACAGTGAAGATCATGCCAATGCTTGTAAGTTTTGGTGTAGGTTTTTTAGAAGATTTTAGAAATACTCTATACTATATAGGAACTTTGTTCTCTTTGTGATCAACAAGATGATAAAAAACCCCTATTAAAACATTTTCTTCTGAATTCTGTAGGATACTTGTTCATGAGGGACATACCATAAGGATATTGTGGACATTAACATTTCCTAGGCAACGTTCATGGAGCTAGTGATAATTACAGTAAGAAACACTGCACTTTTCATTTCCTATCAATGGGGAAAAGAATGCTTGGCATCAAGGGTGAGTTTTATTTACCCTCCTTTGTTCATTATGCACTAGTTTACTTTTGTTAATTTTTATTTAGTGCAACAAGAGAAATAAATGCATTCCATTACCTTTCTTTTTTTTTTTTTTTTTTGGGGGGGGGGGGGGAGAAAAGGTGTGCTGCTTCTAGGTCAGTACTTAATTTTTATGTTCTGAACTTGAATTGATCCCTGTCTACTTTATACCCACATGAGTTTCAGTGCTGTGAAAAACTGTGGGTGACTGTGATGTATGTTTGAACAGTAGGCAAGCTCCTTTAGTACATTATGATGGAATTTATTTGTACATAAGCTTCTCATCATTTGACTGGATACAGCCTATCTTGAAATCCCTCTTCTTTCAGGAATCACTTATTGAAGATCACACATGAAAACTTTTAATATCTGACTCTATCTGCTGTTAAGTTGTACCTGGTAACCTGTTGAGTTGGAAATACTTCCACAGACTAGTCAAGACCACAGAATTATCCATCTAATCATGACATGACATGTAAATAAGGCATCCCAGGAGGAGGAATTCTAGTGCTGATTCATTGGAAATCTTGAGATTACTAGTTAGACTTAAATTTTAGAGCCTATATCCACTCAGTTGAAGAAAGACTCCAGTGATATCACAAATAAGTATAAAATTGTAATAGAGATATTAATGCCACTTAGCTAAACTTTCATTTTAAGTGAGAAATAAGAAAGTAGTAACTCTGTCAGTACTAGATAAACTATTCCAGAAGGTGAAAATACAGTTCTGATTTGGAGAGGAAATGCAATTATGAGATTCAGTAAAGATTTTGATACCTGCTGTTATGGTGGTGCTCTTACAAGAATTTGATGCTGGCTGCCAAGTACAGAAATCACTGAAGATTTAGATTCTGTCCTGTCCTGCAGGCTTCTGAGGAGACATGAAAAGGAAATGGAAATGCTCTAATTGCTGGAAAGATGTGCTGCTGGAATAAAAAGAGACTTCTTAGAACTTGAAAGCAAAATAGCAATATTATTTGTATGCCAAGACAGAAAGACCAACATTATGCATACATTGTGGAAACTCATTAGATAATTTTCATAAGGGTTTGGACACCTTGTAACACAAGCATTTTGGAAACATGTCCATTTCTAACCTTCTTCAATTTTGTACCCTCAATTTCTTGAAGATTATTTTGTTTACCAAGCCATGTATTCTGTGAAAGTTATGTCATGCTAAACATGAACTGCACACTGTAAAATTATATTGCAACTGTGAAAATGCCAAAAATCAAACACTCATTTCATTATAGATGAGCACCACTAAGATACTACAGTTCACATACATATTGTCTGAATGTATGGGAGCATTCATCGTGATGCCCTTCAATATTTGCAAAAAGCCCTTCTTAAGAAGGTTTGGAGAGTTGTTATAGCACAGTAGTAGATTATTGCCAGGATAGCTTGCTGTTGTCCTACCTCTGACTTCTCCCTTCTCCTCCTGCTGGAAACACATAGACAGAATAACAACTTCAAAGTCAGCACACATCACAGAATGGAAAACTGACTAAATTTTCTGGATAAAAAAGTAACAAACAACTGAGAGAGACCAATATTTTCAATTCACCTGAGAAGCAATTTTGCTTTGGAATTGCTGAGTTCTAAAACATAGAGCAAATATTCTCTAATTCTAATGTAAAAATGCATTGCTAGAGTTTTTAATGTCTGTATTGAATTATATTAAAATGAAAACGGGATTTTAAAAGATGAAATTTGAGTTCCTAGTTGGAAGACCATATTTGCTCATATTTTAGCTTTAACTAGAAATGGATATTGGCATTTCCTTAAAGGCAGATCTATCCATTTTAAGTTTATTGATTTCAGCTTGGTATCATAGGTTTCATTATGACCTAAAAGAACCAGCAGAGGACAATATCAGAGATAGCAGGACATGTGACACATCAGTCTATCTAGATATTTGAGTACAGAATGTTTTTAATTTAAAACAAAAAGAGTATTAAGACAATTGATTAAATTTTTACAAGAAAACAACAACAACAAAACCCCAAACAAACAAAAAACCCCAACAAAACCCAAGAATATGCTCTGAGCTTTCTCTTTTCCTTTTGATCAACCATCAGGGAAATTCACTCAGTATTCAAAGGTCATGGTCTCTATTTTATTTATTGCTATTTCATTTTTTTTTCTTTTTATTTGAATGAAATTAAATCCAATGACTTCTACAATGAAGTTTTATAAAAAAATCATACATGAGTTGTTTTTTGTTATTTCACAATAATTATGATGTAAATAAAAATAGATGATGGCAGCATTATCTGTATTGGTTTTATGATACTATAACAAAAAATTAAGAGAATAGATCAAAAAAACATTTTGCCCATCTTCTTTATTTTAGTCTTTAGTAATATCAGTTGTGTCCAAAGAACTCTCATGCAAAGAAACCCTTAGCTGTTCAGCATTTAAACTTTTAACAGAGTATGAGAAAAGTTTCAGTCACAATAATGGACACAACTGTCATAATTTCTTATTACATCAATATGTAGAGTTAAAAAGAAAATTTTTATTTCTATCATAGTAAGAAGGTATTGTTTCCCAAGCTTAAGAACTAATAATGTGTCAACAAAATAATATAAGTGAATTATTTCACTGAAAACTGTGTTAAACTGATGTAATTCATCAAGTCCAGGTTAAAAACGATACACAGATAGAAACGAGTTGTTTGCCATGAGCCACAACATACTTCTGTAAGAAGATATTTCTGCAAGAAGTAGCAGAAGAGGGTCTGTTAAGATACCTTCATCTTTCTTTGTAGCAGCTAGTATGTATGCTAATTCATAGGAAGCCAGACCATGCCTGGTCAATTCTCACCACAGAGAACCTCAGAGTGTGATTAGGATAAATTTTAGTTAACTAAAGGGTGAAGTGGGACATTGCATGAGCACATACATTTGTTTTTAATATGCCTGTGCAGTGCAGTTGTAGAATCAATATTTACTGAAGCTGACAGTCTAGTGCATGTGTTGACAATTTGACTTAAACTGTTTGTGTCGTGAAAACTGAAATCCTTGAGCAGTAGTGGCGTTTTGAATACCCAAAATAAAATCAGTGCAGGCTCACCCTCTGTCTTGTTATACCATTCACTGGAGGAGGAAGGCAGTCAGTCAAGGAATGTCACATTTTGCAACCATTGAACTTTTTGAGGAAATGAGTGGGGATAGATATAGGTGCAGAAATGGAGAAGGGTGCAGCCTCTAAGATAAGAGGCTAATTAGAAAACAAACTTTTTCCCCTGAAAGTCTGTTCTTCTTCATACCTGATCTCCCTTGACTGCACAGTCTTCCCTTTTCCTATTGCCTTTGGAGCAACACAGAAGAAACACAACATTCCGGGTAAGACATAGAAATGGAGATTACCACTTATTTTTCTGATTCCACTCTCCTCCTGTCAGGGGCAGGCTTATGTTGCAAAACATGGACACATTTCACTCAGCCATGTCCACTCCCTTACCTCTGAGCAAATGGTTTTGTTATGGAGTTTCCAGCAAAGAAAAGTCAGCACTTCCCTATTTACATTTCTCAGGGGTTCTTTGTCCCATCATATTTCCCTTGAACTTATGGGACAAAAGCAAAGGTTCCAGTTACAACAAAGAGAAACAAGTAGTAATGACCAGAAAATCTCTAAAAAGATAAACTGTTCCTATTTTGTCAAGGAGTAGCTCCTCTCAGTGAAAATTTGGGAGAAAATGCAAAGTTGTTGTTGGGAATGAGGGAAAGCTGTATGTTAATTTTAGATTTTAAACTTGTCTAAATGTATTACTGTTCTGTTAAAGAAATTTAAGTATAGAAAAAAAGTCATCCATGTGACAGAATTGCAAACATTATCTTCTAAATTTTTGCATGTTTTATATTCATATGAATTAATTATTTTCAACATGATGTGCAAATTAATTCCAGAACCAAATCATTAGGGAAATATGATGTTAATGCGTACATGTTAATAGACATATTTAATCAATTACTTGGTGAGTGTTTTATTACACATATAAGCTTGAAAACAAAATGTTCTACAGGACCAAGCTGTTCTGAACTAACACTATAAAAAGTGATGCAAATGTAAATCTGTCTGCTTTTGGCTAGCAATACTTTTCTCTACTTTTTCTTCTATTTAGTTCTACTTTTTTATAAACTAAGAAATCAAATTTCTGTTGAGAAGTGCTTCATCAAGCATGAGTTATTCTGAATTTCTTTTCAGCAATATAAGGTAATATAAAGCCAATATACTGTAGAGCAAGAAGACATAACTTTTCAGCAAAACTGCTCTGCAGTGGAAAACAGAAAATTTGTCTCAGTACTTTTTGGTTTCCAGCTACTTTTTCTATTTCCCAGCTATTTTTTGAAAATGCTCAATAAAGTAGATGCTGTGTAGGAATAGGGCATACAAAGTAAGTCCATGTTCTTTTATTTTGTCACCTTATCTATTCATGCCAGGAGTAATATTCTTGGTAGAGTCAGGAGCATTTTACGCAATATTTCCCAAAATTAACTATTACAAGTATGCAAACTTTTTGTAGATAGCTAAGTGGATAGCCGCCACCATTTCCATAAGCTGTCTGTGTGCAATTTCAAAGCAAATTTTATAGCCAAAGCAGAACTGATACACTGCTACTGTTAGCACCATACTTGCTGCCATCAAAATTGCCTACACTATGACTACTGTAAACTTGACACATTAGTGGGATTAAATTATGATTCTATCAGTAGTACTGACAGAAATTTGGGAAGATGTTGCATTTTTATAGCACAATATGCATATATAGCATACGTTAGTATGACCCCTATCTCTGGAAAGTCTAGTTACCACAGTGGCCAACTCTCAGAATGTTATTTGAAAAAAAAAAAAAAAAAAAAAATGAAGGAAGTAAAGGTAAATGACAGAGGTGAACCACATACAGGAGACTTCTCTGTATATTTTGTAGATGTTAAAGGAGATTTCTTAACCTGATTATCAAATTTCTGTCAATATTCCTGATATTTCAAGGTCACAAGGAGAAAAACATATGCAACTTCAATTTTGATACTGTATTGATCAGTGTAGGATTTTGCTTCAATCACATTAAGGTCCAGAGCTTACAGTAAACACAGCTGCTTTTACAATTTTAATTTTTGAATTGCGATTTCTTCTCATTCTTTTCTCCTTTCTCTTCTGAGTTAATATACAGCATGTCACTCTGAGATTCACTTGCTTTTCTTAACTAACACTCCACCTCATTCACATAAAGGTGTTTTTTTTTAATCTGCATGGGGTTTTTCTCCTGTGTGTACAAGTTTCTGTGATTTAACCACAGTAGGCAGCTCAGCCCCACACACCCTCGCTCACTCCTCCCTTGTGGGATGGAGGAGAGAATTAGAAACCTAAAGGTAGAAAACTCATGGTTTGAGGTAAAAATGGTTTAATAGTTAAAGCAAAAGCCATGTGTGAAAGGAATACATTCATTCCTTCCCATGGCCAGGCAGGTGTTCAGCCATCTCCAGGAAAGCAGGGCTCCGTCATGCACAAGGGTGACTTGGGAAGACAAATGCCATAACTCCCCCCTTCATCTGCCTTACAGCTTTAATTGCTGAGCACAACATCATGTGGTAGTGAATGTCCCTTTGTCAGTTGGAGTCAGCTGTGCTCCCAGCTGTGTCCCCTCCCAACTTCTTGTGCAGCCCAGCCAACTCACTGGCAGAGTGGTGTGAGCAGCAGAAAAGGCCTTGATGCCATGTTGGCAGTGTTCAGCAATAAAAGAAAGCATCCTTAATTTATCAACATTATTTTCTTTACAAATTCAAAATACAGCAACATGAGATCTGCTATGAAAGAAATTAACTCTATCCCAGCCAAAACTCATAGGCAAGTACAGTCATATTTACAATGAAATGTGAAAGAATACCATGCATTCTCATTTTACTACCAGTTTAATATTATATATCAAAGTAAATATGATACTTATGTATGGGCAAACATAATAGATGATGCTAGGTTAGGTATATATCAATTTAGTACATGTTGACCCATATCCTTAGCATCTAATACAATCTCAAAGATCTTTAGAATTTCCTGTGATAATTATACTATATTTCAAGTTTTTTCACTCAGAAACTAAAATAGTCTCACTTATAGCCAATGTTAACCCGCTTGAAAACCACAAGATACAGGATTTTTTGAAGATTTTTTTTCTAATTCTGGCACTAGATGGCAGTAAAAGCGCAACGCTAAACATTTCCATCCAAGTCGATAAACTCATGAACTCCGAGGCAGGAGAAAGGCTATCAGTGTAAGACAGCTTGCCTTCAAAGGTTAGCCAGAAGCAGGATATGGAATATCGTGGAGAATCGCTACATAATGTAAAAAAAAATAAATGAAATAGCTAAACAAAAATAACATTAAAGAGGGAAGAGTAATGGGAAGCTTTAAGTAATTTGAAATACCAGGAGAAACTGGCTTCATATGGTTTGCTTACATCTGCCAAAACAGCAGATCAGTGATCTGCAAAAGTAAGATATAAAGGCAAGTGTCCTACCAGTGTGCCAAAAATATGATTCGTCTCCACAAAAAGCTCTGAGAAAGGAGCAGGAGAAAAACAATCTGTACCAGATTTTTTTATTCATTACCGAGTGGAATCGTATTAAATCTCTGAAATTAATGGTGTGATGAGTTGTATTCTGTTACTTTTAAAATGATTGGGACCATACACTCAGTAAGAATCCACTGTTAAAAAAAGGAACAAGTTTTCCACCTTTTTTTTTTTTTTTTGAGAATGAAAAATTATATCCCTTACAGCAGAATGTATAAAGCTCTCTTCTGGGGGTTCATCCTGACAGTATCCACTTGCAGGGTCCAGTTTCTTGCTGCAGTGCTGTAATAATTCAATCCTTGTAATAGTCAGACTGCTTTGTAAGCACCTCTATCTGTAATGGACAGGGAGAAAAAAAAAGTAGAATTCTATAGAGAAATTTATATTTATGATCTTCCTGTGGGGACACTTCCAAACTATTTATTGGAAATATGCCAAAGAAATCACTGGATGTGGCATCCAATTCAAGTAAGCTTAAACTAAAGCTTTAATGGTTCTTATCTTGTTGTATATTTACTCAACAGAGTGAATTGGAATTTGAACTGCAAACTAAAACTGATTCAGGTTTTTATAGAAGTTTTATAATCATTATTTTAGTGACCTAAGTGGTTAGTGCTATGCTAGGATACTTATTATAGAAAAAGGAAGCACATTTTCCACCTTTAATCCTATTCAAGATACACAAAATCTTTTAGAAGTCATGACATTCCAAAGCCTTTAAAGCTCCAGGATGCAGATAACATCCATTTTTCTCAGAGGCTGAAGGCATGAAGAACTTCTTGATACCCTGCTGACTGTAAAAATAAACCTATAGATAAAAATCAGAAAGCTCAAAATTAAATCCTGGTAAGAGAGTTTGGTTTTATTTTTTCTTCTGTATGATATCTTATTGTCTTAGAAACTTCTCTCAAAGAAAGTGCCACTTTTTATTACTTCAGTTAAAATTTCCTTTCTTTGAACATGTCAAAATTTTTAGGATATAGTTGCATACCATAACAGTATATGGATCTGGGTTTGGCAGAAACAAACATGCATAAGACAAAGCTTTGAAGCTTGTAAGTATTGAATTATTTAGGGTCCAAACACAAGTAAATGCACTGAACGTTCATGTTACCTCTTCTGGGAAAAAAGCTCCTTGTTCTACAAACATTAGAAAATAGAAGCTGTGTTATCAGCATGCTTTTAAACACCTTTTCCATCTTCATCTTATACATCATTCCTTTATGATACCAAAAACACCACAAGAAAGTACTTGTATTTTATACCCAGCACTCTACACATATGGTTTCCTTAGCGGAATACCTTAAGTAGCCAAAGAGAACACCAACTTTCCTTGTTGCCTACCACCAAATTGATGTATGACCTTTGGATCATACCGGATATACCCTCACACCAGTCACAAAAACAACAATATTGGTGAAAATACCTTCTTCCATCATCTTCTAGGCAGGGGAATGGAACCATTCATTTCTGAGAGCAGAACGTAAGTGACTCATCCATCACCACCAGATCACTTCTATGCATTCTGTGTGGCGAAAGCTAAGCGGATGTATCTGTGATAGAACTTTTTGGACAAGAAAGGCTTTAGAAAAAAAGTTTATTCTGGGTTTAGAAAGTCTTCCTCTATTTTATTTTAGTGTTTGTGGGTTTAGGGGAAGGAGGGGCAGTATCCCACCCATATCACTGTAAAATCAAATTATTCTCACAAAGCAAGGGGTTCTCATTTATCATCTTCTGTTGCTATATAAATGTCTTCCAGATAGTCTAATCCAAGAGATTTATAAATAAATGTGCACCTCAGACTGAACTGATCATGAAACAAGAAATAATCCCTAGGATTGGGATCATATGGTCCAGCAAAGTTAGTTAGGAAATTTACTTTATTGATTGTTATTCTGACTTGATGAAACTTAGTCTCTCTTTTGCAGGACTCAATTTTTACAAAGAAATCAGATTTCTCTTAATTATCTTCCAAAACCTTTTGCAAGCCTTCTCTTCTCCTAAGGTAAGTAATTTCTACAGTTTCCTTGAGCTGTCAGCCTTATGAGTGCTACATGTCTGTCTAGGCAAACCTATATCACTTTTTGAAAAATTATTTCATGATAATTCAGGGGCTTAAGTTGCAGCCATGTATCCTAAACATCAGTGTTTCTTTAGGCAGTGAGTGCATGAGCATTTTTTGGCATTGAGAGCTCATTGTAGGTGATAATGACATTAGTATTTACTTATTAGTCCTCCTTTATGCATAAAATCAAAGTATTACTGTCAAATATTGGAAATATACACTATTTTCCCAAGAAACTCAGCATTTAAAACTACAGTTTTGTTTGTTAATTTCCCTTGTACATCTAGAATAATTATAAGAAAAAAAGAAAAAAAGAAAAATTTCAGCTTATCATTTGTGAAACTGGGAATTTTGTCCCTGAAGTAGGGTTTGTTTGCAGAGGAGTATCTGTACTTTTCTTGGTTGCTTCTCTAGTACTGAGTGAAATCGTGAGTATAAATGCTGAGCTTCCACTGCTAGAGGACCACTGGCAACTTTTGATTACTAAACTTCAAACATCTCTCAAACTAGCATTCTCTTGTTCTCCTCCTCTGTCTTCCAGTTGTTGGTGATATTTCTTCTAAACCAGGATATCCTCCATCCTGAGTTTTACACTATGGGTGTGCTGTGATCTTTGACTGGATTTGCTGGAGCATAAGCATAAAGAAATTTGTAACTAGACAGAGGCACCCTTGCCCTATCTATGCAGTAGAAACTGGAGGATTTTGATGGCACACTCCCTGTGGTGAGATACAATTGCTGTCACAGGAGATCACGCTCCATTAAATGTAGTTTACAAAAGCAAAGTAAACACAGGCAACCCAAATGACTACCATCCTTGTGTACTCAATAAATGACTGGCTTTACTGACTGGATTAACATAAGCCTTCAGGTGCAAGAAAAAAAATCTAATCATTGAATCTCCCTGAAAATCTCACATAGCAGGGGTTTTACATTTGAGCCCAGGATGCTCTCCAAAAGTCATACTAGGATGATTGTTAACCTTTCTGGAGAGAGAACTTTTTACTTATTTTGGTAGAGGAGTAGTCCTATTCTTCCCCTAGTAAAAATTTGTAGACATAGGATTTCACAATAGAAAGGTGGTTTTGATCTCCAGAGAATTCTAAATACCACCTGCAACTTTTGATTTTATTCTTCATTGACTTATCTTCACCTAAGTCTCTGCAAAACTTGTGTTAACAGTTAAAGCCTACCTGTAGATAACTACGAAAATGAACATTCATTACTTAGGCTAAAGAAAGTGATTTTTTTTTTAGGTTTTGGTGGATTTTTTTTTTCCCCCAACTATACAGTGGCAGAAAATTATTTGGTTGATATGTCTTTGGGAATAGGGTTTTCTTAATCCAAAAATAGCACTTACACAAAGCAGAGCAGAATGAACAGCTGGTAGAATATTTATTTGAACCTCTATATTCTTCCAGAAAGCTGTTAACTTATATTTGAAACAAATAAAATATGATTTAGCTGATAAAATTTGAGCACTATGAAAATGAAAACATTTTGAATAAAGCATCTTCCACAACACAGATTTTCACACGTATTGCAGATCTACTTTGACAGGTCTATGATCTGCCATATAGGCTAAAGCTTTATTCTAAGGTTTTCTGAGGTAAGACATTTTGCAGGCTACAGCAGACCAAACGATGGATATCAAATACTTCTGCGTATGTTATGTCTTGAGCACTCAGACAACAATACATCAAGAATATAGTAAAAAAATAAGGAGGGAATACAGTCACTGTGCTCAGATATTTCAAACTTTAGCCTACTTTTAATGTGAGTATAAGCCCTATTTTTTTTTTACATTTTAAAAGGTTGAGGTGTAGTCATCAGTACCTGTTGTGGTTTAACCCAGCTGGCAACTAAGCACCACGCAGCTGCTCGCTCACTCCCCCCTCCCTCAGTGGGATGGGGGAGAGAATCGGGAAGGAAAAAAAAAAGTTAGAGCCGTGGGCTGAGATAAAGATAGTTTAATAAGAGAAAATAATAATAATAGTAACAATGAGAATGGTAACAGAATATACAGAATATACAAAACGAATTATGCACAATGCAATTGCTCACCACCCGCTGACCGATGCCCAGCCCGTCCCGAGCCGCGATCAGTCCCCGAGCCACAATCACTCTCCCCGCAACCGACCAACTGACCAACTCCCCCCGAGCATGACGTTATATGGTATGGAATAGCCCTTTGGACAGTTTGGGTTAGCTGTCCTAGCTGTGCTGTACTCCCAGCTTGTTATGCACCTGGCTGAGCAGGAGAAGCTCAAAAAGTCCTTGAGTAGTCTGAGCACTACTTGGCAACAGCTGAAAACATCAGTGTGTTATCAACATTCTTCTGGTACTAAATCCAAAACACAGCACTATGCTAGCTACTATGAAGAAAATTAACTCTATCCCAGCCAAAACCAGGACAATACCAATTTTGAAATGCTTCCAGTTTGACTGAACTGCCAAGACTCAAATGGTCTTTAATAACATGTAAATATATAGAAATTGTTATAACGGGTCAAGCTTCTGTCTATTTATTTCATCTTCAATAGTCAGGATTGAATGTCAGAAGACACTAAAATCTCCATTGAAAAATCTGCCTACAGGGAAAATTTCTTCTGAATTCTTATTAGATAGTCCCTAGCTTACACCTCAATGTATGAAGATTTATAGCTCTCACTTTTTAATCCAAACTAATGTAACTTAACTCCTACTTAACTCTTGCCCTTGCTTATACCTGTGGGCAATTTGTTCAATGGGTTTATTATGCACTAGGTAAAGCTTTTTTTCATTTTATTATTCTTAGATTTGTTAAATAGAAAGAGAAAATGTTGGTATGAATCCCCATTTCCCCTACTCTGAGACTTCCTCAGATTTATACTAATCCAGTCACTAGCTTGTTATGCATTAACAATATTTTGTGGTCCAAAACTATAAATTTCAGAAATTTCATAACTCTTTGTAATGAATTATGAAATACTATTTTCCTATAATTTTCCTTCATTAAATTTACGGGGCTTCAATACTGAAGAAATGACAGGTGGCAGCTACTGTAAAAAGAGGTGTGATACCACCTTTTCTCTGTAGGGTTCTGAACTCAAAGCTAAAAGTGGGAATACTCCCTGCTACCCTGGTTCATAACTTGAGAGACTAAAAGGGACAAGTGAGTGTCTCTGTAATTAAGACCATGCCCAAGCTCAACTGTAGGCTTACTAGTTAGCCTGTCTTTAAGGATAACTTAAAGACCAGAAGTCTGGCATTGAAAGGATTATGCTTCCTAAACCACCTAAGAAAAACTGGGCATGTTGTTCTTAATTTAATGTCGACAGAGAGTTTGAAATGCTGTCATATCCAAGTCCAGATATATAATTTCTCTCTAATACTTTACAGCTCCTTTAACTTTCTGTAAAAGAAATCTAGAAGACTTAAACTCTAACTAAATTACAGTTGGTTGTACTTCAATAGGTGGACACTCCACTACTTATCCTTGCATGAATGTTTATGTTTATATCACTCTCTGTCTCAAGTTAGACAAGGTTCACAAGTCTTTCTTTCAATAAAGTTGGGAGCATGTCTTTTTACCAATTTAATAAAAAAGACAAGCAACATACTCCTTCCATGTATAACAAGAATAAAAACAGTAGATAACTTTCCCAGTTAAGTTCAATGCTAAGTTCTACTTCTCATCACCTTTCCTAGACAAAATCATCACTGTCTTTGACTCTATGACAAGTACATCACTTTTGAACTCTGAGTTCTCTCTCTCTGATATTTCAAAGAAGAGAAATGCCAGTCAAACACCGCAGCTGAACACTTACTCTACCTCCTGAATGTCTAGGACCAAAGCCACTATTGTTTCAGTAGCCAGTAAGGCAATATGCAAATAGTTTTATTTTGTTTAAATGCTGAGAATTTAGGATATGCTTATGTCACAGCCAAATAAAAGAACCAAACAGTTGGGTTTTAGTATATTCCTCTGCTATCTTTTCTCTAATCGTTGCTCTGTCCCTAAAAACTCCCTGAGTTGTTTGTATAAAAAGGGATCTTAGTGACTGCAGTAAGACAAATTAAGAACATAACTCATACACAAATCAGTGCAAGATAAAAAATTAAGTCCTCGCTTCTAGAGCTCCACTGTTCAGTATATGATGAGATGTAGGGTAAAGCAACAATTTAAGTAAGGCTTTAATGTTTTAACTAGGAACACTAGTTACCCCAACTTTACATGAAAAAAGAAAGAGTAGCATCTTTCAGTAATCCAAATACATGTTTAATGTCCTTCCAAGCTAGACTTTCAGTTTTAATTCTTTTTTTTTTTTCTTTTTACTTTTACATGGCGAGAGTAGTTTCAGTTTGCATACACACACATACATACATTTAACAAAGTGAGAGAGCCCCAGCTAGGGTGATTGTTCAATACACTTTTTCTGCCTTTTACCAGAAGCTGTGGCAGGTGATGTTAAAACTTGCAATAATTCCTACCCTGCCTCTGAGGGGAATTGAGCAGATTAATTAGTTCATGTCCGTATAGCACTTTGAAAGCACTCAGTGCTATATAATTAGTCCTATATAATAGTAGGATAGCCTTGAATATCTTCAGTGACTCTGCTTCACCAATTTCCCTTGGCAAATTATGTCACTCTCTAATTGACCTTGGTCTTTGAAGTATTTTCTTAATGTCTAATTTAATTTTCACATTTCCTGGATTTTGTTTGCAACACAATGGTTGGCTGAAAAATTTCACCTGTTTGAAAGATACTTTTCAAACAAGAAATATCCACAGAATAACTGATTAACCTTAGCCAGTAGGAACTTAAATAGCGATTTTAAAAAGTTCCTATTATAACTCATATCAAAATCATCTTAAATATAGAATTTTAAAAAGAAGACACAGGAGATACTCTGAATAATTTATCAAAAATTTAGCACTCTTATGAAATGCAAGGTCTACCACACTTTCACCAAACTGCTGGCAAGTTATAGGAGGTTAGCTTCACTTCCGTACCTTGACATGATTCCTCAGCATTTTTTTTGCCTTCCTCAATGTACTTCTTAATCCTCTTGTAATTACTTAATCACCTTGTTTGGTGATTAACTTGTTTGTTAATTTGAGGCATTCTTTTTGGTGGATATTTTCTTATGATCCTTACATATACTGCATATGCATATGCAAATAGGAATGTAAATATCAATGCAGTCAAATAAGTTTACAGACATTTAGTTTTGGATTAAAGAAATGTGAAAATTAATTGGCTGAAAATTTGACTGGCAGTGAAATGGGCAATCTCAAAACGGCAGAAGAGTTGAAGAAGCAGCCCCAGACTAGCATTCAAGATAGAGAGGAAGGAAAGACACAGCCCCCACCTTTATTTCCCATCTTGTCCTTGATGCAAAGGTGTGTAAAAGTGTCCTCCTCACATTTGTGAACACCAGAAGCAGCAGAAAGAATAATCACTGTTCTCTGATCTGTTATCAGGACAAGACAGCTGATCTAGGAAGTTACCTTTCTCCATTTTGAGGGTGAAGGGCTTCTAGGGGCAGCAGGGCAGGCTGGAAAGCAGTGCTGTGAGGTTTTCTGATGGACTTGCAGTCTGACAATGCAACTGTCACTTTAGTGTTTCCTCCCACTTGCTGACTGCTGGTCTGAAAGAACAGATATTTGAGGTCACTTGACAAGTCATGTTGAGTGTTGTGTTGTCTGTTTCAGACAGGTACACAAGTGTCTGTTTTTAAACTCACTGACATTGCATTCTTAACAATTTCTTTAGCAGAAATTTTGTTTGCTCCATTGCTTTAATCTGTGACAACAGAGGGTTTCCTTGTAGATGTACTTGTTTGCAAGCTTCTTCTCCCATGCTCAGTCATGTTCCCTCCCTTCAAAATATGAGTTCATTATGATCTCAGACAGTTCAAGTTCCCAAATTACTTTAGTAGAAAAATAATATTACAGAAATACATATTTTTTCATAAACAGAACACAAAACATAACACAAAAATCATGACATAAGAACCAAAACCAAACTTGCTTTGGATAACAGCTTACTTTTTGAAAATCTGTTCCTCTGACAGTATCCTATGAAAAAATAGGAAAAAAATAAAAGAAAAAAAAGGATTTGGAGTTATGCGTGTGTTTAATAGCTTCAGTGAACCATTACCAGAAGAATTTCAGAAAGCTATGGAAATAAGAGTCCCTGATGGATTTCCCCAGCAGTGCAGGAATTCTCCCTAGAATACAGGGTCTACTGTTTTCCTCAGGTAAGTTTTATAATTTTTCAAAAGATGTCAGACTGTGACACTAAGCTTTACTTAATTGTATCTATAAAGTGGCAGTGTGCAGCCTCTAGCCCAAAAGATGGAAGAGACGCAGGTGGGCATATTGCTTCCAAGCAATACAATGTTTAGAGGTAGACTCCCCCATGATCGATGAACATGTCCACTCTGTCTCCGCTCCTAGTTCCAGGGCAGTTTGGCTGTGCCCAGGGGAATGACATATGACTTCAGGCCTACCAAAAGTTACCCGCTCACAACAGCTATGACAGGGACAAGGTGCCATTTTCCACGCTTGCCTGAATGGCTCATCTCAGTGTCTGTTTGTGTTAGGATTGATGGCTTTGTGAGTGAGTGCAAAGATCAAACTGTTTCATAGTGCTGTGTCAGTCAATTCTCAAACTTTAGCAACATTCTGAGTTGGGGATGTGCCCTTGGTGAGTGTCTCCGCTAAAACAAAAGCCTAACAGAATACAGAGCCCTACACATCCTTCCATTATTCACTTGAATGTTCTCTGGGGAGGAAAACAGAGACAGATTGTCTTAAAAATCTCTCTGAATTCAGCAGTTATCGATAGAACAACTTAAGATGTTTAAGGATAACTCCTGAAACAGTAGATTATCAGGAAAGATTTCTTTCATTAGTCCTTAGACATTTAACATTTCATATGGGAAATGGTAATTAGCACAAAGATAGTCCTCAGTCCCATGAGAAGGTGTTCGTCTTAACATAACCAATAGCTATGCCAAACAAAGGTTATAGTTATTTATTGCACTGCTTTCTGTCTTCAGTAAGATTTTACTCAATAAAAATTAAGAAGATTGCTTTTCCTAGTATGTATTTTGCATCTTGAAATCAATTAATTGAAAATACATGGTAAGTTGTCTGCTCAAGACTAAAAAGGCTGTCTTACCTTAAGCTATATGTTCTGCATTGTAGTGCGCTGAGCTTGTTTAAAGCAATAAATATGTTGCTTACCCTGCAATACTGCTTAGTCAAAGAATCACTTGGGAGCTAAGAGTATGAGAAAGGGCTAATTACTTAGACCTCTATAACCCAGAATAGTTCATCAAGCATTAGAAAGTTTATTTACTAAATAACCCTAAAGAGATCAACTTTTAGCAGGTTTTAGGGCATGGTTAAACAGATACAATCTATTTTTAGCTGAAAGACACTCAGGGCAAAAAGAATTTCAATCCTTTCTAATGGACATCTAACCAGAGTATTGCCTTGTAGTGTGTAATACAAAACATCTCTACTAGGTTCATGAATTTTGGTAGGCAGCACTGTTGGAGTGCTTGTTCTCATGCTTCTCCTTTGAGTATACTGTGCAGTTTTCCACAGAGGATGGAAGTGGAAGGAAGGGAGATGAAAGGTTATTTGCTAAAAAAAGTCCTCTAACATGGGCAAAAAGGTGCTTTTATCATGTTGTTTGCCTGTGCAAGACCATTCTAGTGTACCACATCTGTTGGGGTTTTCACTTATTTTCCATATGGACATATCCTGGGATACCAACATATAAAATCCATTGATTTTGATGATTCTATTGTGAAGTTACCTTACTGGGGTAGTCATGAAAATAAGTGCAAGAAGTTTATATATGTTGCCTTAGGAGTTTCAGCTCCATGTGTTGTACACTGACCCATGAAAAAAAAAAAAAACCAACACCCAAAACCTAAGATGATTAAAGACTGGTTGTTTGCTGGGAAATTCATTTCCAGATATGATTGTCTTTCAGAATCAGCTGTGTTGTTAAATTTTCTGTATTTGTGATGATACAGAATAACAAGAACAAGAAAGATTTTGGACCCACGGCCTCATTTTTGCACTGAAGTATTTGAAGGACATGCTTAAAATAAAAACTCCTTTTTTATTCCTTACAAAATCACTGCCATTGCTATTGTGTTGGAAGTATTTCCACAAAATAAATGATGATAATGCCTGAGACCTTGACAGTATTTATCAGAAAGTTTGCTGTGTTTTAGTTGGTTGCTAGTCTTGAGAAGATAAATATCATGGAAACTTCTGGCAAGTAAAAGTCAGTATCTTTAATACAGCTATATATGGCATAAAATTAAAAAAAATAAGCATAGAATTTTGGAAACAACATAAAGACTCAGAATATTTTGAAGTGCCTGTCAGTCACAATGCGCTTGGAAATAATACAATTATTTATACTTTCATTTCACTGATGTTTTGACAAATCATAGAAAATTTGCTACCTTTTTGATAATTTTTTTTTAAAATATATTTTAAAAATGTGAGTCTATATGGGGGAGAGAGGCCTATCTGTACATATATTCATTTTTTTTCTGTTGATAAATATTAAGAAAAGAAAAGCCTTTTTTTTCTAGACATTTACAAATACACTGTTTATTAACTTTAAATAAAGTTATCATACAGATTTAAATTGAGGACTGAGGATTATTTAGGAAAATATTATAACTATGATCAAGTATTTCAGAAATCTTGTACAAGGTTCCCTGTACAGAATATGTGAGACAAAAATATACGATGAGTTTAAAACAGAAATCTAGCTTTAATAGAGTTGTCCACATGGTAAATAATGAATTGGGACCTGGATTGGAAGGTGAATTTTAGAGAAGTGTTCAGATCCTTCTCAGTGATTTTTCATGTCTCTTGGGGACAGTGTGTTATAATCCAATTTGCATTTTGTACTCTAAATTTCACAGCAAATTTCACTATTCATAACAAGAAATGATTCCAAAGTTCAATTCAGTTTCAACATATGGAATGCAGAAATTCTACTGCTGCTACAAGTTACCAAAACACAGGTGTAATAAATTTGCAATTTCTATTGCTTAAAATTTCAGAAAAGAAACAAGAATTTAAGGGTTTAATACCTACATCTTATAAAATCCAAGAGGTGAAAGAGAAAAATAAAAATAGGTGAAAAAATGAAGAAAAAATCATTAATTGCAGAACACTGTCAAATCCTTTAGAAACTTAATGCACTTATCCAAAAAACCTGTTTGTTCTGTGCACAGAATTGAGCCAGTTCTTGGTGCAGAATGGAATAATTTAGTCATGCACAGCAGTGTTATTCTTCTTTAATAATACTGCAATTGATTAGAATAAAACCATACAATAGTCACTTAATAGAAGTTATCAATCAGCTATTCCTGTAAAAAGCAAGGATAAATATTATTCATTCTTGGAAATAAAACTAAGAGTAAAGTAACCTGTTTTAATTAGAAAATAAATCAAGATCTAGTCCAAAGTATTAAAGCTCAGCTATAAGTATTCATCTATTTCTTTTTTAATATGCTATATCTGAGTACTATGACTCTGAAAGGACTTTAGTTTTCTAGCATCCACAAGGAAAATAACCTCTTTATTTAGTTTATATCTATAATTTGTACTCAAACAAAAATTTCTAGAAACATTACAGGCTTTATATAGATAGATAGTAGCTACTCATTAATTCCCCCTTCCCCAAGTCTATAATGTAGAAATAGCCACATAAAAATTATAGACTTCTTCATTTATATGAAAGCATGCTAAAAGATAACATTCAGTTCCAGAGCACTGTTCTGAATCTAGAGGATTTAGTCTTTCACACCATCTTTCTGACAAACTTGTCTGTAGTAGCTGTCAAACCACTGGAGTACACTACAGAATATTCACACAAACAATCTGAGATTATTCCTTTAAAAGATAAAAAAATGACAATAAAAATACCTAGAATAAATTACAAATAGGTTAGTCAATTCTGACTTAATCCAATGATATGTGGACAGCAAAATAAATATTCATTTCAAATTAGCCACTAATTATAAATATTACCTGCACATCACAGATACCCGGATTGCTAATATGTAAACTAATTAAGTAGCAGCATCTGCATACAAATTAGGATGCGTGCTGCAGGAAACAAGGAAATAAAGTGTTAGCCAATTTCTGTAAAACTCAGTGAATAAATACAGAATTATAAAAAAGGGTTTATTTGACATTTATTTTCAGCTCAACATACATTGTACATATATAGACACATATGTTGATAAACTTAAATACCCACAAGCCAATGGAAATAATATTAAAACACTTGTTTAAACAAATGTGGTATGGCTTACACCCTGTGATTCACTACTGTGGCACACAAATAAGTCAGATATTGAGAAACTCAGAGATATAACGTAACCAGACTGCGGGAAGGATCAATTCACCAAGAGAATAATACAAAACTCACAAATGCTGGCAATTTAATTGCGCCCTTGAGGACAGTGAAGCATTCTCAGTTATTGAATTTTGGTTGCTATGAAGTAGGAACTCCAAAATAGAGACTTGGGGATGGGCTAAGCAGGTTCTACATGCTCTTTTACTTAAAAATAAATAAATAAATAAAACTTTGACTAACTATATCATAAGGATTAATTGACTTTCAAAAAATTTCCGTTACTTAATGCAAGATCAATCAATAGTAAATAAATCTAACACCATAGCTACCCAGTGAGACATCTCCCTGTGCTTTAACTATTTTGCTAGTGGAAGCTCCCAAGTGACTAGAGCAATCAGCCATGCCTTCAACTCAATCAAACCTTAATGATGGACACATCTATTATAAGACTTGATGCAAGTTCAGCACTGCTCATGGAGCATAGACTATCCTTCAGAAGCAATTAATTTTCTTCAGTGGCTGTCATGGGGATCACCCAAAACTTGGCAGATTTAACATATTAATGACTAGGATATTTTCCTTTGTGTTTTCATGAATTTCAAAATCAACATGCAATTTTCTAATGGCTTCAAAAATCCAATTTCTACAGAATTTGAACTTTAGTGTAGTTTTCTTTGGATGTGAACCAGTCATCATCTCCCCTGCAGATGAAACCAATGCTTTCAGGTATCAAGCTAGAGAAACATGCTGTATGTTCTTTTAAATCTTTATGAAGGTCATAATTCCCAGTTCCAGGAAATTATGTTTGTGATCCAAACACAATTCTGTCTCTAAGTTAGCTTGTGTGTGATTCTGTCTATTCTCTATTAACAGCTATCATTGAGTCTCACTGTTTTAATTTGGGAATATTCATGTCATGAAGCTCTATGACAAAAAAGTTACACCCATTTGTTACAAAACAATGCATATGTACTAGGTAAAAAGGTATTCTTAGAACAAGCTAAGTATGTCACTGAGTCCCTTTGCCCTTTTCCATTATCTGTAGGAATGGCATTGCACATATGCACTACTCTACCTCACTGTCCACTCATCCGACCCACACTTCCTGAGCTTCCCTATGAGGATGTTATGGGAGACAGTGTCAAAAGCCTTGCTGAAGTCAAGGCAGACAACATCCAATGCAATCCCCTCGTCTACCCAGCTGGTCATGCCATCATAGAAGGCTATCAGACTGGTCAGGCATGATTTCCCCTTGGTGAATCCATGCTGGGTACTCCTGATCACCTTCTTTTCCTCCACTTGCTTGGAGAGGACACACAGAATGAGTTGTTCCATCACCTTTCCAGGGACAGAAGTGAGAATAACCAGCCTGTAGTTCCCTGGGTCCTCCTTCTTGCCCTTTTTGAAGACTGGAGTGATATTGGCTATCTTCCAGTCCTCAGACACCTCACCTGTTCTCCACAACCTTTCATAGATGATGGAAAGTGGTTCAGCAATGTGGTCTGCCAGTTCCTTCAGCACTCGTGGGTGCATTCCATTGGGTCCCATGGATTTGTGGGTGTCCAGATTCCTTAAAAGATCCCTAACATGATCCACCTCGACCGAGGGAAGGTCGTCCTTTCTCCAAGCTTGCCCGCTTACCTGCAAGGACTGGGGAGCCTGAGGGCCAGCCTTGGCAGTGAAAACTGAAGCAAAGAAGGCATTCAGTAGCTTCACCTTCTCTGTATCTTCTGTCACCAGGGCACCCATTTCATTTAGCAATGGTCCCACATTTCCCTTAGTCCTATGTTTGCTGCTGATATACTTGAAGAAGCCCTTCTTGTTATCCTTGATATCCTTTACCAAACTTAGTTCCAGGTGAACCCTGGCCTTTCTAGTTGCTTCCCTATGTGCTCTGGCAGCATTCCTGTATGCCTCCCAAGTGGCCTGACCCTCTTTCCACATTCCATAGAGCTTACTCTTTTCTTTGAGTTTCACTAGAAGCTCTTTGTTCATCCATGCAGGCCTCTTGCCTCGTTTACTTGATTTCCTACGCACAGGGATGCATCAATCCTGACCCCGGCGGAAGAGCTGCTTAAATAGCAGCAAGCTCTCTTGGACTCCCCTACCTTCAAGAGCCTTAGCCCATGGAATTCTTCCAAGTAGGTCCCTGAAGAGGCCGAAGTTAGCTCTCCTGAAGTCCAATGTGGCAATCCTACTTGTTGTTCTGTTTCCACCTCTCAGAATCCAGAACTCCACCATCTTGTGGTCACTGCAGCCAAGCCTGCCCCCTACCTTCACATCCTCGACCAATTCGTCTTTATTTGCCAGCACAAGGTCCAGTAGCACTCCACTTCTTGTTGGGTCTGATAAGGTGATATTCACACTATTTCTCTATATTGATCTCTATTCAGTATATTATTTCTTAAACTGTGCCTTCTAATGCAAAAAAAAATGAACCTTTTTCTTAAAATATGTCAAGTACATGCATGGCTGCTGAAGTTCCTGGTGTCCTACGTGCCAACCCGAAGTGGGAGTCTCCCAAAAATCACCAAAGTTCTTTGCTCTGCTAGAAGGCATGTTTTGGAAACTTGGAATGCATGTTAGTTAGAGGAAGAAGTTAGCCAGATGGCGGTGAGATCCATAGCTTCTTAGCATGCATCAAAGATGTTAGGGAGAAACTTGAGATGCTGGGGTCTGCTGGGAACAGATTCCTCAAGGGAAAGTGACTGGAGCACTTATTCAGTTCATTGACAGCTTACAAAACTTTTATGTTGATCACAAAAACTGTCTCACGTAGCTTTTATGCCATTCAATGGCCAGAAAGCACTATTTTCCACAGGCCTATAAAGCTCTCTAAACATGTTTACAACTATCTCAGACTTTCTATTAGCTCCTTTTCACAAATTTGCCTTTTACAGTATATCAGTTCCACACACTGAGCCAGATGATATCCTCCCATCCTATCTTATTGTCATGGTTGTCTTGATCTGTAAAGTTCATCTTGTAATGGAAATTTGGAAGTTATCACACCTGATATTTTAATGTAGTAATATTGGTCAAAAATAGCTTTAGAGATTAATTCAGTATGAAGACTAGAGTTTTCAATTATTTAAAGAAGAGTAAATAATTTGGATATGTCAGAAGATTTTGTTCATTTAAATTATTTTTTTAATTTTTAAATTAAACCAGTCATAATATGAGATAGCTTTTCTACTTTTCTCTGAGCATGAATATTAGAGTTTTTAAACATTTTGTTTAGTTTGCTGTCATCCACAGTCTTTGAATGGACTGAAAATTATAAAATTTTGCATTTTAAAAAATGTCACTAAAAATAGCCATTCCTGAGCTTGGCTACCCTTTAAAGCTGTTCTTTGGATAAGTCAAAGAGTATCTATCTATTTTTACCTACATACAATCAAAATATTTGCCATACTTTATGCATACTCTGTGAAGTGTGAGACTATAAAAAAAACATAGCTGAAGAGTGGCCAAGATCAACATTAATAATCCCATTCTCCCATTGAAGCCTACTGTACAACCTTGATAAAACTATATAAGCATCTGTTGAAAAACATTAAAATCAAAGAAAGGGTGATGAAAAAACTATTATCACTGTAGCTTTTTTCTGGGGGTGAAGGGATTTGTTTCTGTTCTTTCAAAATGTTTTTATATACCTGCTACAAGGTTTCATACAAATTTATTAAAAAAAGTTTTAAAAGGAATCCTGCTGTTTCTTTCCTTTCAATATAATCTATTTATTATATATATAGATTTATATGTATACATACATAGTTTTACATCTATATTTACAGATGAGTGTTTCCAAGATTTCTGTGCATACAGATAAATTATGCTTTCACTTAATCTCAATGGATTTTTTAATATTTCATGTTTTTTGTTTACCAGACCATCATTTTATGTAATAAATGCATTATTGTAATTTATTTTTAATGTTTTAGATTTAAATTAATGTTAAAAAGAATAATTTTATTGATTTTAGTTTCTTCTCTCAGTTTAACTGTCACTCAAAAATAGTCTTGGCATGAGAATGCAGAACAATTTTTAAAAATGTAAACTAATTGTAAGGTCTTTATTTTCTTCTGTTTCTAATGAAAGACTCTGTAGGTTTGTTTTTATTCATATAAGAGTAATTGTTTAGGAAAGGCAAATGTAAAGAAATAGGTCTTTTTAAGCCCACTATAAGAATAAAAGGACCCTAAGGCTCTAAACATAAAGTCAATTCTTTATTTAGAAAGCTAGACACATAGACTCTTTAGCTGTCCTGAACTATCAGTTATAAATTGATAATGCTCAGTGTTTCTGAGCAGTATTTTGCATTAATTGTACTGATTACAAATTATTTCATTGTTTGGATGTGGTGCAAGCTTTGGTTTTCCTGGAATGAGTACCCAAATAGGACAATACTGCTTTAGTTCAGTATAGAACTGGAGGGCTTTCTTGCCTTTCTGGATAGAACAGGTTGCAGTATATTCCAGTAAAGCTTTTGACTACAAAAAATGCACAGTATCAGAAATAACTTTCAATATATTCATTGTGATCTGATTTGGGTCCATATTTCTTATGGTTTGAACCCTATGTTTTGGAAGATTTCACATAATACCTGATTATGGTGTCTATAGACAGAGTTGTTTTAATGGGTACAGGAAAATAAAAGTATACTTGTATGTATAGAATTTTGATAACCAAGTTAGAACTTGGAATTCACCACCACATCAAAGAGTGGCCACAAAGATCCTGTAGCAAGAATTAGATGCAAAACCTTTCTCTAAGGCTTAGTACCTCTCAATAACTTATGCACACAAGCTCACTAACATCCATGTTATTGATATTAGTTTTTTTAATAAGGAGTCTAAATTTAGGGGAGGAAAAAAAAAGATATCTTTTTGTCTGTTCTTAAATATTTACACTTTCTAACTGGCAAATGCTTTTGTTATTGTGCTGATAAGAGCCAGGAATAAGTATAAAGATAATATAATGACTTAAGGTCCCAGTTAGGCAGAGGCAGACTTTGCTAGAATTTGTATTAGGAGCAACAAGCAGGTAGACTGGAGTGAGCAGTAGTTGATGAAGGTCTTGAAAAGTTCTAATAGTGGTCAACAGGAGACACAGATCTGAAACAATTCAGGTAATGTGTATTATTTTTTATCTTTCAGATGAGAAATAAATCTTTTCATGGAGTTGATTTATTTTCAATTATAAACCCACAAAGATGAAAGCCCAGCAGGAGTTCCTCAGAAGGGCAGTCAATTTTGGTCTGATTATTTCCAAATTAGCCCAAGTGCCTGGTAGGGAACCAGGCAAACCTCCTCACCTCCTTCCCTCAATCTCTGAAACTGCAGCTTGTGCTCAGGGTTAGATTATGAGACAAGGATCTGAGAAAGGGACAAGGAAACAGACACTTATCATTCTAACAGTACTTCTGTGTGGGTCCTGCACATCAACATTAAATTGCTGCTAAACCTGGAAGAGCATACAGTTCTAACTGCAAAAGGAGATAAAGCACAACTTTTTGCTGACTTCAAGATCATAGAGTATGAAAGGTGCAAATAATTGGTTTTTGTCTGTTTGAAAAGCCACGATAAACCGTGTCTGGTATTACTGAATACTAATTATTACCCTGAAATGATTCAATAATAACAATGTAAGTAATATACTATACTATAACTTATGCAATTTTGATGTTTATAAGCAGCAATAGATGTGCATTCTTTTAGCAGTTATTGACATTAAAATATGGATCTCTTCTTTCAAAAGGAAACTTACCTTTTGATAAATTATCTGGGTAATTACATTATCTAGAATGCAATAATTTGAAGGTCATGAGTTAGTGTGCTGTCAATAGACATTCC
Organism: Egretta garzetta; assembly: GCF_000687185.1. NCBI lineage: Eukaryota > Metazoa > Chordata > Aves > Pelecaniformes > Ardeidae > Egretta > Egretta garzetta. The sequence continues at coordinate 5,936,030 of NW_009260128.1, forward strand.
TTATCAGGTTTTAAGCAATAATATATTTTAGAACATGTAACCATTTCCAATGGTTTTCCTAGTATTTTCTGAATGCCTAACAAGTTGCAGAACTACAGGCACCTTCAGCTTGACTTTTCTGCAAATACCTTTTCTGGGTTTTTGTTGTTGTTGTTGGTATTTTTTAATTTCATGTAAGATATATCTCATGCACAGCACTTTAAAGGCTCCTTCTGTTTCACAAGAAAAAAATATTCTAACGACAACTTTTGCTACCTCTTAATTATACATTTGTTCATGTCAGAATTTTGCTGTTTTATGATAACAAGCTTATGTCCTAGAAAATGGAAAAGCAATTTGGAAAACCAATGCTCAGAAATGCCGGCTGGGAAAATCCCATGGACACCATCAGTGAAGATGAGAAAAAAGCATGGGGCTCAGGTTATCTATGGGAATACTGACATTTATGCAGCTGATGATTTGCTGTTTAGGTAAGTGGTTTACTTCTCCAAAACAATTGCTGCACAATTCTTGTGCTGTTTGTTTGCTTTTTAATGAAGAATAATATTTCTTATTCAGGAACAGCTCTGGGGTAGATTGTCATAACACCACTATGGAAAAAGAAATACTATCACAGCAAGACATCCCAGAAACTCTGTGCCTAACAAAGAACTGTTCTCAGGGATGTCATGGATGACCAGTATGAGGTATGATGGCAAATATGAAGACAAGGAATGCGGCTGAGGAAAACCAGTGCCCTTTTAGTAAGTTAGTTCCATTATTTGAGCTAGACTGATGGAACAACCTCTGAAGTCTCTGAGAAATTTCTGTAGTACTGCTTAATTCAATGGGCTAGATGACATGTAAGCACATAAAGAAGACATGTGAACTCTACGTTCTGTGTAGAGAGCTGTGATTTTCTACAGGAGGGGGATTTTTGTTATCCCTCCACTCACCTTACTTCTATATGTTAGAAAATAATTTGAAACAAAGCTTTTGCAACTATCAAATCTTTTATTTTTCCTTAAATAAAAAGTATGCATAAGCTCATGCTGTGTAAAATTACATTGTCAGTCTTTTGACTCAAAGTTGAACATTTATTTGCCAACATCTGTCCAACCAAAACACTGATTCTGAGAACCATTATCTGAGATATAATTATAATACAATCCACCTCAGTTAAATAAAAATTTAATTTGTGCTTGAGCTGTCACAGTCCTTTAACATATGTAATGACCCTGCAAAATTACCTTACACGTTACCTACCTTACCATACTTATCATGATAATACAGAAAATAAAATAATAATAATTTTTTAAAAGACAAAACCAGCTGATTTATTTTTCATAAACCTGGCTTTGATAGTGTGTTTTTGCTGTTCTGAACCTTAGTTTCCTTGCTCTAAAATGAGTACTAAACTCCTTTGTAAATTGCTCTGCAATCTCTTAAAATTGTTGTGTAAGAGTATGATATTATATGGTTTTATTATTGTTTACCTAAACTGTTAAAAAATCCTATCATGACAGAATCAAATTTTCTGTAAGGATTGATGAAGGCAGTTAAGGAAAGATTCAATATTTTGTTCAGAGTGTATGGAAGACCAAAAGAAACTGAACAGTAAAGTCCTATGAAAGCAATATGATGTAATCATATTTAGCTGTTTGGTACAAGAGTGGCTTTATTTTCTTTTTGTTTTTGAATTCAGGCTATCAAAATGGTTAATACTCCATGAAAAGGCAAATCAAACAGAAAAAAAAAAGCAACAGTAATTATTAGAATAATTGCAAGGTGGCTGCAAGGAGTAAACTGTATAAAATATATGGCTGAATACAGATGCAATATTCCTTAGAAATGTTATTAAAAGCTTAGTCAGCTCTCACCTTGTGTCCCTGGAGATGCATGGGGCATATGTTTGTTCTTACTCTGTTTAACCTCTGATTTTTCTGTTTAAATTGGATAGTTCAAAAACTCAGTCTGTCAACAGTCCTCCATTATTTGGATGATTTTCCTTTCCTTGCTACAGAGTGCCAAAAAGCACATCCATAAATCAAGACTCCCTTTGAGCACAAGAAATCAAATAAAGTAGAAGCTACTGTAGAAAGCAAAGATATTGTTAATGTTAAGGCACAAAAATGGGGAGTCAGGATGTGGATATGGGTGCTGTTTATGGTTCAGCTCACAATCCATGAGCAATGTGGAATGTAGTCCCTCAGGGTCTCAGTTTCCAGCTAAGCATCACAAGGATAAAAATAACATCAAATTTTATTGAGGCTTGGGGAGATCAAATCCATGAATGTTGATAGCAGCTATGGGGTAGAGTGATAAAGGAGCTAGAGAAATAGGAAGAGGTGAATAAAAAGGGAGGAACAATTTATTTGCTGCAGAGAACACCTCTGCAAAGGCTCCACTTCCTCATTCTTAACCTGTCCTTGAGGCCTTGATAAAGCCTTCAAAATGGAGTCTGGCAACTGAGCTTTTAAAAATACACCCTCTTAAAAAAGGAGAAATCAAATTTCTACTGAATTAAACTATATTATTAGTGCCTAACTTTATAATTCTTGAAAAATCCCGTCTCAAATGCTTCACTTCTTAAAGAGTGGGTGGTTTGTCCTCATGGGTCTCCCTTGGCTGCTTGAAGAAAAGCCCTAGTGAATTTCCTACCGTATGTAAATTCAGTACAGCTAGTGCATGTTACAGCTGATGCATATTTGTATTGTGTTCACTTTTACAATTTGGAGCTTTAAGAACTATAAATCTTGGTTCTGAACCATTTCTTCACCTTGAGTGTTCAACTTGATTTGACATGGCTTTTTCCTTATTTTCCCTTGAGGTTCCTGACTGACATACAGACAAAGAGGGCACCTGCAGCTTCTTCATATATGCAGCCATAGGATGAAGAACTTGGTGTCACAGCTGCATATTTTTTGAGTTCTGTCCTCATTAGCCCCTAAATGAAGGAGTGGTATGAAGAACCATGATACCATTGTTTCAGCAGTCTGCAGCAGGATATTACCTGGAGTACTCTGTTAATTCCACCTGCCTTAGTTCAAAAAATAAAGGAGAAGACAGCCTAGAAATGAAGTCAAAAGACTCATAGATTTCAGGAAGCTTTTTTCACTGGCAAACTCCTTGAGCAATGACCTTGAGCAAGTAATTGAATCTCTTTGTTCCAGATCCTCTAAGGTGTTTAGGTATATAATTTCCATTAATTTCCATCAGACTAGTGAGGATCTATGTGCCCCAGTCCTCTCTGTGAAAAATAGAGATTCTGCTTCGGTACGTCACAGTGGTCTTCTGTGTATCTTGTTAAAATGTGTTCATTAATGTACTCAGTTACTCTGGTGATGATGGCTCTGCCTAAGACAAAGCGATTTAATTCACTAATTGCCACATAATACCACTGAGACCAAGAGCTGGAGATTACTCAAAATGTAGAAATATACATAGATAAGAAAAAATAAAACCCCAAGAATTTTATCAGATAAAAAAGGGTTTTTTTCTTTCAAATTTTGAAAACAGTTTTTCATGTCCGACAGTGCAAGACAACCGCTAGCTGGGGGAGAAAAGGGGGTTTCCTCTGGTTTCAGCATCAGTTATTCCAGAACTGCTCTCTCCAGAGGCTATTGCACCTTCCCGTGATGTATCTGATATCTAATATTCAGGGTCACAGCGAGAGTATCAATCCCAACAGAATCCACCTAAAATAAATGCCCTCCTTTTCCCCCAGGCATCACGTAGGAGTTGAAGGGATAATTGATGTACTGTTTTTTTAAAAAAGGGCATATTTAAGATAGGATTTTTCAAGGAATACAGGAGAGTTAAGTGCTGAAACCTTATTGGAATTCAACAGAAATCAGATTTTTTACTCCCCTAAAGTACCTTGGAGAAGTTCAGTTGTAGAAATTCTATTTTAAAGCCCTTGCTGATGCAGAACACACAGAGAAATGTTCCATGGTTAAGGGTCTTCAGGATTGTATCTACATGGGCTGCTAACTTTAACCAGCATGTGCTGACCTAAGAACTGTGCCGTGCATAAAAACGCCAGTAAAGTAGATTTTATTGGAGGCACAGGGGGCTCTGCTCCACTTCAAAGTAGGGGTTGATGCTGAACACTGGTTCCAAAATTCAGAAAAGACAAGCTTAACAGTACATGTACTGTTCTCCATTAGCATGGATCAATAGTCAATTTTGAACACTGTTTGGAAAGTATTCAGAATGTAATTATATGATTGCAGAAAGGTAGGAGATTACTGCAGACAGCTTAGTATGACTGATCTTTAGATGAAGAATTTGGAAAATTCCAGGCAATGTCAGGTAGTCAGCAAATTTAAGGACAGTAGCTAAATTACAAAAAGAATTCTACCATTCTCAAGACTTTGTTTTTTAATGGAAGAAAAGACTAATTTTTCCATATCACTTTGCATTAAATGCCACATATTTGCTGGGGGTTTGGCACAATTTGGGGGGGGTCTAACAATATGGAGTTGAAAGAGCTAGAATAAGATAGAAAAGAAGCCAGTTCAATAGCTTAGTATTCTTCTTAAATCGTTTACTGAATGCATGAGAATGGATGCATAAATCAATATTTGGACAGTAATTCCTCAGCCAGATCAGAGTACTAATTATGGGAAATAACAGGACTTTACAAACATAAGCAAGAACCCTCCTTCCTAAATCATTACAATCTCCCATTCATTTCAACAGAAAACACTATATCATTTATATGAATTCATAGTCTGAATGAAGGAGGAATGTTAATGCCTTCTAACCTTCCAAGGATGGGTGACCTAAATAAGAGCTAAAGAACTTCCTGCAAGAATCTGATAAGAGAACAGTTTCCAAATGATACTGAGAAAGTAATTGGTACTATCTATTCAAATTGCATCTGGAATGCTGGGATTTTCTTTTTTCAAATATACTATTAAAGTCTTATGAATTTCTTCTTTCAGACTAGCGTTGATCGATGTTGATAGTACAGTTAGAAAGTGGTATAAAGTGCTATAAATCTAGTGCTTTATATTTACCTTTAAAAATGCATGGAGAAAATTTATCTCCAAATTTCAGTTAAGTGCTTAAAAAAAAATTCATAAAGCTTTAAGGTAGTGGAAGCATGAAATGATCAACTTTTTCATGAACACTAATTTTGCAAAAAAATTATAGTGATGATGATTCTTCAGTTGGCTGTAAGTGAAGAAGGAGTATTGGAATGGAAGGTTATTAAAAACAGAAGCCTCAGCAGTATTTATTTATTTATTGCTATTTTTTATTATTATTATTTTGACTTGTGGAGATTAAGGAGTAGCCTTCACTTTTGATAAATCATAAAGATGTAAGCTAATAGCTTCAAAGTGCTCATTTACAGGATAAAGAATTTTAAACAAAGCACTTGTATATTTCATTCTTCCTTGAAGTTTTTAAGTTATTTAATGTAAGTTCAATATTTTCTAAAAATAGGTAAGTATCCAGATTTCTTTTTCTTTAAGACAACTTCTTTGACAATGAAGAAACTTTGCAACAGCTATATTATTTTTCTTGGTTGCTTTAATTTTTCTGTAGAATGATAGAAAAGTACAAAAGTACAACTTGCTGCTTTAAGTAATGTATGCTTGCAATTATTCATTTATCTAACAACTTAATTTCAAATATACCTGTTTAAAGTGCCTAAGTGAATATCCAAAGGACAGCTAAAGATACCATTTAGCAAAATACTCATTAATAAATATAAAATCAGATCTATAAAGATAAATTATGTGAAATGTACAAAACATAATGAAATATCAGATCCCTATTTGAAAATTAGGAAAATACAATCATATTACTGTGTGTAGATCTGCTATTGATACAACTGATATTAGATTTGAATTCTGCCATTATTTTCATGACTGGTTCTGCTTTCTTGTGGATTTCTATAAAAATGTATATTCAAAGAATATTAATTCTCTGGGCTTGTGGTTGAGTATTATCTCCACATAAAGTCTGCAGGAAGTCCATGCATGCAATCTGTAACCTGAACATTTTGATAAGATTAAAAAAAAGAGCAGTTTATATTATCTAAATGTTTTAAGTCATCATGCAGCTAATTGTATTTAAACATACTAAATCAGTATTTAATTTGGCTTTTCAGAGGTTGGGAATGCTGTTATTTATCTCTTTGACTTTTAAATTATACAAATAATTTAAAATACATTGTCCTTTTGAAAGTAAAAGCAAAACTAAAATGGAATTCTGTTCATCTTCATAATTATTTTTTCTAAGAAACTCAGATTGTTTTATTTAAAAATCTGTTTTCTAATAACAATGTTTTGTAACACTGCCTCCTAGGAGCTGAAAATGGGCTTATACTACAACATAGTTTCGCTATCCTATTGCAAGATTTCAGCAATAAACAAAGGACAGTAGGCATTCTGACTGGAAGAATGAATTGTCTCAATTCTTTAAAAAAAAGGAATCTTTTCACACAGTTAAAGGAGACTATCCCTCCTCTGTTATTTGAGGACTATCAAACCAGCTGAAGGTGTTCTATTACCTACATGGAATATTTGCCTTATCACAATAAAATGACAGATGAAGGAGCATTTTGTAGCTCCTCTGGCCAAAAAATTGACGTGGTAGAGCCCAATGTTTTGTGCAACATTCTGCAGAAGTTTTCACACCAGCAAGGCTATGCATAGCAACAACAATACACGTGTATCAAAATTCAAAGTCCCACAGCCTATTCTTGAGGAGAAGCAATGATCCTAAAAAGAAGCTGTTACTGAGTCAGACTCAGTATATCATATATTTAACATAAGAAATGGATCATATCCAACCTGCACATGGGATAAGGCTAGAATGCTTTCTCAAGCAAATTTGCAAAATGGCATCCTCGGAACTATTCCTTTAGAGTGCGTCTCTTGACAAAGAATTAAAGTTTATGATTAGCCCCAGAAAGGCAATGGACTGAAATATTTCTATTTCTTTCCCTGATAAAACCTCCTCTCAATAGAAGTTGATGACATTTGGCACACAAGAGTAAGAAACTCCAAGCTGGCACCTCTGAATCAATGGCATGCATGAGTTTTCAATAGAGGACCTCACGTTATTGTCACACAGAACCTCATGTTTGAACCCAGATTCCTCATTTTCCTGGGTGCACAGCACTGTTCAGCTCCCCAGTCATCCAAATTGTCTTTTGTTTAAAGTGCATCACATCTTCTGCCTGTGTCACTCTCCAAGTCTGTCTTCCCGCTGGGGGAGAGGAGAAGGGGACACAGGGAGACTGCAGACTTAAATCTCACTCTGGATTTTGGACACAACTCAGTCATCAACATAGACATCTAGATCTCTGCTCCCACATGCCATAGTATATACTTATTTCCTGTGGATTTTAAAATACGTCTCTTTCATTTGTCTTTTATTATGTTTTAATTATAGCAACTTAGAGCCTGTTTTGTTTTCACTTTAGATTACAAGAACCAGCTCAAACCTGAGTCTGCTAACTCTTGACCCTGTTCATAAAGTTACGGTTGTACTCATTTGGTTCCACGTCAGATTAACAGAGTCTATATGTAATAGATTTCACAGAAAGGAAACATCACAAACATGTTTGACTTTATTTTCAAGCTGAAGCTTTGCACAATGCTAAAGTCAAGTATCTGGGAGGCTGAAGCTCCTTCATGCTTATGTTTCTTCTGTTATGACTCTCACTGACACATATCCTTGAGTCTTGGTTCTGTTAATTGGGTAGTATTTTGCTGGAAGTCTAGTTTTGTATACTATTAATTGTTTACATCTTTTTCATCAAGATTAATGGACTAGAAAAAAGAAAAACAAAAAAGCACATCAAGACTTTTATCATGGGAAACGAGAAGTAACTTAATGTTTATTTTATAATTTTAAGTTTTTAAATTTGCTCTATTAATTGAAATTTCCTTTCCTTCAAATGAAGGAAATGGAGTAGGAATCACACCCTAGCTAAAGGAAAATTTAAATAATATCTTGAATGTATGTCTTAGGCCCTGATTCAGCTAGACTGTCACAAAGCAATGGGTCTGCTTCTTCATCTCCCTCACATTCAGCAGCCAAGGATTTTATAGCACTTCCAATGCAAGCAAAAAAAAATTGAAAAGAAACATTTTTTCCAATTTCCCAAAAGCTTTTGCTCCAAAAAGACTCCTGCTTCCAATTTGCTGCCAAAAGATTAATGTCCCCCATATGAAATTCCTTTTACAATTTCTTGACCTTACTAACTTCAGTTGTTGCAGGCTGCTTCAGTTTACTGACTCAGCCTATCTGGCACTAGAACAGTTTAATCCCCTCTTTCACTCTCTTCTCTCTATCATCTCTATCTCTCTTTCCCAAGCCCTGTGAGAATCTGATCAAAATGAAACTACGGGTGAAATAGACAATATGATGTATTCAGATTCTGAGCTTAAACTCTCGCATGCCCATGAGAAAGCAAAGTAATAGCTTAAGAATTTTGGAGTGAAAATTTATTTACCAAAAATTAAATCCTGGGTAACATTCTTTATTTGCTTTATGTGGTGAAGTGCTGCATATGTGGTAGATTACTAGAAAGATAGGGAGGACAAAACAGATTGATACACAGCAGTGGACACAAAATGCACCACAGAAACTTCAGAATGCAGTAAAAAAAGCTCTTTACTCCATAAGCATGTCACTCTCCCTATGCACTTCTAATGCAGTGCTGCAACTTCCATACATTTTCTTTCAGAATTGTTTAAAAATTACGAAGCATGGACCAAGACAAATAACAAATGTTGCCCCATAGTTTTAACCTAGGCCCTGTTAAGTAACCTAACATTAGGGGTATCATCATTTGACCAAAGTGAGAAGATATCCTCATCTCATGATGGACAAATACTCTTTCATTCATGATGGGACTATATTGTTCTTACTGACAAGCAATTTATTGCCTTAGTTAAAAAAATTTTTTGTATGGGCTGGATTCTCTGATGAAGCTGTTTTTCTGAAACCATATTGAAACCAAGGGGAGATAGGCAGGGAAACAGGAAGGAAAAGATAACCTGAATGGTATTTTTAGTTGTGTCTCTAGTTATTTATCAAAACTTATGTTACAGTACTTTTTCCTTTGACATCCACCACTAGCTGTTAACATACTGAAGGTTAATTTAAGATTTTTATTCCACTTTTTCTTTCTGCCTTCCCTTTACAAGGGCATACTCTTTCATGCTTGTATTTAGTCATATAATATAACACTATATTCTAAACTCTGGCCTCCCTAGGAGCTGTAGTTCACCCTTAGAAGCTGTTGCCTAAGGTGCATGCTTTAGCTGGATTCCAGTACTGTTTATTTAATTACTCTTCCTTGGTGTATTGCCAGTACACAATGAACAATAATGTAGTCTGTCTTTCACTTTGCTCCATGCACCTACATTCTCATAACTAACAAGCTGAACTAAAGTTGAAAAAAAAAAAAAAAAAAAAAGAAAGGAGCACAGAAAGTACTTTCAATTAAAAATGAATGAAATCTATGCCCCTTGGGGGAATAGCCCAAAATACATGTTCCATGGAAAATAAAAAATGTTAAGTAAATAAAGCCTTATCCAAGCTAGAACTTGGATTTTCTGGAACTAGGATTTAATCAACCCAAAATACAAATTAAATTGCACAGGTCCAGTACTGCAATCCAAAACCTCCTTGTTCAACATTATCTCACTTACTCTGAAGGTGCCTTGAGGCATCATTGCTTGATAAAAGTTTTGCCCTTGCAGAGTATTCTCTTTCTGTGTGTGTTCAAACCATCTCCAGTCTTAGAATTGTAGTACCTACACACATCTTAAGCTTAGGCAGGAGCTTAGCTCTTCTCTTCAGGGTCCCCTAAAGATTTCAGTCTAATGAATATTCTCTGATCACACTAAATACATAGCAGTAATAAATGACCCTTTGCAAAGTTATAGATGAGATTATTCTTTGTTATATTTTATTATATCTGCTAAAGGAAGAGATGGTGGCTAGAAGATACATCCAGACTGATGTGCAATGCTCTGACTTCTATGCATCAGCTTGAATATTAACATGGTATTCAGTCCATCAGAATGCAAACCCCCATCTATCTGGGAAGGATTTGAATATGTATCTCCTATCTATTGAGACACAGACACTTGTTGTAATGGAGCTCTTTTATTCAACAAAACCACTTCTGACTAAAAAAATTTTATTTCAAAGAGAGAGCTTAAGACTAATCCTACATCTCTGTGATTACATCACTCTTTGCATGAGAGAGACTTAGTAATCCATGTTTCTTTTAATGCTGACATTTTTATATGAAATGCACAGCCAGGTCTTGAAGTCCTTTGTATGATTTAGGACCTATTGAAACACGTACAACAGAAATTGCAGTGCTGATATAAAACTAGGAGGAGGAAGCATTTCCTACTGTTCAAATTCATGAGCTAGGTCTGTGGGACTCTTTTTGTTAATGCTTCCTACTGTTACACATAATGCACTGAAAAACAGTAGGTATTAGCTTAGTAAAGCTATTGTGAAGTATTGCCAATGACTAAATGGAAACAGGTATAGATCTTTGCTCATAATGGCATTACACCAAGTTCTGTATTGCTTTGTTCCTTTGCATGACCTCCTTCAATTAGGTGGAGCTATCCAGATATAAATATAGGGAAAGGCTTGTATATAGTAATGCTGCCCTAAAGAAGTGCAGCTACTCTAGATGAATACCAAAACATTTGCAAGAAATAAGAGTCACAAAATTAAAGGTTACTTAGTTCTTTAAGGGACAAGAAAATAGAGGAAAATTGTTTTATTGTTATTGACTTTTTTCCTGCACCCCCCAATTCTGAATCCATTTTTAAAGTTTATGGATTCCCTTAGAGTACCCCCAAGTCCTGCTATACTGTGAGAGATTAAAAATGTATGGAACTAATTGGTAGAAAACTCTTAATTAAAGTAAGTTTCTGCCAGACTCATACAAAGGTCAGAATGCCTTGTCAATTGCAAAGTTTTAATCAACAATGACAGCAAAGGCACCATACATAGGAATGAAAGAGCACAGAACAGATGTGTGGACAGCTAAGGCATTGTCTTAAGCATGACTTATAGGACTGGGTTGGAGGGGCTGTCTGCTAAGACAATGAAGAAAATGCAAATATCATGCTTAAGGAAAAATGCCATTAAAACGTCAGGAAGGGTAGCTCAGACATGTCAGTGTCAACATCTGCTACTGCTAATGATGCCTGGACTCTTCTCATGTACAAAGTCTTTTACAAATAAAGTTGGAGAGACGTCCAATTACATATCTTTCCAAATTAAACATTTTTCACCTTTTCTTTTCTTTCTTTTTTCCCTGTGATTTACAGAAATTTAGTATTTTAATGGCCTAGGAAATTCATTGCTTTTGAGAGCTGAATGCCCTTGACTCCTCTTGACAGCATACACTTCATTGGAGGGGGACCAGAGGTGTTACAGCTGAAGAATAAGCTACAAAACCAGCATTTTATTTATAGCAAGGGATATAAAGTACAGATGAAATAGAGGAAGATAACAAAGACTGCCTGGAAAGAATAAGTAAAAAAATAAATCAGCTTCCTATGAATACATATGTCAAGACCATGAATACAGCTGGAGCTGAATGAGAAAATATTCCCTATTGATACAGATTGCACATTCAGGATGAAATTTATGTCCAAAGGTGTAGACAAAAATTTTGCATGACTTTAAGAGATTTACTGAAATTTCATAGAAGGTCAATGAAGGCTGATCGCCTAATTTCTGAAGCCATGTTTTACCAATCCTTGGTGGGATTTTAATAATTTATTCCCTGAGACTCTTGTTAAGATTTTTATCCAACTCTGAGTCTAACCTTCAGGTTATTCAATAGATTTTTGTTTCAGCCAAATTAAAAAATGTTACAATAAATGATTTTGTGATAAAAGTTAAGAACCTGTCAAGGGAGGTGCTGATCTACAGAAGCTGAGTAGCATTTTACTTTATGAATAGATGCACAAAAAACCAGGATTGAAAAGAACACTAAGACTGAGTTTCTGAGGATACATTTTGGATTGGGGACCAGGCTTAGATTTGGAAGTATATAAAAATATAAGGCTAAAACTTTTACTCTGGTCTGATTTTTTGATGGAAAATGAGGTTTTGACTGAAGTAAATTGTTAAGGTAATGCTTTATGTTTATACCCTTTTTTTTTTTCTTCCCTGTGGTCCTTGCTTCCTATCCTTTGTGGTAAACAAAAGTGATGCAAGTCTCTACCTTCACCTCAGCTCTCACTAGGAGGGGAGTTTGCTAGAAATTTCAATCCAAATGGAAAGCTGGCCCCTGTAGGAGAACATGGGATATATGAACTACAACTCTTGAAACACTGCAGCGGTCTGATACAAAATAAGAGATTTTGGTGGTTTGGGCAAGCAATTTCCTATTTTAATAAAACTTTTTATTATTTTCACCAAGTTGCACATTTATTTTCATTAAAGGTAAAGGAAAATATAGCTTTTGTTTGGTTTTTTGTCTTTCCTTGACACTTTGTATAGTGTAAAGGTTTTATTTGCATGTTTTGTTTAGTTTTGTTTATTTTCCCAAAGCAAGTGGCTCAACTTACTATGTATCATTTTAATTAAAGTTAATCAGTAGGCAAGTATTATTTCCTCCTCCTCTTCAAGAATCACTTACAACATAGGAAACTTTCAGCCTATGCGGTACGCAAACTAAGCTTACTTTTGTAGCTAGACTTCTAGAGATGTTGGCCATTTTTTCACAATTATGCAGTTTTTGTTCCAGGGATAATGTCATGGTATGTGTCTGAATCCTGGTTGGGGTATCCCAGTCAGGAATGGAGAGATGCATTATTTTTTACTTGCTATTATAAGGATAGGCTCAGAGAACTGGGTTTGTTCAGCCTTGAGAAGAGGAGGCTTAGAGGGGATCTCATAACCATGTACCAGTACCTAAGGGGTATCTACAAAGAAGATGCAGACTCCCTTTTTACAAGGAATCACATGGAGAGGACAAGGGGTAATGGATACAAGTTGCTCTTGGGGACATTCTGATTGGACATGAGAGGGAAATTTTTCACAATGAGAGTAGTCAACCATTGGAATAATCTCCCAGGGAAGTAGTTGGCTCTGCCACATTGGACAGGGCCTGGGCTAGACAGGGTGCTGGCCCATCTTGTCTAGATTGTGCTCTTACCTAGAAAGGTTGGATTAGGTGATCTTTGAGGTCCCTTCCAACCTAGGATTCTATGTTTCTATGATTCTACGATATGGGTTTGCAGTCCACATCAGACTAGTATTTTGCACTTCTGAAAAAGTGCATACTACTACAGCTATAGTGAAGAGAAAGATTCCAGTCTCAGTATTTGGGTATGCTGACTGAACCCTAGGGATGATTTATTTTGTTACCAAAGGGAGGAAAACAAATGATGTCTAGACTGAGTATGCAGGTGATAACAATATTGTCTGTAAGCAGACTTGTCATAAAGACTTCAGTGTGAATTTATTTCCACATTAATATGTTATTCAATATACTTAGCAACTCTAAAACACTGTGTCAATTTAATTCCCCTAAATGGGAAGCTTTTTTCTTTTTCTTGTCTGTACAACTGCAATTACAGGATATTGCTCTGGTGGAGAGATTTTTGGCAACCATGCTAAGACAGATCAATAGTATATCAAGCTCATTGTGGTGTAAACACTAATTGAAAGCATGAACACATTTCTTGCAAACGCTTATTACCAGTAATCTTGGGAGTCAGGCAAAAAGTTGACATCTGAGATATCAGATGACTACTAACTATGTGAGATTATGAAACACGTGATAATTCATGTAATTTTTATTGGAAAATAATGAAAAAAAATAATTAATAGGATGGATATTATTACCAAGACAAAGATCTGTTTCTCTGTAAAGACCTGATAACATCAATACTTGCAGAACAATCTCAGCTGTCATGGAAACCACTAGGAAATAAAAGTCTTAGCTCCAAACAGGAGATACTACAAGCCCTATAACATCAAATTTGATGGATATGTCTCTAATGTCAAGTAAAAGAGGACCTCAGATACATCCCCATCACAGAGGTCAGGTGACATATATTGAGTCATGTCCACACTTTTCAGTCCTTCTCCTTTCTATTCTACAAAATTTTGGAAGAGTATGGACAGTGGAGGAAATCCAACCTGGTCCATGTTTTGCATATTAAATTTGGAATAAACTGTCTCCAGAATGATGGCTTCAAAGTGTAGAAAAAAGATACCAGAAATGAGTGCAATACAAAATGATGGATGCACCAGCCCCAAGTAAGAGTAAACTTAAATGTGACAGCTAGCTGAACTGGTTCAAAATAGAGCCAGAGGGTAATCTATTTAGCACTGTGCATGACCAGGGGTTCATTGCAAGCTCAATTCCTCATCCTTTTTTTAGATGTATCCTATTCTTCTGCAGAGTACAAATACAAACTCTGTGTATCCTATAGAAGCCAAACCTTAAAGACACATCTAATGAATATGAATCTGTTGCTGACCGCAGAAGCAAAAAGGCCAGAAGGACTTTATCAGATATGATGTTGGAAAAATTGAGCATGAAGAGGGCTTTTACAGGCTCTCACACAATAAGGAACAAATTTTGTTTTGTAGGTTGCAAGTAAGCTTTAATTTTTCACCTGTAAGTAACTAGAAGTACAAATTGATTCCTATGTTATTTTTATTTTGGAAGGCATAAAAAGTTAGGGATAGAAGGGGAAAACAGGAATGAGGAAGTTAGGTGTTACCAGCCTGTATTTCTAGCATATGCTATATTCTACAGAGCATCTTGATAAAAATGCTATTCTATCTCAGATGAGGTGTAACTCCCCTACCTACCTCCCAGCAGTCTCTAGTTTCCATATTCTTAGCTCTTTACATAGGAGAGTACTGGGTGATGCTAAGAAGAGCATCTTTCACCTGTACGTTCTTTTTTACAGGTGAAAATTCTTAGGTGTTTTTTAGCTTAACTGTTGATTGCTTTGCAGACACAGATCTATAATTTAATTATGTATTTTCTGTCTTAAAATAAGAGAGGTTAGTAGCAAAAGATTCAAATACAATCATGATTAAGCAAAATTATATAAAATGCTATAAGAATTATTCAATAGCCAAAGAATTGCTGATGATAAGGATGTGTAGTTAAAAATATTTTTCAAGATTTTTCGTAGTGGTACTGCAGGTTCCTGGGGAACTACCTTTCTCTGATGGAGTTGCATAAAGGTGATTGATACATCTGTCTTGATGTACTTTCCCCATTCCGCTACACATGTATTGTGACTTCATGTGACTCTGTTAAGAATTTAATAGCCCTCACTTTCTCCCTTAATCCTCTTGTAATGGCCATGTATCATTTAGGAACTAAAATATTTTATATTTTAGAATGGTCTCAGTTTATGAAATTACTGTGGTTTAGCATCGTGAGGGAGGCATAAAATTCTAGGGGAAGAGCGAAAAGTAAAAGCATTCAGTGAAAAAGATTTTTTAGATGAGTATAAGTATGGAATACAGAAATGGAAAATACTAGTCTGAATGATTGAGAAGGATAAGAAGAGGGAAAGAAAAAAATGTGTTTTGGAGTGCATTGCAGCAGATATTGATCAGAAATCTCAAGGTCTGGGAATCTAAACATGGAATTAATGTAAACTGATACTTGACCAAGATCTCCAAATTGCGTTGTAGAAAATAGGCTTTAACCAGATGTGACTATAGCATTCTGTGGAGAACACTAACAGGGTTATTTGGGGTTTTTTTTGTTGTGTTTTTTTTCTTTTTTTAAGTTGAATATTTGAATTGGCTCTTTGAATTTAATATTACTTTCAGTAATCAAACCACTGTAATCAACTGTGTTTTCTGTTCAGAGGCAACCCTGTTTCCCCAGCGGAAGCATTGGATCCAGCACAGAGGTAGTAATGGAGGTCCAGAAGCTGTATAGCTTGAGTTGTACAGGTTTTATTACCTCAGGCTTAAATATTCCTGCTCATACTTTTACATTGACTGTCACTTCCTAGCACTCTCTAGCTCTGTTGCTCACAGTTCCAGAAAAAAATATCAGTAGACAGATGATACAGGGGTCATGATTTCATTTCATTGTGCTAATGTTTCTGCTTTCAGGGGACTAAATACTGGGATCCTGAAGTAACTGCTCTTTCATTCATTGTGCAGACAGCATGTTCACTACTGTAGAAGAGTTTAGCAACCTCTGTTGCCTTGAGTTACAATCCAGGTCTGTTTTTATGGAGAATTGGCTGTTGAGACAAAATTCAACAGCCATGATATTACATCTGTAATTTCAGGCATTTACGTGAGGCAATGCATAAGTTAAAGTTGAAGTACACTCAAGGTAAATGGGAAAAATTAAGAAAGATAATCTAATATTCAGCCAGGCATTGTTTAAAATTGTGCCTACCAAGTTTGCAAATATTTATTGACATGAATGAATCTTTATCATACTGTAATTGGAATCTTGTTTCTGTTACATTTCTGTCACTGAAGTCACTGCAATGAAGTTGTATGGGTGTAATTGAATGAAAAATATGGACAGCTGCTTGTCTGAGCACACATTTACATATGCAATGATTAGGTGCCACATACAAACTAAATATACTTTCTGAATCAATAAGCAATATAATCTGTACTGGATTCAAACGAAAATGTAAGAAAAAGCAGCTTATATAAACCCCAGGTTCTCAAAAGTACAGGAATACAGATTGGTATGCAATTAAATAAATTGTATTAAATCACATAGTTTTAACTGTTAAAAATCTAAAGGAAAAAGGAAATTATTAAAAAATAAATTTTCTTTGCTTGTGAACTTCATAAACTAAACCCACTTAGTAAAATCCTTGTGTTTTTCTGTCATGTTAAGTAGCAAGCTCAGCCACAGTTCATCTTTTTGCTATGTTTAATGTGATCTATTCATAGTCATCTCCCAGGAATATGTCTTTGTGACTAAGTGGATATCATGTTCAGAGTAGAGACATGGAAAACCTCCTATCTCAACATAAAGGTATGTAACTGCAATTGCTAAGGTGCCATGCTGATTACACTTCAGCAAGAAAAAACAACGACACTAAAGTGATCCTTTGCCTTCTGAAATATGTTTTACAAGTTCAGAATTGCACTATTTCATTCTAGGGGATTATGTCTCCTCATTTAACATTGTGATCTTCAAGTATAATTTTGTACTTCCTGAGCAAGATTTTTTTTTTTTCCAAATGTTCGTTATTTTAATATGAAATAATTTACTGTTAAATGTCAAAACACACACCACCCTCCCACCCCCGCCCCACCCA
>NW_009260128.1:5963217-5966796 GCF_000687185.1 Egretta garzetta
ACCCACCCCCTTTCCTGTAGGGACATATATGCATTTGTGAAATTGTAACTTTTTTCAGAACCGGGAATTTGACATTAGCAGGGTGGTCTATTAATTTCCGTGTCTGTGATGCAGACTTGTTTGAGCCCTCTTCCTCTGTAATTTGTATCCATAGTGTTAACTACAGTGCCAGTAATGCAGTAGAAAGCAGTAAGTACACTTGAAGCTTGTGCAGAATTCATGCTATAAAGATGATAACAGCCTCCAAGGGAATAATTGCCTCACTACAGGGAGTACAAATTGTTTGGCATCTGGTCTTTGTGTTGTCCTTTGCTTTCTTGCAACTGGTTGACATCAGTATACATTAACAGCAAAACTGATCAGCTGCAGAGCCAACAGTTTCATAGTCATTCATTTTCTTCCTAAAGATATTAATGGCAAAATAACTGAATGGCTCACAGAGTACTAATGGGATATAGAGCATTTGCACTTAAGTACTCAATGTACATTCTAGCCTAGGTTTTAGGAACATGTTTAGAATATTCACACAATTTCTATTATTTCAGTGAATGTTTATTTCAGAAGTAACTATATTGAAATAGTTTGTGAATCAGAAAAACTAACTATAATCCTTTAAATATATTTGGGGAACTCAAAGAAACTGCTTAACAGAAAATATTAAGTTTATGAAATAAAATCTGAGAAAACAAAATTAAAGGAAAATGGGAGAGGAGAGGAGAGGAGAGGAGAGGAGAGGAGAGGAGAGGAGAGGAGAGGAGAGGAGACAGAATTGTATGATCAGTTGGCTGTCACTGACTGTTATCGAACTGTATTACTATAAGGACAGTTCAATGACTCCTGCAATGAGATTATGTTCTGTAATCTTCAGAAGTCCTATTATCCTATTTATAATTTGGCTTGATAAAGAAACCTATTTTTTAATTGAAAAGATTTATAAGTATTGAAATATTGTATGTGTTTAGTGTTTTCTCTATAGGAAGAAAATTGTATCTGTCCAAAACATATCAAAGCTTTTCAAAATCTTTTCACTTCACTGAGATTTGCCTCATTTCTACCAAAAGACCTCTTACCTCAGCTATGGGTTCTTGAAATTATTTCATACCAATAGACTTCTACCAAGACATAAATGTCACTGAAAATAACTACTTTTAAGCAGTGAAGTCATGCAACAAGACAGAAAATGAAATTTAAATGAAAGATGGTATGAAATATATAATCCTAGCCAATTTTTCCATTGTGTACCATATGAGGATGTTTATGATGTGCATCCTCAAATGTGTACATCAATTCTGTAAACATGAAGTGTTATGCTACCATGTGAGATGAATGTATAATATCCCACTGTAGTAGCAGCAGTTAAATCCCAGTGGAGTGCTGTTACTTTAACCCAAACTTGTAGACAGAGCTGAGGAACAAAAATCTGAAATCTTCCCCTTCCTGTAAGCACCTATCAATGGCATCTCTATGCAGAAGAAAAGGAGATTGAATTGGAGTTTCATCGACAAGTGTATTTCTGACAAGTTATACTATTTTATTGCAGCCATAATCATAATTTAAGCTAGCAATTCAGAAAGTATTTTCAGCTAATGATCTAATAATACACTGGTAGCTTCAGGGTAGCCTATGTATTAAAAGAAAGAAAAAAAGTTTCGTCAATTTAATTTAATTAGGCATTTGAATACTTAATGTCGTAGTTTCCCAATGCATGGAGTTTGAATCAACATCAAGATCCTTCCAGTTCCCTTGCTTCATTGCTCACTTATGCCCCTCACCATAAGACACCAGCACCCTCAACATCTGTCTACAAAAGAGTTGCAGATTATCTGTCTACATTCAAGCCCATAACAGACAAAACCAAGCCCAAGCATGGACAGACTGTATGTTGTTAGATATCCATAAGTGTAAATGCTAAGTGTTCTGAACAGTAGAATTCAGGATACAAGTGACCAGTTCCGCACATCATAGATTGAAGAAGTGACACCAACACAACTAGCTGTTTCCACTGCAAACTTTTCAGTACCTTTAAAGCCATTTCCACTGTGCTGGCAGATGTGAGCAGCTTCATTATCTCATTATGCAGTTCTGCATCGGTAGCTGGTCATTTGCATAACAAATTGTTTCTAGTATGACCTTATTCCTGTAGACTTTCAAGATCTTTGTTTTACATTCTTTGATGGAGGGGTGCAGGTGCAGTTGCTATGGGCTTATGATCATTCGCTTTCACATAATTCCTTTTCCAAAGTCCTTGATGTTTTATTGGTATGGGTTAGAATTTGGTTCTTTTCAAGATATAACAGATCCTTGTCTTCAATAATACATTAATTATTACTGCCTTTGGAAAACCAAAGTAGCAACATTATTGTTAGCCTTTTCCTACCATGCCAGCACCTAGTTTAAACTTCTATTAAATTAAAACTACTAAGTTGTTGTTTAAGCGCTTGAGTAGTTATTTGACAGCTTTTGAATTAGCCTATGAACACTGGTAAAGCTGAGAATGAAGAGTTCTTTTCAGGAAACACAGGAACGGAAAACTGTGTCATCATGAGGAAGAACTATGAGAAAATTGTCAACTTCTATAATAATGACGGAGAATAATTGAACAGTCCTAGAGCACAGCTCCCAAAGTGCAGCTAACAGAGGCAGCCAACAGATGAAGCAGTTAGAGCAGCAGTCTCTGGGTTCTGCTTTGGGAGCTTCTGGATCTTCTGGGGACAAGGTCCAGGATCATTGGGGAATGCCTGGAAACATGAAAAACCCAAGAGGGTGCCAGATCATTAGGTAATGATGAGAGAGAGGGAGCTACAAGGGTGTGAGCCTGAGGAAGGTCTAGCAGCTTCTAACAAGCTCAGTCAGCTGTCCTTAACCCAGGGAGACTGGAGCCTTCATTGCAGCTGCCCTCTAATTAGGGAAGGCCAAGTAGCCTTTTAGCCAGTTCTCAAGAGAAGCCTATATAAGAGCCAGGTCCAGAACATAGCCAACAGACATGTAAATTTGTGCAGAAGTGCACAGGGGAGAGGGAGCTCAGCTAAATTTGTACCACAGTAAGTCTCACATATGGTGGTGACATACCACAGGGGAGTTTCCCTGCCAGGTGTTAGAGTTAGGGCAGTGGCTTCAATGCAGTGTTGTGGTTTAACCTCAGTTGGCAACTAAGCACCGCATAGCCCCTTTCTCACTTCCCCACAATGGGATGGGGGAGAGAATTGAAAAAGGACTCATACATTGAGATATAGACAGTTTAATATGTAAAGCAAAAGTGACACATGCAAGCAAAGCAAAACAAGGAATTCATTTACTCTTTCCTATCATCTGGCCATCTCCAGGAAAGCAGGGCTCCATCACATGTAATGGTTGCTGGGGAAGACAAACGCTGTCATACCGAATGTCCCCCCAATCCTTCTTCTTCTCCCAACTTTATACGCTGAGCATGATGTCTGTAAGGGACTAAAAACTTGTCTCAACATTGGTGGCAGGCGAGTTTAACTACCACAGCCTAATCACCATGACAACTGAGCGGGGCAGTTTAATCACTAAGGCAGACACGTCTGTGCCTGGGCCCAGGGTCAACTGACAATGGGG
>NW_009260129.1:0-6782 GCF_000687185.1 Egretta garzetta
CCAGGTTGGGTGGGAGTGTTAATCTGCTTGAGGCTAGGAAGGTTCTGCAGAGGGATCAGGACAGGCTGGATTGTTGGGCCAAGGCCAGTTGTGTGAGGATCAACAGGGCCAAGTGCCGGGTCCTGCCCTTGGGTCACAACAACCCCGTGCAACGCTACAGGCTTGGGGAAGAGTGGCTGGAAAGCTGCCTGGTGGAAAAGGACCTGGGGGCGTTGGTCGCCAGACGGCTGAATATGAGCCAGCAGTGTGCCCAGGTGGCCAAGGTGGCCAGGGAGAGAGAGGGTTTATGAGGTACTCAGAGACATGGTTTAGTAGTGGACAGGTGTGGTTGGACTCTATGATCTTAAAGGTCTTTTCCAACCAAATGATTTTATGATTCTATATCCTAATCACTTTTTTTTTAAAAAAATGTACCATGCATCTAAGTTAAAATCCCCTTGTGAATTTGAAACTAGGACAACGGTTGAGAAACCCCATTCTAAGGGGACAACTGACTAATGAATTTGATGAAATCAAATTGTCATCACAGAAATCAGATCATCATTTATACTAAGCAAATAAATCTATCTGTGCATAAATGCCATCCTTCCTAGTCCAATTCTGGCACAGAGAACATTTTAATTTGCGAATTTGCAGTGTACAAAGATAGAATGAAAACTCAAATGTCTTGAACATAAACTGCAGGGGCCTTCAAAGTGTCTTTCAGGTCCTATCTATCTTTTGCTGTGGAGCTAAAATGTGCAATGAGGGAAGAACCCCTCCAAGGAGCCACACACCAGGGAAACAAATCACGGGGTCATTGATTTCCTGATTCTGTCGTTCCCTGGGGTGAACATGCACAAATTTAAGATTGCGCCAACAAAGTCTAACTTTGAGAGTTCATTTAACAAATTCTTTGCTCCAGCAAGAAATTGCCAAAGCTTTTTAACTCCTGCTTTCTTCCTATAGTTGTTGCTTTTGTTTTTTACTATGGGTCTCAAGTTTGTTGTTGGGGTGCTGTGAAATGTTTTCTGCCTACCCTGGCATGTGAGACAGGTATCCTGTGAACTCCTCCAAGTCAAGTCTCCCTCTCACGAGCTGGCACATAGATCTGCTCGTCTCCCCTAGCACAGGTGTCCGGCTAGACCTTTGGTGATACTTTCAGGTTTTAGCATGATTCCCCAACGCAGTTCTAGGCCCCAGTTGCTATTTGCACATATCATTAAGGAAACCATTCTGTTAATCTCTCAGACAACTCATGACAGACATCGAGTCCAAGTAAAGCTTTTTGTGGAGATTAATCTTGGTAATACAACTGCAATGTGCTGCTGATTCAACTTAAACTGCAGTGGCCACTTCACCCAGCTCAAAGGTAAAATAGAGGTCTGTGAGCTCTGCAGAATCAAGCATTCTTTAAAATATTTCAGTGCTAAAAGGTAGATAAAGTCTAGAAGCCAAAGTCATGCAACTTTTCCTCTATCTTATTAGAGTTGGTCCAACCTTGGGGTGTACAGTATTTTGACACTGCTCCTTTAAAGATAAGGGGAAAGGCAAGTGCTGCATTTCATCTAGTAAATGATTTCTGGAGTTGCATTCCTGTGCATTCATGCACAAATGAAGAACACTGTTGTGCCTCAAATATCCCTAGGCCTAACGGTGAGGTCCAAGACAATCGTGTGGCAAACAGCAACGGCACCCTCCAGCACTGAAAACTCAGGTGATGGAAACTCAGCCACACGCCACATCATTTCTTTTCACGTGGGACTGACAGGCAAACGTGGTAGAATTTCCAGGCTGCCACTGATGCGAGTCCTGAACCAGGGCATAAAAAATGCTCTGCCTTCTTTTGTGTTTGTGTAACATCCCTCCTTTGCAGACAGTGCTCAGAATGAAGCCATGCGGTGTGATTTCCTCGTGGTGTGCTGTGCTGAGAAAAAAGCAACAGTGCCTGCACCTACTGAAGCCAGTGCTTCCCTAAAACCAAGTCAGAACAGTAGGTGCACAGAGAGGAAGAGCCTGGCTTTTACAGGCTTGCCAGCGGAGAGCGTTAATCTGGCTCTCAGCCGCCATGCTCACTCCATGGGGTTGTTCACACCGGTGCAATGTGCTACCCCTGCCTTTTGCAACCGTTTGCAAAACATTAAGGGCAGCAAAACTCCAGCGCCTTTTAAAATGGGGTTTTACTTAACTCCTTAGATTGCCTCTCGGCTTTGGCAAGGGCAGCTGCTTGGCAGTGGCCAGCACTTTCAAGTGTCCTTCACACCGTGCAGAAGCGCACCCCAGGCCCCTGAGGGGAGATGCCCCCAGCAGCGCAGCCCTGCCCGCTCTCAGCCCCTCTCTGGGGAAGACCCCACAAAGGCAGGGAGAAACTGGGGGGGTTGGTGTGGGGGGATGCACCTTGGTGGTCTGGGCAGGCTTAGGCAGGTGCTGTGAACACCGCTTCCTGCAAGGCAAAGCTTCTTTTCAGTAAAAATATGTGGGTTTTTTTCAGGTAAGGGATATTTCTGGAACTGACAAAATAAGGCACAGGGAAGCATTATCATTTCCTATGGAAAGAACATTTTTACACTTTGTTTTGGCAAAACCAGAATTTTTCTGTTTATAAAATTTTAATGTGATTGTTTTGTTTGCAGGGCAGGGCTGTTTCCACTAACCCAACAAATCAGGTGAGGTCTGCTGTGGCTCCAGGGGCTTCCCTGGAGCTGTGAGCCTTGTGGGACTGGCAGCGTGTCAGATTTGGGATGTGCTGGGGGAAGGTGGGAGAGCAGGGCATCATGTGAAAAGTGAGTTAGCCTCAGCCTTTTCCACCCACTGTCCTATTGAGGAGCTGCTTGCTGTGGAGCCACAGATGCCCATCCCAGTTAGCGGAAGACCTAAGGCAACTCATCTAAGATATACGTGGCCTCTTGTGGTCCGGTGTGGCTGCAGCTACGAAAAGAATTGCTGACAAATACAGCAGCAGAAGGGATGTCTGATCCCCCTCTTCTCTGCACTTCCAAATGGGGTATGGGCCACAGCTGGGTTGGTGCCACACTAGGGTTGGTGCAACCTGCCTCTAAGCTTAGCCCCCAGATCACCTGCACTCAGGTGCACTTCCAGCCTCTGAGGCTGCTGATGTGACCCCCATGCTCTAGCAAGCCCCAAGGCTCCCGAGTAAGTTGTGCAGGATGGTCAATGCAAAACAGGTTTCAGGCATGGTGTTAAAAGCCAGAGGGATGGGGCCTGAGAGTCCATGGGAACTCATTCTGCCTGAGCCCCTGCTCAATGCACTGAAAATGACATTGAGTAGGATGGTTCAGCCAGCTGAATATGAGCCAGCAGTGTGCCCAGGTGGCCAAGAGGGCCAATGGCATCCTGGCTTGTATCAGAAATAACGTGGCCAGCAGGACCAGGGAAGTCATCCTGCCCCTGTACTTGGCACTGGTGAGGCCGCACCTCGAATACTGTGTTCTGTGTTGAGCCCCTCACTAGAAGGAGGACATTGAGGCGCTGGAACATGTCCAGAGGAGTGCAATGAAGCTGGTGAGGGGTCTGGAGCACAAGTCTTCTGAGGAGCAGCTGAGGGAACTGGGGTTGTTTAGCCTGGAGAAGAGGAGGCTGAGGGGAGACCTTAGCCCCCTCTACAGCTGCCTGAAAGGAGGCTGTAGTGAGGTGGGGGTCGGCCTCTTCTCCCTGGTAATGGGTGATAGGATGAGAGGAAACGGCCTCAAGTTGTGCCAGGGGAGGTTTAGATTGGATATTAGGAAAAACTTCTTCACCAGCAGGGTTATCGGGCCCTGGAAGGGGCTGCCCAGGGAAGTGGTTGAGTCCCCGTCCCTGGAGATATTTAAAAGCCGTGTAGGTGTAGTGATTAGGCACATGGTTTAGTAGTGGACAGGTATGGTTGGACTCAATCTTAAAGGTCTTTTCCAACCAAATGACTCTATGATTCTGTGATTTCTGGTAAGTCCTTCTTGTTTTTAACATATTCACTCTGTGTGCATAGGCTTTATCTGTATTGTGCGCAACCTAAAATCTCACAGAAAGCCCTGCCAAAGCACACACACTATTTATCTGGACCAGATCATGGAAAAACACAATGTGTTCTCTCACTTCAAGTTTTACCTTTACTTACGTACTTCTGGACATGCCACTCACAGACATGGGGTATCTGGCTTTTTGAAGGAAATAGGTGGGTTTGGGGTTTTTTCGGGCAGTGGGGTTTTTTCTTTGCTAAATATTAATGGCATGTCCAGCCTTCCTGCCTGCCAGAGCAGGTTCCAAATGAAAAACATCCCAGGCAGCTGGAAAAGCCCTGCAAAAGCACCCATCCCCTGCTCTGTGCTTCTAGCTGGTGCTGGGCCTAAGCAAGGCAGACTTGGTCATTCCTGCAGCCCTGGGTGGGCAGCAAGGCCTGCGCAGGGGTCTCTGAGGGTGACAGGGCCAGTGGCCATGCCCCAGCCGGGGCACGCCCAGCTGGGGAGCAGCACCCTGCTCCTCACTGCTCCCACCTCTGGAGGGGCAGGAACACACTGACCTCCTCCTCCCCCTCTCTCCTTGCCCGGGTTAGTTTAGACTGAAGCCAGTTTCTCTCTTTGGTGCTTTACAGGGCGTCCATGGAGGGTCTACGTCCCCTCTCCCAACCTCCCCCGTGTGCATGCACCTGGGAGGCCAGGGCAGACAGGTCCTTCCTGGCCCTCCTCGCTTTTGCTCCCTTGTATCCCCCCTCTGCCCCCTTTGGCAGATCCCCAGGCTCCCGGTTAGGGCACTTTGCAAGCTCTTTGCAGTGCCAGACTAGCCCCAAGGAGCTGAAGGGTGAACAAAGACCTGGTGGTTTTAGTTGCACCGTCAAAGAAAAAAGCCCCATCTACTGCATGACCAGGGCGAAAGTCTTTTCCTGTCACTCTTACGCAGGTAACGCAACAATTGACTTCTTTATTTAATTTCACTTGTTTAAACTGTCAAGAGCTGGCAACTCCTGAAAGAAAGGATTAAGTGGGAGAAGTGGAAAGAGCCCTATCTGCTTGCTCTGTTCATTGCCGTAGACTAGAGTGCTTTCATTCTGTGTTTGTACAGTTTCTGGTACAACATGGTCCTGACCCAACCATTCGGATGAATAAGCTGATGCTAAGGAGTTGTTTGCTGGCCTGAGTATACCTTCTTTTTGGTTGTTAATATAAATAATGGTAAGCGGTGCTCCCTCAACTATTGTCTCAACTATTTCTTTCATCAGTCCCCCATTTTTTCTAGGGTTGGCAACTCAGCCGTAAAAAATAGCCTCTGGGTGGAAAGTTAGCACAGTTGGGATTAACAATTATTAGTGTCTTAAAGAGCTGCAGGGTCTGGTCACAGATTTTGAATTAAAATGCATAAAAGCTTCTCTTTTTTTTTTATCAAAAGTTTAGCGGTTTGAAAGATCATTTATATCAACGTCATAGCAGCTTTACTTACAAAAATACTTGATGTGATTTCATCTCTGAAGTGTTTTAATGGCTTCAGAGATTTCAGAAGAAATACTGGAAATTATTTAGACGGAAATATCCCTGAGCCTGTTGGCTTTTTGTAGAACAAGAAAACTCTACCATTTGTTGTCTGCCTTTACTTGAGTGTGGTCCACTGGGAAAACCAGAGATTTTCAGATTTCCTTAATATCCTCCTTGCTCTATTCCGGAACCAATATTCATTGAGATGATCTTTGCCCATCTCCATTCATGAGCTCCAGGTATCATGTCTGCAAAAAAACCCCATCTGGAAACATGCGGAGTTTCAGGAGGATTACCCCGGGAAAGGCAGAAGAAAAGCAGAGGAATGAC
This sequence comes from Egretta garzetta, assembly GCF_000687185.1. NCBI lineage: Eukaryota > Metazoa > Chordata > Aves > Pelecaniformes > Ardeidae > Egretta > Egretta garzetta. The sequence goes on from NW_009260129.1 coordinate 5,772, forward strand.
ACAGAAGGAAGGAAATGCAAAAGGAGGCTTAGGAGGTGGCACACATTTGACACAGCACACTGCAGGGAAAACCAGAAAAAGCAAGGAGAAGATGAGCCACAGGTGCGTCCTTTTGTGCTGTGAAGTAAATCACAGTAATTTCCTTACAGGGTCCCACGTCCAGACCTGGAAAAGAAGACCGAGTGTTGTCACGCTCCTGACTTTGCTGAGTCTCCTGCATCTTGCTTACTCCTGGCCTGTGGATTCACTTGATGACCTGGCTGTGTTTGGGAGGGAGCTGTGAAACCTGTCCCAGCATCATCAGCTCAAAGTGTCTGAAGCATTTGCTCCTGGGGATCCGGGAGCCGTGGGGGGCAATGAGGACAGCACCTGAGATAAGAGCGGGAGGAGTGAAAGAAACCATGCATCCGTCCATACTGAATAGTTAAACTGTTAAGCAACAAAACTCAAGGCTCACAAAACGGGGACGTACTGTATCCTTTCACAGCTGAAAAGGCTTCAGAGACAGCCTGTTCTGGCCAGTAAAGGTCAAGGCACAAGTTTAAAAACATTGCTTCTAAGCTGAGATTCACAAAGCCATGCAGAGGGAGCTGCTGCACATTTTGCTCTCCTTTGAAAGCCTTGGCCGAGGACCTCATCCAGCCCCGCGCAGCAGAGTCGCTGGCAGCGGGTGGGCACATTCTGCCGAGGCTCTGACACCAAAAAAAGCATTTCACAGGACAGTCCCCAGTGGGGAATCCCAGTCCCTTGGCGCCGGGCAGTGCTGGCCTTGACCAGGTTTGGGATGGGACCCAAACACTGCTGAGGCCAGCGCTGCTTTCGCTGGCTTTGGATCAGTCCCTCCAGCCTGTGCAGGGGGAGGACTCCATCTAGCTTAGCCCCAGGCAGGATTTCCCAGGGATGGATGCTGTATGCTCAGCCGCAGCCCGAGTGGTAGGCTCCGCTCTCCCTGGGCAGGGAGCTCCCGCATCGCGGTGGCCCGCTGGCCCGGGCTGGCCGGCGGGGGCGAGG
>NW_009260129.1:7792-13912 GCF_000687185.1 Egretta garzetta
GCCGGGGCGGGGGGGGGGAGAGGGGGGAGAGCGGGTACCGGGGCATCCGCGGCGGCAGACGTGCTCATCGGTGCTTTGTTTAAATGGGTATAGTCTAACTTGTGAGCTGGCGCTTTAGAAACGCGGTAGAAAACTTTCTTTCTTTTGGGGGGGGGCGTCTTTTTTTTCTTTCTTCTGGGGAGGTCTTGGGCTTTCATGCTCAGCTTATGAATACGCTTTAACTTTGGCTGCTCTTCATGGGTCTCAGACAACTCTTAAAGACACCCTGAAGCGTTTGAAAACCGTCTTATTCTTTCTGAAACGAAGAACGCTGTGCGGCCCCATAGCCTGATACACACTTATGTGTAAAAACTGATTCGGGCATAATTACAAGCCTCAATAATGACAGTAACTTTCTTGTGGGCCCTGGGTTTCATGTAAGACCAAGCCAAGTTTAACTTTATTGTACTGATGGTAAGGTCAGGCCTAGTGTGCTTTTTGTTAAATCAAAGCTCTCAAACTTTTGATTAGCAGCAGAGCCCATCTGGCAGATCTGTAGCTTAGTTGACAATCTTGTGCCTTGGCTAGCCAAGAAAAGTGACCGTGACAATTTGCTGATTAAAAATATCGGATGTATCTTACTCTTTTATTTCACCCCTTCTGGCGAGGTGACTGGTGATTAAAGGTGGTGTGGGTGCATGTTGTGAAGAAAGGAAAATAGGAGGTGAGAGGAGGCTGATCAGGCTAATGTGACTTTTAGAAAGGCTGAACTAACTTAATAAGTGCCCAAGGTGTGCAGAGAAAGCCCTGACATTTTCATTCAGGTGGGATTTCAAGCCCTTGTGAGTGCAGCTTGGGTCTTCAGGCCTGGAGTCGGTTTTCCAGAGGGAAGCAGGTACCAGCAGGGCAAGCAGTGGGGCTGCCTCAAATCCAATGCTGCAAGTGGCATCTTTGCAGACTTGCCTCTCTTCTGGCTGGGAACACCTGCCTTGTATTAGTGACTAGGCAAAATGGGATCTTACCCCAAAACTGCTTCCTCAACAGAAGATGAGATGTTGTCCTGTGGCAGGGAAGCCTGGGTCCTTCCTCCGTCCATTTTGAGCAAGAGAGGTTGCAGCTCTGGTGTACGAGGTGTGGGGGAGCTTGGGTGTGGGAGCTTGTTGCATGAGCATCCCACTCAGTGCTGGGTGTGGGGAAACGTGGGTCACACCAGCGCTGGGGGCTGCTGCCCAGGCAGCGGGGCAACTCCAGCTGCCAGAGAGCAGCTTGGGCAGAAGCATAAGAGGATACAGGCTCTTGTGTGCCTCAAAATCTGTGCCTCTGTTGACCACGTGCTTGGTGGGATTTGATTTTATGCTGAACTCTTTGTGACTCATTTGTCTGACATCATGGTGAGGTTTTTCCGTTTTTATTGCCAGAGCTCTAACTAGATGGAAATTCATCAACTGAGGAAGATGGTTCTCTAGTGGCAAGCGCAATACTGCCATTAAATAAGTTACTGATGACCACTCTGGGTAATTTGATGACAACTTCTGTAGCACTCGAGTCTATATGGGAGTCCCCAGTGTCTTTTAAAATTTGTACACACCTGCTTTCATTTGAGGTTAGGCTACTTTAAAATTGTACTGGGGAAACTGAGAATAAAACTGGGCCCTTAGATTGAAAACTGAATATGGATTGGTTTTAGGTGGTGGTTTAGAGCATCTCTGAAAATCCTGCCTCCTTGAGAGAACTGGTAATGGATGTATTTCTCACGAATTATTTTTGTATGAGATGTTTCTGTTCTCTTGGGGTCCCAGTTTCTGCAGTGCCCTGTATGTCTAAATAATAGATGCTGAAAGTGAAATGAAAATGTCTAAATGAAATCGCATCTGGAAATGATGCAGGGCCACTGTGAAGAGCTGTCAGAAACAGGCAGCTGATGGTGCTTTTAGTTACTAAAGCATTAGTTGTTAATTGAGGACAGTTGCAGATTTTCTTGTGGTGTCAGCACCTATTGTAGTGGGGAAGGAGGCTTTTTTCCTAGTCATTTAGCTAATGGAATTGACTAATGGGCCATAGGAGAAGTTTCAGGGCTGCTCCGACTGTCCGATCCACCTGAATTTGCCTGTGGGCTTTAGGAAGAAACACAGAACTCACAAAGTGGCTTGAAAGCTTGTGTGTGTATACGTGCACGGGTATGACTTCTATCTAAATTTTTGTGGGTTGTGTAAGATGACAAGTGTCAAGCTAATAACTGGGTTATCATGTCGTAATGATGAGAAGTTCACGTGGAATTGCAACGCAGAGCAGCAATGAACAACTTGTGAGAAGTTTCGATTCCACCTACCTTCTTAAAGATGCAGTAAATGTAGCTTACTGATGGCTTGAAATACCAGCTGTAAACTTTTTTCAGGATGTACATGAAAAGGTTTTTGTTCAAGCTACATAAAAATGTATAAAAGTCACGACACCTTTTTATAAACATTAGGTGAGCACTGAAACAAGTTTGTCGTGACTAGAGATTCAGGTTTACAATCAAACTTATAACATGTTTGGTTCTAGTGGGAAATGATTCATTTTAAGTATCTTAACAGTATCTGTTTGCGTGGTTGAATAATTGGCGGTGCTGTAAAAAGGCATTTAGGCATATCATGGAGAAATCGGGGAAACCACTTGGGCATGTCAACTCTGACACTCCACAGTTATCTCTTGCTTCCATTGTAGATATGCTACATACTGAGGGGAAACAGCATGCAAACTGTATGGCTGTTCCCAGCTGTCAAAAGGCTGGGACCTGAAGGGAAGTAATAATACATGTCAAGAGTGAACAACCAGCATAACTGATTATTTTTTTGCAGTTTATATATTTTATGCAGATTGCTCTTAGCAGTATTGTACTGTGAATTATGCTCTAACGTCTAGCTCATTCTCTGACTCTGAATACCACCCATGTATTTTACTTTGGGAAACTGTGTCTGCAATCATGACAGCAGCGTTGAGACTTGTAGTTAAATCTGAATACTGGTTTATGTTATATTTGTGTTTTCCCTGGCGAACTCTGCAAAATAGCAGACGGATGTATATGGTGATAGTCACTTCTTCAGCATGAAAGATGTACTTGCCTGTGATGAGGAAAAGAGGAAATTACTTTTAAGGTGCTGTAGTGAATACTGAAAATGCTTTCTGAGCTTTGCTAGTAACGAAAAGACTTCTGTCATTCAGGCTGAATGGCAAGAGTGTCTGATCTTGCTTCCAGGCTGTCACAGGCCCTGGGCTCCTACCCCTGTATTAAGCCCAATGACTAGTTTGGCTAATATACAACTTAGAAGGCGGCATCCTGTTAGACTTAAAATGCTCCCACAGGCTCCCCTTGGCAGTTAATGCCAATTTTTTGTGTCTTTCTGTGCTCAAAAATGTGTTTCTGATTTCTAATTAGAGCTGTACTGGGGAAGGACAGCTGACAATTAACCATGAGTCATGAATGCGTGTTTTGAATGTCCCTTTAATTCTTTAGAGATGTGAGTAGACTGAAGACGCAGGAGTCTGACAAGAACAGTTGGAACTTAATTGTGGGTAAGCAAATCTGTCAAAGTGAGTCTTGGCTTTTTTATAAGACCAACTGCTATTCATGTACTTGTTTGGTGTACAGGCTCCCTGTTGCACAAAGGAGCCAAAACCAGACCCAGATCTCTGCCCTGATGGGTTGGAGATTGTAACTGTATTTCCCTGAAAATGAGGCATCCCCAGAAAATGTTCTGATGAAGGCAATGGTGGGAGGGTGGTGGGGGTGTCCCAGCCTGTTTCTTGGCTCAGGAGTGGTGCCTCCCTGCTGTTCCTCACACAGAGGGAGGTGTCTGTGCCATCCTGAAGCATCAGGATGTTGCTGCATGGCATGCAGAGCCCAAGAGGAAGAAGTGCCAGTGAGAGAATAGTCTTTTACATGCAAAAAGTGGGCTGTTTCTCCATCTTCTCGGCAGCTGTGTATGCCACGAGCTATAGGCATCTCTGACTTTGGTGGTGGCTGATGTCCAGGAGGGCAGTGGGGACACCTTGATGGGTCTCTTAGGCACATGTTCATAGCACCACGCTTCTTGGGATGGTCTGCTGGTGATGCTGGTCTTCTCTGGCTTGCTGATCTCTTAAACCTGCTTCATCATGTGCCAGTGCTCTGAAGTAGAGGATGCTGTTCCTGGCTATAGGTGCCCTGAGCTGTTGGTGGGGGACGCTGAGGAAATACAAAAGGTTTTCACTGCAGCTGCTTTTGCAGAGCTGAAGTGCTGGCATTGCTGTTAAGTTCTTCACTGAGCAAATGCACCCATGCCTTGTCCCAAGGACCTGGGGTTTTCTTACTGGTCTACCATCTTCTCTCCCAAAGGGTGACCAGTGAAGTTACACGAAGCAGTAATGCCCTGGCAGGAGTGGATTGTGCTGGTGCTGTGTTTTCTGAGGAGGTGAAAACAGTGAAAATGTTGGCTGTGGGATGACGTGCCAGCTTTGGTAAGGCTGCTCTGCGCTGAGAGGTTTTGTACCAGAGACTTGGAGAAGTGTGCAGTATCCATAGAGCTAAGACCGATGAGGGCTAATCTGTCCCTTACCTTATGTCTTGTATGGCTCTGTAATTAGTGGAAATTGACTTTTAAGCCCTGAGTTGCTGGTCTTAATTTTTTTTTTTTCCTGAAGACTAATTAGTATTCCCAAGTGTAGCTCCAGATAGGGCTGTTACCCACACAAGTGTCCAATCTTTTTCTTGGTTCCACTGAGCTGGTAGCCCTCAGGGCTGCTGTGCAGAGATAATGACTTCTGGGGGGGTGTGTGTGTGTGCGCGCACATTTCAGCCTCCTAATTACATCGCTTGATCATCCCTCATTCTTGAGATGAGGAGAAACACTGATTTAGCCTTCATGCACCTTTTGTTATTTTATGCAATTCCCCAGCCCCTTCCAAGTAATGTTTGCTTGGTTTGTTAAAAACTGAAGTATTTTTCTGAAGCCTTTTTTACAGTTCTTACATATTTCTGATCCCTTCCCAATTCTGCTGTGTCATCATTAAGGGGGAGGACACTGCCCAGATTGACCTAGATGATTTTGCGCCATGAATTCCTAAAGTGGCATCAGAAATGTTTCTGTTTTATTTGGCATCCGCAAGAATCTCCTCAACCCCTGGCTTTTTCCCCTTGACTGCAGCTGCCTGTGCCCCAGGGGCCCTATGGGGGCTGCAGGTAGTAAGTAAATCTGTGCCTGGCTGCAAGCAGGGAGCTCTCCTCTTGCACTTTTGCTGCCAGCTTCTTTGTGATGGTGCTAATATTTGTGGCTGTGGGACAAAACAGATCCAGAGCACTGATCTAGCTGGAAACAAACCTGCTAAAATACCCCCCCAGGCTATTCTCTGTGTGCACAGCGTCCCACGCAGTGTGCTGGCATAGCAGGAGAGGGTGGGAAGCCTCTCAGTGGCAGTACGGGGTTGTGTCGGAAATTCATAGGCATGAAATCATGGCACTATGATTCCTTCTCGAGGCTCCAAACTGTTGGAAACCAACATGGCTTGTTCTAAAATTTGTTCCATTAGGACCATCTTGGCAGGCGATGATCAGAAGCATCCTGCTTTGTGGGTGGGATTGGGAAAGCTCCTTGCCCTGCATCTCATACTCATGCCATGCCACTGGCCCACAGCTTCTTCATCTCAAAGATGGAAGAGTTTAAAACAATGATTTCCCCTGTGTTGTTCTGACTCTTTCCTTTTTTTTTTTTTCTTTTTTTTCCTCTCCTAACTGCAACTGTCTTCCCAGTTTAATGGCTGGGAGTCTCCCCTGGAGTGAGACAATGTCAGAGGTTGAGTGTGTTTGTTTAGGTGCATAAACATGGCTGTGCATGGTGGGGCTTCCGGCACAGTGTTTTCATTCACTTCATGAGCTGTTAAATGAGAGAAGGATGGGGCTCATTCCTGAGCTGTTTTGGAACAGCTGTGTCAAAAAAACCCCAAGGACCTCAGACAATAGCGAACCCTCTGCAAATGTTGCTCTTTTCATTCCTGTCTCAGCATATGGTCATGCAGAGGATCTCTAAGTGTTACTCCAAACTAATCTGTTTTGGACAGAGAATGAAAGACATGCTGGTGTTTTCTGTGGCTCCTCAGTTATTTCTCCAGAGAGAATTTGCCAAG
>NW_009260129.1:14043-21172 GCF_000687185.1 Egretta garzetta
AGGGGGAGGGGGCAGGGGCAGGGAAAGACTTTGGATTCAGACTAGAATGCCTTTCTCTCTATTTTTGGCTTTTGAGTGTTTTAACATTAGAGTATAAAAAATAGCAAAGAACAGTCAAGATGTTGAGACAGAACTATGGGGACATTACCCATGTATAATTATTAAATGAAACCGTATTGGAGAGTTTGTCTCAGATTTCCAGACTTCTGATAGAAGAGAAATTGGAGCAAGAGAGTTGATAGGTCTTCTCTGTTTTGCAGCTTGGCAAAGGCAATTTAAGCCCTTGGGTTTTTTCTCACCAGTGCTTTGTTATTAACCCAGCTGCTGAAACAGACAGGTTGTACTATTTCAGCTCCTTCTCTTCAGTACCCTTGCGATGTTAGTAGATTGATTTATTAAGACATAATCAAATTCCCACTACAGTCCAGCTTTTGGAGGGCTGCACTAGAGCAGAGCCTTGCTTTTTCTCTTGAGTGGATGTACCTCAACAGACACAGCAGAATACCTGCAGAGAGATGTTTAGCTGAACTTTCTTCAGAGCAGAAACTGATGCTGCAGTCAATCCTACTACAGTTCGGGGGGTTATTGGCTTCTTTTGTTTGGTTGTTTCTTTGAGCAGAGGGCTTTAATGGACAACGACTCATCTATTGGAATTTGACTTTTCACTCTAGTTACCTGCAGATAGACCAAGATGTATCTGCAATTCTGCAATAGATAACTTCAGTGTGCATTGTTCACGTCTCAGATACCAAGGGTGAAAATCGGGCCGTTCACTCATTGTGACCTGCCGGGTAGCTGAGTGTGAGTGCGCATCCCTTCAGGCTCCATTAGCATGAGTTAACTTTGTAATTGGGTTTCTGGGGCAAACGGGGACAGGAAGCAGAAGTAATTTGGCAGGCTAGGCTTAGCTTTTTTGTTCCATGCGGTGTAAGTGCAGAGGGAGAGCAGAAGTAAAAGGTGGCTGGAGAATAGCTGGAGAAATACTAACAAAGTGGAGGACAGTTGTCAAAACTGCGTGTGGACGTTACGGGATACCATGCAGCTATACCAAGGTGGGACTTTATTTACAGCTATATCGATGTAGGATTTCTGTGGCTCCTGCGCTTTTCAGACTCCTTCTCTTGCTCTCTTAAACCTGCCCCGTCTTCTCCAGCTTTCTGTCCATCTGGCAGTAACATCTGGCAGCAACACCTTGTCTTGTTGAGACTGGCAACCAAAAGTGGGCTTGCTGAGTGAAGAGCAGTTGTCACTTGGTTTCGAAACCACTTCACAATGAAAATGTTAATAGAAATGTAAGTTTTAAAGTTGCTCTAAACTCCGTTCATAATCTCCAGTTTTCCACGAACAAACCAAAAAGCAGAAAGTTTCCATGTTTACTATAATTTCTTACAGTTTTAGTCCTTGGACAGTTTTTCTGAAAAGCCAGGTTTGGTATTTTTAAAAAAAGTGCAATGAAGAAACTGTAAAATGTTTGGGTTCTTGAGCAGGGGAGTCAGTTTTTTGGTTTCTTTTTTAAAGGCACTACAAGTCATCTGGCTCTTTTCAGGTGTTCAGTGTGGATTTACATGAGTGGGATTAGAATTAAGCTGCTCCATGGTATTTTTTAAAACCCACACTTCACATTTTTTAGTAAACAGCTTTGCTTTTAAAACAACAGCCTTTATCCCAGAATAATCTTAAGACTTGCAAAAAGCAACACAAGAAGAGATTTTTAGTTTAAGTTCCATTCCTTCATGACAGGTGGTGTTGAACTTGTTCTTAAACTTTTAAACTTGCTCCTTTTTTTCTTCTTTTTTCTTTATGGTAAGCTCTCAAAGAGTTTTCTTTCCTCAGAGGAATGCTAGTCTTAATCTGGCATCATTGACCGTTTTCTCCACATGTGTACCTTACTAGCAGTCTGCTCGGATTCTTTTCTGCATGGCAAGTTGGTAACTTTTCCAGGTGAGATAAAATCACCTGCAGGAAGGCCCTGGGATTGAAACTCTGAAACCAGGAGGTGCTGAAAATGATGTAGATATGATTAGCTGCTGTTTATGTATCTTGTCAGCATTGTTTAACCAGGCCGACAAACTTCATGCATGCTTCTTACATTGTTTTTGCAGTGTTGGGGGCTGTTTTACTTGTGAGAGTTTTTTTGGAGTAGACAAGGGCTCTGATGTGTGCCCCTGTGTGGGGTGGGAGTCTCCTTAGTCTCGATGCTGATCCCATCTGTGATTTATCACTCGGTCTTTATCTCCCTTTTGTGTTTTCTCTTGCAGTTTCTCGCCCCATCTCTGCTGCTGCTTGTGACCGCTGTCATGTTTTTAAGCAACGCGGGAGATCCGGTCACATCAGCAAAAATACTAGTGGCTGCTGGGAGCCTTCTCAGCTGGGGAAATTTAAGGAAAACAAACCCTTCTTTGTGTCCGTGCACACATCATGATTGTCACGAGTTGTGCAGTAGGCGTGCTAAGGAGGTGCTGCCGGTGCTCGCTCCGGCGTGAGCCCCTCCTGGGTAGCTGCAGCGCCAGCCAGATAGGCAGTGCTCATTCACTGCCCTTCTAGTTGGACCGAGACCCATGGACCAAGAAAATATGGCAGAACTAAAATGGAGTTCTTCAAGAACCTTAAAAACGGCAGGTGACTGAATACGCTCTTCACGCTGTAAGGAATTGTTGGTTTTGGCTGGAGTAGAGTCGGGAGGTTTTCGGGTCTGTTTTATCTGTAGCGATTCCATCTTGTGTTAGCTGGAGGGGGGAGAAAAGGCTTGTGCTTGTACAGCTGCATATCAAATCTCTGGCTCAGGAAGTGTTAAGGGCATGTGTTTATTACTCTTAATGCTGGTATGTTTTTCATGTCAGCAGCTAGCCAAAACCCGGGGGACCTGCATGCAGTCTGTTTCAGCTGGTAGAAATTAATGACGGACAGGTTTAGTGCAAAGTTGCATGTAAAGTTTTGTTTCCCCAAGCACGGGCTGAGTGTGACAAGAAGGGACCCCTTGCTGGTTTGCAGCCTGCAGTTGAGCCGTGTGACACCTCCATAGACACACACACACCCCCCTTATGAAGGGAGCCCTGTAGCTCTGCAGCAACCCCAGCTTGGTCTTGCTGTGTTGTTTCCCTTGTACCGGCTCCCATCCCTCTCTCCCAGGCAGCGAAGGCCCCCAGCCCCTGGTCCACATTGCTCACATTCCTGTGCCGGCGTGCCTTTGCGTGCACATGTGTGGGGCGAGGGAGGGTGGCTGGTGGCTAGGCTGGTCCTCTGCTCTGGCTAGGAAACCACTGTCGGCTGTGAAAGCAGCCTGCCTGCTCCTGTCCTCCCTCAGTATCCATCAGAGTCCCCCTGGCCACATAGCTCACATTCCTGAGCCGCATTTCATTTGGGACGGTGTTTTGCTTTGGAGGCTGTTACTGCTTGGTCAAGGAGTTTCCTTGTTGCTACATCTTCATGGAAGGGCAGTGATTTACACATACGCAACCAGTTTCAAGCACAGTTTAACACATCTGGTGCCAGTTCTGTGTGGTTCCAGGTCTTTTTGGTGACTGCAGGCGAGTGAGGCATGGAGCAATGAGGAGAGCACGCAGTCAAGGGGCCAGAGGTTTGGCTGTGCGCAGTCTGAAGGAGAGCAGTTGCAGTCCTGGAGGAGGCTCAAGGCGTGCTGGTGTCTGTGGCTATTTTGTAGGGAGGAAGTTTCATTGTAATTTCTGTTAAAAGACCTTCCCCCCCCCCCTTCCTCCAAGCAGGTTGCCAGTTTGCATCACAAAAGTGAGCCAGGGTTGTCTCCTTTGTAAGTTGCAGAAAGTAAGATCTCTTAAACTGTTTGAGTAAAAATGAGATGATTTATGGGTTGCTTTATGCTTACTGGTGCATTCAAGTACTACGGTTAATTGAACTGGTTAATACTGTATTACTGCAAAGTCCAGTTATAGCCATTCTTGTATCAGCGCAGGGAGGGGGGGACTGGCTGGCCTGTGATACTGGTGTTGCCTTGTCGCTGGGTATGTCAGGCCTTTTCCCCTGCACATCCAGTCTTCAGAAACACTGGGCTGATATTCCGCATGTCTTACTAATGCTCTGCCAGAGATTCTTTGAGCAAATGAAAAACAGCAATAAAATAATGTATTTATGTACAGCTAGGAGCATGGTAGTGATGGCACTTAGAATTTTCTGTCATCCAGCTGCCATTTTGTATATATATTAAAGCTTAGCCAAATTGACTTTGGTGGAGCTGGAGCATCTTGTCACTTTGGTTTCCATGCAGAAGTTGTCAAGCCAGAAAGCTGCTCTGATATTCCTGCATTAAGTTTCTGTAAACAGGTGTGTGAGCATGGGAGGTCCTCAAAAACGTGACCGGTGTATCTGTACTGCAGGTCAGAGGCAGTAGGCGCTCTGTATGTGCCCTTTCTCTCTCCTTTGTATAAATCTTTATACCTTTGCCTGGAGTCCAGAGTAGCACAGAGGCTACAGAAGGGGCCAGAATAAGGGATGGAAGTCTGTATTCTACATAGCCTCAAAATTCATGTTTCTGTGCTGTGTTGCAAAATTGTAATGTTAATGCTCTTGCTCTGAACAGAAAGCCAGGGTGGCTAGTGGCTGGCTAGACTTTGTGAAAGTGTTAGGCTCAAAGAGGAACATTTTCTCTTCCTTCCTTCCTGAAGTAAAATCTTCACTTGGACTGATTCTTGAATTAGGCTAGGCTGTCTTTGCCCTGTCAAAGTACAGTGAGGTTTTCTTTGCCAAAACTGAGGTAAGCTCCAGATAAAACTTTACATGTGATGAGTTATCTTTCTAATTCCTTTAAGAATTGTGTTCTCTTGCAATGAATTACTTGCATAAAAGCACTTGCTAAACCATGTCTAGACTGCAAAGACCTGGATTTGACTGAATCTAATTAAAGCAATGGTGGCTTGCAGGTGAAGATTTAACTGCTGTATATTATCCTAGGTTTTGCTAGGAAGAGACTGGCCTTAGCTGAGATGGTTTTGACTTGCATGCAAGAGGTAAATTAAAGTCAGATAGCTGAAATGGTACTTCCCCCCACCTGCTTAGCCTGCTACACAGCAAGAGTTATCTACCCACAGCAGGATGGCTGAACAGCTCATGGAGATGTGGATTTCAGCACAGTGTCCTGAGCAGAACTGAAATAAATTCTGTGCTGGTTTTGGAAAATTGGGAGAATAATTCTGGAGAGTTATCAGGAACCTTCTAACTGTACTGTGGAGATATGAGGCTTCTTAAAATATACCTGATAGAAGTAGTGATTTTGATACTGGAGGTTAAACGTGCTCAATGCACAGCATTAACTGGTCCATGCCGGCTGACGACTCTCCTAACTAAGCTTGTGAGTTCATCGTCCCATCTGTGCCCATTGCCTCATCTTGACCACTTAAGCCAGGTTGATTACCAGATGCCTATTGATTAAGAAGGATTAGGGGAGGCCTGGATGTCTAACACAGCTGGTTTCTCCCAGCTCTGAACAAGTCTGAAGTGCATCTACACCAATGCACACAGCATGGGCACAAACAGGGGGAGCTGGAAGCCATTCTGCAGCAGGATAGCTATGACGTATTCACCATCATGGAAACGTGGTTTGACAACTGGAGTGCTACAATGGATGGCTATAAACTCTTCAGAAAGGACAGACAAAGAAGGAGAAGCAGTGAGATCAATGACGGTGAAGATCGGGTTGAGTGTTTACAAGTAAAAATCAGGGGGAGGGCCAACAAGGCAGGTGTCATGGTGGGAGTCTATTATAGACCACCCAACCAGGATGAAGAGGCAGATGAAATATCCTATAGGCAACTGGGAGGAGGCTCACAATCATTAGCCCCTGTTCTTGCAGGGAGGGGGGACACTTCAGCTTACCAGAAGTCTGCTGGAAGTACAACACAGCAGAGACGAAACAGCCTGGGAGGTTCCTGGAGTGCGTGGAAGAGAACTCCCTGGCACGTTGGTGAGGGAGCCAACTGGGGAAGGTGCCACGTGGGCCCTCTTGTTTGTGAACAGAGAAGGACTGGTGGGTGATGTGACGGTTGGAGGATGCCAGCAATCACAAAATGATAGAATTCTGGATTCTTGGAGAAGTAAGGAGGGGGGTCAGCAGGACTGCCACCTTGGTGTTCCAGAGGGCAGACTTTGGCCTGTTTAGGAGCCTGGCTGACAGAGTCCCTTGGGAGGCAGTCCCGAAGGGTAAAGGAGTCCAGGAAGGCTGGGCATTCTTCAAGAAGGAAATCTTACAGGCACAGGAACAGGCCGTCCCCGTGTGCCAAAAGATGCGCCGGTGGGGAAGATGACCGGCCTGGCTGAAGAGAGAGCTTTGTCTGAAACTCAGGAAAAAAAAGGAGAGTTTATGACGCTTGGAAGGAAGGGGCAGGCATCCCAGGAGGCCTACAAGGCTGTTGTGAGGTCATGCAGGGAGAAAATTAGAAGGGCCACAGCCCGACTAGAATTTCATCTGGCCACTGCCGTAAAAGACAATTTAAAAATTGTTTCTATAAATATGTTGGCAATGAAAGGAGAACTAAGGAGAATCTCCATTGTTTAGCGGAGGCAGGGGGAAAGAGGGACAAAGGATGAGTGTAAGGCTGAGGTACTTAATGCCTTCTTTGCCTCAGTCTTTAATGGTAAGGCTTGTTGTTGTTGGGCTACCCAGCCCCCTGAGCCAGAAGACAGGGATGGGGAGCAGAGCAAGCTCCCATGATCCAAGAGGAAATGGTGGTGACCTGCTACACCTCTTAGACACGCACACAAGTCTATGGGGCTGGATGGGGTCCACCCAAGGGTAGTGAGGGAGCTGGTGGAAGTCCTCAAAAAGCCACTGTCCATCATTTATCACCACTTGTGGCCAACTGGGGAGGTCTCAGTTGACTGGAGGTTATCAAATGTGATGCCCATCTACAGGAAGGGCTGGAAAAAGGATCTGGGGAACCACAGGCCTGTCAGTCTGATTTTGGTGCCGGGGAAGGTCATGGAGCAGATCATCTTGAGTGCCATCATGTGGCACGTTCAGGACAACCAGGTAATCGGGCCCCATCAGCATGGCTTTATGAAAGGCAGGTCCTGCTTGACCAACCTGATCTCCTTCTATGACCAGGTGACCCGCCTGGTGGATGAGGGAGAGGCTGTGGATGTTGTCTACCTGGACTTTAGT
>NW_009260129.1:21210-26258 GCF_000687185.1 Egretta garzetta
GTTCCTCAGGGCTCAGTGTTGGGGCCAGTTCTGTTTACCATCTTTATTAATGACCTAGGCAAGGGATTGAGTGCACCCTCAGTAAGTTTGCGGACGATACCAGGTTGGGTGGGAGTGTTAATCTGCTTGAGGCTAGGAAGGTTCTGCAGAGGGATCAGGACAGGCTGGATTGTTGGGCCAAGGCCAGTTGTGTGAGGATCAACAGGGCCAAGTGCCGGGTCCTGCCCTTGGGTCACAACAACCCCGTGCAACGCTACAGGCTTGGGGAAGAGTGGCTGGAAAGCTGCCTGGTGGAAAAGGACCTGGGGGCGTTGGTCACCAGATGGCTGAATATGAGCCAGCAGTGTGCCCAGGTGGCCAAGAGGGCCAACAGCTTGTATAGTGAATAGTGTGGCCAGCAGGATTAGGTTAGTGATTGTCCCCTTGTACTCAGCACTGGTGAGGTTGCTCCTTGAATGCTGTGTTCAGTTTTGAGCCCCTCACTAGAAGAAGGACATTGAGTTGTGGGAGCATGTCCAATGAAGGGGAACAAAGCTGGTGAAGATTCTGGAGTACAAGTGTTATGAGGAATGGCTGAGGGAACTTGGGGTTGTTTATCCTGGAGAAAAGGAGGCTGAGGGGAGACCCTACCACCCTCTACTACTGCCTGACAGGAGGCTGTAGTGAGGTGGGGGTTGATCTCTTCTCCCAAGTAACAAGCGGTAGGATGAGAGGAAATGGCCTCAAGTTGTGCCAGGGGAAGTTTGGATTGGACATTAGGAAAAATTTTGTCACTGAAAGGGTTACCAAGAACGGGATCAGGCTGCCCAGGAAAGTGGTCGAGTCCCCTTAGACTTGGCAGTGTTATGCTAATGGTTGGAGTTGATAATCTTAAAGGTCTTTTCCAACCTAAATGATTGTATGATTCTATAAGTTGCTGGATTGGAAGCTGTGTGTTGCCTGTGGGTCCCTCCTGGGAGGTGTTCAGGGTAGTTTTTATTGCAGTACAAAGAACCACGATGTAACTCCTGGCTTCTGGTAGTTTTACCTCGTGGCCTTGAACGTTTGCCCAGACGTGTCTGTGAAGCATCTCAGCTGTTCTCATGCTTTTGCTATTCCTCTGTCTCAGTTCTCCGGACTCCTTTTATTTCCTGTAACTTCTATCTAGCACACGCTTTGTTTGCTGCCCGTCAAATTGTGCCCGCTCCTCCCCTTTCACCCTGCCCCTGAATGCTTGCTCTGTTTATTTGAAGTCTCTTAAGACAATGTAGAAAAGGGGGATAACTAGAAGAAAATGGAAGAAATAAAAAGGAGAAGTGAAAGTGCTGTCCCTGACAGCATTCCAGCTCCTCTGTCTAATCTGACAAGTAGAACTTTTTCTTGAGAAACTGTCCTTCCCTTCACATTTTCAGCCTGTCATCAAATTCCTGCTAGTCTTTATCTCAAGGGGCTATTGCAGAGGCAGAAGTGATGAGCCAGCTGCGCAATTCCTTTTCTCCTCACTGCAAGTTGGAGAGGGGGAACAAACATACATGCCTCTCATTGTAACACAGCAGCAGTGGGCAACTACGGTGACTTTTCAGGCTGCTGCAGTCTTACAATATGTTCTATTTTGGACACGGAAAAGAAGACGTATTGGGCTATTCATGGTACCAACTTCAAGCCTTGGCATTGCAAAGAAAATTTGTGTGTCTGAAAACTACTTCATGGCAGTTTGCAGAGAGGAGACTTTTCCTGGCGAGGAACGTTGGCTGGAATCTTGTCTTGCCCGTACATGTCTGAGAACTTGCATATCTGTCACCTTCTCATAAATAGAGCATAATCTGACCTGGGATCAACCACAGAGTGGCCAGGGGTCACAACATGCAAATGCTCTGGGGTGTCATAGGTGCTGCCTAATCTCAGTAGTTTGCAGCTGGGTAGTGTGGGCTGTGGACCAGCCCCCGCGCTGCCCTCTGCTCCGGCCATGGGCTGTGACCAGCGGAGCCTGTGGCACAGAGCGTGTGCTTGCTCTGACAGCTGCTCTCTTAAGCTCTTTCTGTGGGGATCTGGTGTTTTCTTAGCTGTGAACAGTCTTCTAACCTGATTTATGCATGGTTTTCTTTGAACTGACCTTTTGATTTCATTTCACTGTTAACCTGCTAGTTGAGAGCTGGTTGTTACAGGGCTGCTTACATTCTGGGTGAAGAATAGACACAATTTGTGTTGTACATTCTTGTATGAATTTATGTTTCGTTACTGTAGAAAAAAGCTGTTACGCTCCATGACTAGCTTATAATTCATGTTGGATGGCCGGCCTGATCAGGACTGAGGTCGGGTGAGGTGAATGATGGTCGGTTCAGATGTTGAAGCTGAAGATGGAGTTACAGACAAAGAAGGCTCTGGGTTACCTTTCTTATAATGAAAAAGGGATATTTGTCTTGCTAGACTGAGATGCTGAGCTTCTCTCTGATCTAGGAAGTCTCTACTGGCTCCATCCATTTCCTCAATTGTTTCTTGAAATCTTCATTTTAAGTTTAATCTCTGTCTGAAGGGGGGAGACCCTTCTTACTTTCACCTACTGGCTATCTGGAGTGACAGAAATTGCATCGGAGGCTGGATGTTTTTTTGTAGATCAGTTTCTCTTCTGTGTGGCTCTGGCATTCATCAGTTCTCTTCATGATGGAAGTTGCAGGTCACTGAGATACATTTATCCTGACCTAATACCACGTGAGTGTTTCCTCTGCTCTTGCCCAGTTTGCTCAGTTCCCTGTTTGGTCAGCATCTGGGGAGCTGCGGGGAGCTTGGCTGGAGATGGGTTGGCCTTCGCTCCAGGTCGCAGGCAGAGCTGGCTTGTTGCTGGTATCAGCCTTGCCTGCCGGCCGATGTGGCTGGCACGGGAGGCTGCAAAGTCAAAATGCTGTTGGTGCTGGATGGCAAAGTCCATCAGGCTTATGTGGGGGAAGAAGGGTGACGTGAGTGCAGACCTCGCATCCGGGAAGGAAAACAGGCTGAGCTTGCCTGCCGCAGAGCCGCACTGCGCGTGTTCCTGTGCTCCCTTACGTTTGCTGAAGTGTCATGGCAAACAGACCTTTCCTACTTTTCTTCTTCATACGTCTTTCTTCGGTGTTCCTTTAACCCCGATTTTTCCTTCAAGTTGCTTGTTACTTACAACACCTAATTCCAATTTAATTGCCTTTTTTGTGTCTGGGGATTGTACATTATTTGCATCACAACAGAGCCCCACGTGAGACTTGGAGTAATGTCAGTTCTGGCCTTAGGCAGTTCAAAGCACCAGGCATGAGTTCTATCAAGCTGATCCCTTTCTGCTGCTAAGTTTGAAGATGCTGATCCTGTTGGAACTAGGCAAGTGGCAGGTCCAGCAGCACATCTGAGAGTTGCCTGGCCACCAAAATTTGTTAGTCTTCTATTATTTTTCATTAAAACAAGTCTGTTGCAAGGAAATGTTTCAGGAGTTCAGTTTTATGCCTCCTGTAATAAAAATAAGTTAATAAACATCAAGAGGTTAGTCACTTCTTTTTGGCTTTTGTGGTATGGCCTGTCCATTCACTGAGATTGTAGAATCAATTTCTCAAAGCCTGGTAGTAAAACACATCAGTTAAAATGAGGATGGAGACTGGAAGAAACTATTTAGTTCTGTGGACTGTTTCTTTCAACACCTTGAATTAATAATGTTTTTTTTAATTAAGAGTTCATCATACCAAAGCTATATAGCAAGTTATGCTTCTAATCAGCTTCACCCCAAGCTGCATTTCTTTTTGATTGCCAAGTATTATATTTGCTAGTGAAAACACAGGAAAATATGAATATATCTGTACTGGGAGAATATCTGTTAGAGGATGTTGAAAGCAGTCTGCTAGCATCAGGTTTTTTCTGAGGTGGTTTTTTTTTTTTAGGTTGCCAGTGTGTGAATGGTTCATTTTAAGCAGGACAAAAGGAGGTGGCTATTAAACCTCAGCTCTGCCTTCACTTTTCCCAGCTGCTGTCTCAGATCTTTGTTAAGCTCACTTCTTGTTTCTCTCTCTCACTCAGCTCAAGCCCGAAGGTTGCAAAGGGGTCATTGCATTTGGAGATCTGTCAGTGTCTAAGCATCCTTTGGAGGAGCAAAGCAAAGAAAAAGCATCTCCTCCTACCACCCCCCAACTGTAGTACATCCAACAGGTTTTGCTGTCAAAGTGTCCTGCAGCTGCTTTCCTGTTCATGAGTTCTGATGGATCCTTGTTCTGTCAGCTTGCATCAGATAGGTGGCAAAAGCAGGAAACACTTCTCCAGAAGGAACTTCTCACATGCTGTGAATGCAAATGGACCATTTGCTCCCCTCCCACCACCTAAATCTTTCCTCTCTGGCTGTGTGGGATTTAGTGCCAGCTCACAACACAAGGGCGACAGCTGGTTGGTGTCCAAAGTCCTTTGTGTTGTTTCGTCTTGAATCAGGAAATGATTTGTCAGAGGATCAAAGCGCTCTTGGCTGAATTAACTTTTTTTTGCCAAACCGTAGGTTTGACACGGATGTAAATATTGCCTGATAGTTAGAGGGACTACCAGCGCTGCTGACACAGGCGTGATTTGTGGCTATCGCCCAAATCATGCCAGGGTTGGCGGCACGGCTGATTTTGTAGAGCGGCCTGTGTGGACTGTTAGAGATCGCATTTGGAAGTAAGACCAGGTGTGCCAGTAGTTGCACACAGGTGGGCTGGAGAAGGTCTTCTAGCTTATCTCCTGATACAACGCTTTAACCAGCAA
Organism: Egretta garzetta; assembly: GCF_000687185.1. Lineage (NCBI taxonomy): Eukaryota > Metazoa > Chordata > Aves > Pelecaniformes > Ardeidae > Egretta > Egretta garzetta. Next base: position 25,933 of record NW_009260129.1, read on the forward strand.
GCAAGTTCCAGTGTTGGCCGCGACTTGTCTCTGTGCCTCCTCTTCTGCCTCCGCTTCTGAAAGACAGTTGTGTGCCACTCGGCACTGCCTCAGTCGTTGGAGGCTTTGTGAGGCTGTGAGGATGTGACTTGACCCCCATGCCGCTCTCGGGGCTCGTGCCAGCGGCAGGGCTCAGGAGCACTCGCTGCGCAGTGCAAATAGGCGGTAGGGTGAGACCCTGAGGCAGGACTTCACAGTGTGCACAGCTTGTCTGTGTGTTTGTAAATACCTTACTGGAAATACCACACCGGGCAAGAAGAGTGAGAGAAAGAGGGAGATCCTGCGGT
>NW_009260129.1:26283-29643 GCF_000687185.1 Egretta garzetta
GGCTTGGGTTAGAGGCTGTGTGCTGCCAGCAAACTAAGCTGAACAAGGTCGTCTTGGTGCCTGGGGGAAGGGGTGGTGGTGGTGGTGGGGGTCAGGGTGCAAGGCAGTGGGGTACCGGCTGGATAACATCACCCTTCAGCAGCTGTTACAGCAAAGCTTGCTGGGGAGTGCTGCTGTTTGCCCATGACAGGACATAGCTCTGGATGACTATTCAAGACAGCAGTCCCAGTATTTATGAAGGACTGACACCTTGTCTGCAGTAGGTGGAAAAAGGGTGCTTTATTTTTCTTTAAAAAATGTACTTCATTTGGGTGAAAGGCACCCAAAACTGAAGTACATTGTTTTTCCCCTGGTCTCTGATTTGAAGTACCATGTTTGTCAGTCACCCTAAAGTAACTCCCTTCCCCATACATGCACACACACCCTTTCTGGGCAGGAGGGCCAGACCCCGCTCTCCAGAAACAAATGGGTGATACACTGCACGATGGTCCAGTCATCCACCATCTGCTGGTATCTATCGGGTATCTGCAGGTACCCGAGCTGGCAGAGCTTTCCCTCCACAGGACTCCCCTTCTTGACTCGCAGCTTTGTCTCTTCATGCATGGAAATCTGGAGTGGCAGCAAGACCACCGCCCTGCTCCGCTGCCTGCAGAGCCTTTGAAAGGCTTGTGTGGCCAGACTGGGTAGTTGCAAGCAGGTGGGCTTTGTGCTCGGGGTGGGGGGAGAAGATTGCTAGTATGTGGTGAGCTCTGGGCTATTGAGTTAGTATTTGTCTGGTGCACCTGAGGGCAAAGTCATAAGAAACGGGTGGTGTCAGGATGCCTGACTGATCAGAGATGGATTGAGGCACGCAGAAAAGATTTGAAGTGAGCTGTTAATCAGTAACAAACTGAGTCATCCTGCAACAGCTTGCCATGCCAAGTAGAGATGTACACGGTATAAAAGGAAGGAAAGTGCACAAGTGTGTTTATCCCAAGTGGGGAAGGACTCGCCCTCACTTCCACACTCAGAAAAGGGCATTTTATTGCTTTTGAGAAGGAGTGACAGTGTTTAGTAGGAAGTCTGTCCCTATGCGTTGTTCCTCAGGGCTGATAGCACTGGTGCAAAATGAGCAGTAATCACCCAGAGCATAGCTGTGTAACTCTTGCTTACCCTGTCTGGGTTCTGGCCACTGGTATTCCTGATCCAGCCTGCCTGCATCTTCAGGGTCCTCTGGCTGACCTCTTCCAGGTTACCTGTCCAAAAAAGGGCTTGAAGCCAGTTAGTTGGTCAGAGAGGAGCTTGTACGCAGGAACTGATTAACCTACAATGGTGTATCCTACAGAGGAGGATTTCTGCTTTAAAAAGAGAAAACCCAAACCAAACAGTACTCCTATTGTTTGCCCAGAACAAAATCTGGTATGTTTAAGAAAGTATCTGGTCCTTGACGTTTCAATTCTTTTGCTGTTGGCTGTGAATTGCACACCTGAGATTGAACTGCAGGTGTCTTCGGATTCAAACAGAGTAAAACATTCTTGCTTCTCAGATTTCAGTGAAGTTTGTGTGCTGTGCTAAGGCCAGAAACTATAATCCTTTTTTTCAGGGGAAGATAGGTGGCTGAGATTGCTGGGTGGGTAGAAAGAAAAGCAGTTTCAGGATGAAGACAAAGGAGTGAAAAATTGATGTGAGAAAACACAGCTGGCTAGGCTGCACATCTGCTGTGCATTCAACATGCACTGTGGTCATAACACAGGAACAAAAAGAACCTTTTCCATTGCCTGTGTTTGTCCAGTCAGCCTGTTGTCCATTTGTACCCATGCAGTGTGAAGAGAGTCGTCTTGGTGCTCCCACTTTGCCCTTGGTAGAAGCAGGTAGTGAAGAGAAATAGTGCTGGGAGCATTTGAACATAACTAGAAAAGGGTGATGAGATTAGAGCTACTTTGGGCATTGCACAAGTCTGTAACTTGTCCTACCTCATCAAAAAAACAAAATGTTAATTTAAGTAACTCCATGCTTTGTGTCCTAACTAAAAAAAAGGAACATCACAGTCATAGATATAGTGACAAGGATGAAAGTTTTTTGGATTATTGAGTCTTTGTGCAGGTGGATTTGTTCTTTGGAGTTTTAATGATTGCGATGTCCTTTGGGCACTCCAGAAGGCTACAGCTGAGCTGCCAGTGTTTCAGACGATACATGACTTACGGCTCTATCTGCCTGCTGACAGCCAGTTTACCTCCTGCTCTCGGGACTTCTCTTGTTTGTCTTGTGATAGTACTAACAGAGCAGCCTTGCTGGGCAAACAGTCTATTGCTGGTCACAGAAAGCTTGAGATCCTCAATGTTAAAGTGCACTGAAATCTCTCTTTGAGGGGTCCACTGCTGTTTTTTCATTATTCCTTCCGTCTGACTCATCTCTTGTCTTAGTGCTATTTCAAAAGAGGTTTTTTATAGCCTTTGATCCAGGTTAACCGGGCACCAAAGACAGCAGAGTCCTGCTTTCCTTAGCTTTAAAGTGTTTCAGCTGCCTGTGTCTTAAACTGGCATATCACCTGCAATCTGCATTCTGGTCCTGCCCTTACAGCAAGACATTTTTACCCTGTTGCAACTTAATTCAGAGAGAGTCTATTTCAGGGAAACTTGTTCGCCTAAGAGATGATGCGAGGACTCCTTCCTCATGTAAAGTCATCCTTTTGAAAGCATCTATGCCTGTGGCATGCTGACCTCTCATCAAAATCGCTGTGAAACGTAGGTCGGTGCTCCGAAAATTAACCAGTCTTAAAATAACGTAGGCAAGAGTGATGCTACTTTTCTTTCATCTTTTCTCAGTGCTGATAGGGAAAATGTTACAAACTGATCTTGTGAGATGATTGTGCCTCTCTTAATGGCATTTTTTCAGAACGAATCTTTCTTAAAATGTTATCGAGTGCCAGTTCCTAGATAAGCGGGTACTTTGCAGCTAGAAGCTTTACAGTGCCTGGGTGAGGAGGAATTAATTAAGCGGCCTTCTTGCTAGCCAGTGTCCTCTTTCACTCTTCTCAGGTTGCAAAGGGCAAGAACGAGGAGAAAAAAGCTCATCTGATGATCTTTTTCATGGCTTGATCCTGGCCAAGCTATTTATGCCAAGCATGCGGAGTGGGGTTCAGTTTAAATTTTCACCGGCTCTTCTCATGGATCCCAGGGCCTTTGCAGAGCTGGGCAGTGGCCATTGCCTCCTGGCCTGTCCACCTTGCTCCCTTGCCCTGCGCCAGTCACTCTGCTGAGAGGTGCTGGGGAAGGAGGGCACGGCCACTTCACTGTGAAGGGCGAGAACCAGCACTGCAGGCTGCAGGTTTGCTTGTGCTCCCCAGGCTTTGCCAAGGATTTACTGTGATGTGGCTCAAGG
>NW_009260129.1:29662-29925 GCF_000687185.1 Egretta garzetta
AACCACAATACTTTTCCCCCAAACCCTCCCTCTCTCTGCCTAGCACTTCACTGTTGGAGCAAGACGTAGCCTTTCTCTCTGTTTCATTTTGTTTGTTAGCCATTGCTCTAAGACAGCAGCCTTTTACTTGTTACTGTTTTGATAGGGTATGGGTATGTGTGGAGAATAAAACGTGGAGGTAAATCTGTAAACTTTTTTCCAACTGCATAGCAAAAATGAAATTTCTGCAACTACCTTTAGAAGAACAACTTTTCCTTATAGTT
>NW_009260129.1:29935-43100 GCF_000687185.1 Egretta garzetta
TATATATATATAGATTCCCTCTCCCCTCCCCCCCAACCCAAACTTGTTGATCCTATTGTTACAGAAGGCTTTTGTTGATAGTACAGCTATATTAGCATTGTAGCACAACACAGACAAGCTGCTACTCTTGACCCCTGAGGTTTCTGTGGAAGGTCGCAATGGAGAGGCTGGAATTCCTGCCTTAATCACACTGAAGCAGAATATCCATGCTGGTTTTCCCAAAAGATTAACAGAATGATACTGCATTGCTTTGAAATGTGATCTCAGAGCATGTAGCTCTTGAGGACAGTTTCTTTCATGTTTAACGTATGCATGGATTTTGTGTGTTTTTAAACCATGTAATTATTACTCATTGGAATAAAATGTGAGTGGTAGTTTATCGCACTGGTTGTCTTCTACTGCCTTTGTCTCACCAGAAGCTTTCTGGGATGTCCTGTGGAGTAGCAGTTGAAGAGGAAGACACTGTTTCCCTGGTTTTGTCAAGGGAATGTGTTGAGGTACCTAAGCTGCACTGATTACGCGGTTGCTGAAATGCACAATAAGGTACAGCTTCTCTACAGGTTTGAAAAATAAACAAATACATTAAAAAAATTGCCCACTGGTTAGGCCTGATAGCTGCAATTCTGCAGGTGTCTTTGCAATCGAAGCTGAATGCGCTGATGTTGCTTTTTAAGGACTTTGGGGGAAGCGTCCCAGAGGGAACTGTGAGCCTTTCCTTCCTTATAGCTTGCCTTATGCAGCAAGTAGTGACTCCTTGGCTCCAGTCCAGCTATGCTGTGAAACGTGGTACCAAAGCATCTGCTGCGCTGTGAGCAACTGGTTTATTAATTACGGTCACTGGCATGGTCAACACAGCTGGGAGCTTTTGTGGAGGCCCGTGTTTCATAGAGTGTCCATGGTTTTCTCTACGCTCTTGGTCTGTGGTGGTGTCAGAGTACACCAGGATGACTTGGCAATCTCTTAGGTTCTGGGTGCTCAGAGCACTTCCAAACTGGGCTGTACCTCCAGGGAAACGATGAATCTCACCTGATTCTCACTGCTGTTTCCCCCAGAGCAGTCCAGTCCTTCTAGAAACAGTCTCTTCTTATTAAGGATACAAAACGCTTTCTTTCCCTCAGAAGTTAAGCACTGATAAGGCAGGTTGGAAAACTTGTTTATTCACCTGAATTTCCCCTCCTCCCTTTTCCCCCAAACCCTCGTGTGTGTAGAGACAGGCTATAGATTACAACATTTTTTTGGATGGAAGCCCTCTCTAATACTATTTTCTTTCTGTCACTGTTGATGAAACACTGTCATGAAGACACTGCAGGGCAGAGGGGGAGGTGTTCGCATTTCTAGTGGGTACTCCAGATGTTTATGTAATGTGCCTAAGCTTGCAGTGAAATACAAAATATTTGTGAAAGGCCCCCAGGTCTATCCATGGATAAGCTATTTGTCTAGGTTTTCTGAACAAAGCAGAAGGAGCTTAACTGACAAGCCCTAATCAGCTCTGTGCTCTAACAACTCTCTCCCAGGAGAAGGACTTGGGGAAGGTTGTTATCAAACCATTTCTAAATTGGAATCCTAAAACTATAGTGTTGACTTTTCCCTTCTCTTGTGTTTATTGGAAAAGCAAATGCTGAAAAGACTTGAAATTCCTGCTCTTACATACTGGCAGTTAAATGATTCCAACCAGGATTTGGTGCAAACTCAGATCTTTGCTCTGTAGCAGTTTCTGTGCTGAAATGCACACCAGTTCTACTCTCTTTTCATCACAAACCACTTTTGTTTGAGACTTAAAGCATTTTCATCGCATAGCTCAGTCATTTTGGATAAATACTTTATGTAAGGCTTAAGAGGGTTGCTCTGTCTTTTAAGTGATTTTTAGGAAGGATATGGAAGAGGGAGAGAAACTTCAAAATAAAGCTGTCTGCAATTTTTAGAAGCGTGTAAGAAAGTATGTGAGGTTTAACCTCCAAATAAACCACTACTTGCAAAAGCAGGTTTAAAACTAACAAATCTCCAGCAAGTTCTGCTTATATTGTCCTGATAACTTGATGCTGACCAATTTTCATATCTTGAAACTTGACATAAGTGTGGAAAAAATTTGCTCTCAAGTTTTCACTTTTTTCCTATGTGGCTATTGTGGCCACACTAGCCACACTCCCGACTAAGTGAGATGCAGCAACGTCTATAGCTGCTGTGATCTTCAACGGTTTTGGAAGTATGTAATGAAGGGGAAGAGATGGAGGGAGCTGGGGTGCTTGAAGTAAAAAAATAAGAAGAATTATTCTAGAATTACTCATGTGTCTCTGCTGGAACAGTGTTCCAGATGCATGTGTTGTCCCTAGTGCACAGGGAATTAGCTGAAATAAATAGCATGTATTCCACATCTATTTGTGGCAAGCACCAGGAATGAAATGGGCTAAATCAAGAATGCTGGAAGTCTTTCATTGTGGAAAGGGGATGGGCAAGTTAGTTGCCCAGAAAGGCAAGATGTGGATGTTGGTGTCAAGATAAAGTTGAGGCGCAGCTGGGGTCACAGCAACTATGGATTTTGCTGCATCTCACTTGGTTGGGAGTGTGGGTAGGTCTTGAGTTTGAGAAATAGGAGAACTTAATGTAACAGGAGAAGACTGTAGCTAGACACGTATGCACAGTTCTTCTGTCTTCGGGAACTGCATTTTCTCCCTTGTTAAGAAAGAATTGTATTTTGTGTTGTCTTGTAGCCTTAGAAGTTCTGAAAGTGGTGTGCATTTCTCTAGGCTCCGGCTGTGAATATTGGCTTGCGGTATTCATTGTCTTCTGGTTCTGCCACCCAAAACTCAAAAGTTGAATGCTGCTTTCCTTGAAGGGAAGAGAAGGCTACGTACAGAGGACCCTCTGTATACGTGGTGTGCGCTGTGGTTGCCAGCGCAGCTAGGAGTGAGCATGGTCTCTCCTCTTCGTTCACCTGCCCCAGTTGTCCTTCCAGTGGTGTTTTCATCCGAACCAGCCCTATGGGTGGACAGCTCGGGTTGGACTAGATGATCTCCAGAGGTCCCTTCCAACCTCTGGCCACTCTGTGATTCTGTGCTGCTGCTAATAGTGTCTGATGGAGGTGCGTGGTTTGGCAGGCACTGCTCAGGTGTGTCAGAGAGGCGTCACCGTGCAGGAACGGGTGGATGAGCAGTGACGGGATGCGGCTGGTGCCCTGGCAGGCACCCTTGGAAGCGCTGCATGAATGTGTGCAATGGCTGCCTGGGGTTGGAGGAGAGCAAGGTGACACTACGCTGTCAGTGGTAGGGACGAAAGCTGAAAAACCCTGATGTAGCCCGTTGTTGTCTTGGCTTTGAGCTGGCAGCACTGTCATTGTGTCTTTAATGAATGAAAGAAAATTTCTCTTGCCCCCCAAAATTTTATTCTTTCAAGGGCCTAATCAAAAACCTTCTCAACTGATGGTTTGCAGATAATCTAAGCCTGGAGTGTCAGTGTGACTTTTCCATTCATATTTGTTCACGGGTGAAGGAATGTGTGGCAAATACCCAGCGTAATTATGCATGTTTCTAATGTTTCAGCTTGTATAATACCGCCCACCTTCCCAGAGAGGTCAAGTTACTGTTTCAGGCATTGCAGTTCAGTGATGTACGGTGTGCTAGCGAGAAACGGCGGACTAACAGCCCTGTAAGTTTAGTCTTTTTTTTTTTTTTTTTTTCTTTTTCATGAAATAGTGAAATCTGATCTGGTTTGTGTCAGAGTAGGTTTCGGTGTTGCAGTCTAATGGACTCCTTAAAATATATCTAAGTGGGAGAGTATGTGTGGCTGGAAGTGGTGATTTGGTTTTGAATGGCGGTGCTTGGATGTCGAGGAAGTATTAAGGAGAGTATGTATGCGTGTGTGTGTGAGAAATCCCTCTGTGGGTATCTCTTGCTGGTGGACAAACTGTTGGCAAACCACTGCAACAACCCCGATAGTCCTGCGCAAATCCAAGTCTGCTAGGCAGAAGCCATGGCAGGACAATGATTTAGTGGGCGATTTTTCATCCGCAGTGACCCTGAGTACCCGCAAGCACGCTGAGCCTTCGCACTGACATGATAAAGCAGTGTTGCAAAGCTTGCGCTGGCTTTTTCATCTGCTTTTCCCCTCCGTCCTCTCCCTCCCCCGCCTTCTGCTGTCTGCGCTTGCAAATGAGAGGCTGCAACTTTTCAGGCGGAATCAATTGAGGTCGCTTTGCTCTGTGACCTTCGTGTTTTATGGACTGTGTGCATAGAGGGGATTTTTGCATTATTATTGTCATTATTACTACTACTACTGCTCAAGGGAAGCATATGTTGAAGATCACACAGGTCACATGTGTGTTTTCCCCCAGTCAATTTGAGAGATTAGGTTGTTGGATTATTAATGTCTGTAAACTGGAGCCTGAAAAATCCAGTGTTCAGAGTGTGTTTTGGGGGTTCATCAGGGTTACTCATGTTTCTGAGCTGCTGTTGCCAGAGATAACAGCAATCAGCTCTGTATCTTTAACTGAAGGGTAAGATTACTTAGTGAAGTGTCTTTCTTTTAAAAGCTGGCAGGGCCCTTTCCCTCCCTTCCTCTGCTTGCCCAGCTGGGATGGGACCAGAGGGGTAAGTGGGTGGCTCTCATTGGGAGCGGCCTGTGCCTCTGTGCCTGTGTCCCACAGGCAGGTGGGAGGCCATCAGACCTGGGAACAAGGCAAGCAAGATAGTGTTTTATGGTCCCTCTCAGTTGCATTCTCCAGCTCCCCAGTTCCTTTTCCCTGCAAGACAAACGGATGACCCTCGTGCCCTTTCCTAATCTCTGCTCTCCTTAAGGAAGCAGGTGCAGATTTATCATGTGTGTTGTTGCTTGTCAGAGGTGTTTCATCCTACGGTAATATGATCAAGCAAAGGATATAACTGGATAAAGGATGTGGTATAGGATGTAACTGGAATATTGAGAAAGGTTAAATGAAGATGATCTGTAGCTGAGGGACTTCCCAGTTTCCCTTCCTTCTTGAGCCACTTTTAGGAAACTTCACACCAGTTCTTCAGTTGTGACATCCCCTTCTCCCTCCATTCCTTGCTTAACATAAAATATCTCAACTAAACTGGCCTTGTAAAGCCTATTCTGCTTTAGAGCACTAGGAAATGCATTGTGATTTTAAATCTGGGGTGAGTTTTGGTAACTCAGTCTTGCAGAGAGAGAACAAAGAATTAGATCTGCGTGCAGAAGGGGACATGTGAAAAAAGAAGGGTAAAAAAATCCCCACAAACAAAACTTGGCTGTGCTGATGACTTTATGTCCTCTTACTCTCTGTTCATGAGTCCCTGTATGTGGGTGATGAAGTCCACCCTCTGGGGGTACAGCGAATGGTGAGTCAGACTCGCCTGACTTCATAGCTAAAGGTGTTAAGATTCACCACATCTGTTTGTATGGCTTGCTGGGTTTTACTGGTTTGTCACAATCTTGACCAGTTTTTGTTGGTTGGAGACTAAAGTGTTTACCTAGATTGTCACTTTTACTGTGCACAGCTCACAAACACTCAGCCTTTGGGTCAAAAAAACTCCCCAAACAGCCCCCGAATGTTTTGAATGAGACAGCCTTTTATGAATCAGTCTCAAACTTATATGTGCACCAGATGCCTGTGAAAAAGTCCTACTGTTTTTGAAAGTAGATGTGTCTTTCATGACGCCTCTCCATTTTTCATGAGCTGAGGTACTTTGGGTCTAAGTGTGAGAACTGCTGCTTTAACGCTTACTTATCAAATGCAATTTAATTTCTCGTGAATTAATGATTGTTTTTTACAGTGGTATAGGATCTGTATTCATCCGTGCTGGATCTGGCAGACTCACCTGAGTGCTTGTCTGCTCTGATGAGAGCACGGAAGGCTCAAGAGGGTTTGCGTGCTGCTTGCTCAATGTGGTTTCTCCCTGCTTCAGTGCAGCACACTTTGTACTAGGCTAATAGTTGTCCCTGTGCTTTTGCCACAAGAAACAGCCCACTTGCTGAAACCGGTCACTGGTTATCTGGCCACTGTAGTGCAAACCCTGGGCCAAGGTGAAGCCGCCCTTTCTCGCGCTCTGACCTCTGCCTGTGTGAAGGGACTGAAATGTGAGAAGCCAGCCTGGCCCGCCAGGCTCGAGCTGAGCTGGTGTCTCCCACTTACCAGCAACGTGAGTCCCCTCGCCACAGTGACTCGTGCATAAATTCATGGGGCTGGGCTTTGCAGAAGGTCTGCATTTCTTGAGAGAGGCCATATGAACAGGGGTGTCTTGGAAATGCCTCGGTTTTAGATGTGGATTGGTGGGGAGGAGGAAAAGGGGACAGGACTCTGAAATTGCCTGTTCTGCTTGGCAGTAAACCACTTTTCCCTGACTCCGGCTTGTTTGTGCCACAGCAGATGACCCTTCTGGGTCTTTCCATTCTGTCTTGTTGGGCAGGCTAGGTTCTGCAGCAGGCTGTATTTTGTATGTCAGGTGTTTCCCTTCCCTCTTGCTCTCTGGCTGATCAAAACCCAGTTCCTGTTGGGACAGGCACTTCAAGGGACTGCTGAGTACGGATGTTCCTTATGGCATGTGTTTTAACAAGTCACAAGAGGCTCAAAGTCCATTTACAGTACATGAAGAGCTGGTCTCTGTACCAAGAGGTGGCATCAGGTACAGCCGATAAGGTGTTCTGGCTGTAGCCCAAGGCTTGCTTTATCACCAGTGTTGAAAGGAAAGTTGCTTTGGCAACAATTTAACTTTTTTTCTTTTAAGTGCTAACAACCACACCATTATCTGCTGTTTACAACCTACTAACTCGCAAACGTTTACATTAGCACTACAGGGTCTCTCCTTGCTCTTATTTGAGACTGGCTGAGAAATTAAAATGTTGTGGGGGTGAACTGCTGCAGGTGACTGGCAGGCGATCACCATTATCATTACACATAGTTCCTCTGAGATGATGTCAGGGATGCTCCTGACCAAGGAGACTGTCCGTGGATACACCCTCTCACATTCCCGGGATCCTCAGTAACACCAGTCGATTATTTTACTGATTGTGAAGAATTAGTGCTACGTACAGTTCGGTATTGCCTGCTGTAGGTCACACTCTTAAATAAAAAAAAAGCTGTATGACAGCTTCTGAGAGGAAGCACCCCTCTATGGGGGGGTTCATCTTTGGTGTAAGACTTCTTTCATGTGAAAGAGACCTCTGGGCTGGGGGGTGACAGAATGGCACGATACATGGGGAGATGCCTGAGGCAGCAGAGTAGTCATGTTACTGTGGCACCCTGCTCAGATTAATTAGTGTCTCTGCATGGTTAATTAGCACGGTGCTTTGTGCCATGCAGACATAGCCTTAGTTATTTCCTTTAGCAATTATGAGAACTTGCGCCAGTCAGGTGTACCGAGATTGAATATTGCTTTTGACTACTTAAAGGCTTTCTGTCCAAAAATTTAGAAGATATTTACCAGCAAATAGTGTCTTTACCCCTGGAAATGCTACCTTCAAATTAAAATTTATTTTAAAATAATGCCTCCTTCCCAGCAAGAATGTAACTACCCTTCTGGTGCGACGCTGTGCGTCTTCAACTGACTTTGAAGTGTTTGACACAACATCTGAGGCATATCTCAATAAGTTATCCAGGCATGTCCTTGCAGTTGAGGGGGCTGGTGTTTTTTCAGACCAGCATAAATTCCTCTTCAGATAAGTGAATCTGGCTGCTGGCTGCTGGAGGGAGGTGCGTGTGTTGGAGGAGTGTGTAGGAGGTGGTGTTGAACAATATTAAAATGGAAGAGGGGAGAAGATGGAATATGTGTGTTACCTGCCTGTGGAGAACTTGTCAAGCTAGAGTACACTGTGAAGTACGTAGACTTTCTGTGAAAAATTGGTGAAACCATGTCTTTGGAAATTTAAGAAATACCTGTTGCATAGCGAGTTTTGTTTAAATGTAAAATATTATCAAGGTTAAAGCTTCCTCTAAAAATGACAACTTTATCAGTGAATGTGCTCCCTTTGCATATGTAATATCTCTGCTTAACTGTTTTGCTATGTTTTCATTTCTGCTTTGCTTTTGTTCTACTTAGGACTGTGCTAATCACAGAGTCAGTTTTCTGCCTGGGAATGAATTTAGATTGCCATTTGTGAGACAGTTTAGAAGAACAGTTGCTTTTGGTATGAGATACATAAACCCATTTTATACAGATTCAGATTTTGCTTACAGTATTGCCTATGGTTTTTTTAAATCCCATTGTATCAGAATGTTTTCTAATGTTGTGTGTTTTTGTTAATGCCTCTTAGGTGTGGTTAGTTCTCTCCTTAAGGGAAAAATGGGTGTGCAGCATAGTGCTTTTTGTTTTGGTTGGGCTTGGATGTGTAGGAGTCAGATGACTGTGTATGTATGTATGCTATGACTTGTTTGGGGTAAAAAGCAAAACTGAAGCATTCTTTCCATCTGGTGTGGAAAATGATAAGGTATGTGATAAATCTTAGCTCCCGAAGGATGTCTGACTTGTGTTCAGTCGTCTTTGGGAAGGAGGAGCAGCTCCCACAGAGCTGTCACTAGTTCATCTTGGAGCTCAAGCTGTGTCCTAGTCCTGGCCTTTGGTGATGCACAGTTACTATGCTTTCAGACTGATCTGGGTCAGCTGTGGGCATGAGTGCTCCCTTCAGCTGACTTTACACAGAGTACCTGGTACAGAGTTTATGCTAGCTGTGGGACAACATGCAAAGGTGAATTCGGTTCAAGCAAAACTAACCCATGAGAAATACCTGAACGATCTTGACACCATGTCACAGGGAGACAGCATGCTGGCTTTGGTAGTGGGAGTTCGAAAGTCAGTTTTGTTGTGTCCTTGAACAGTGGTCCAGGTTGTGTAACTATGAACTGAATGACTTGAAGATAAAGGTTCCAGTCTTGAAATATTCAGAATTTTTACAGGAAACTGCTGTAACGATTTATACAGAAGTGTGGAGCAGGAGGTTATACAGAAATGCAATGATTGTGGTACATCCTATTATCTGTGAATACATAGCTCCAAGGATATAATGTGTTTTCTGTCATCTCAAGTTTCCTAATGCATTACAGTTTTTTAATATTATGTAAATGGAGATACTTGTAATCATCTTGGAATGCACTCCCATTGAAATGTAAGAAAAGCTTCTTTAGGGTATCATGAACAGCTAACATGCAGTGTAAACAAGTTCATATTCTACATAAATATCTGAAAGTATAACTAAAGGTACTGGGGAAGTGTTAGCCAGAGGGAGGACGAAATTGACTCTCATTTCTTTGGGGTAACTTAGGAGCAGTGAATACTATTTTAAAGCTCACCTAAGCTTGGGGCTTTAGGATTTCTGGTTTTGTAACAGAAGTTACATTTATGGTTTGTCTTTCCAGAGTGTAGGGTCTCCCACTTAATCCCCCCTTCCCTCCTCCCACAGACAGACCCTTGTAGTTTCCCTTCAAATGCTACTTGTTATTTTAGTTTAATGAAGACAGCTAACCCTTAGGAGGCTGGTTTAGGGATTTGTAAACAGTGTAGGATTAGAACAATATATATATAGGTACATTGTTCTGTGACATGCTTTCAGTGCCAGTTTATTTATTAACATATAATAAAACCTCTTTAATTCTTTCCTGGTATGATTCCCTTGTACTCCATTAAACCCACACCTCTGTAGTTTTACAGACTGACACAACGATCACTCTGTGTTTTCATACCAAAGCTTTAGGGAAGTACTTAATTAAGACCTGGGTGATAAGAAGTGTCTTTTCCCTGAAAACAATCTTCAAAACTCTTGAGTAACCATGCTAGATACAGATAAAGCGTTCTGCCATCCCATCCCTCCACAGCTGTCAAATGTCCTAGCAGCATTCTTGTGCAACTGTTCAACATCAGCACAGCCTCCGGGTGCAGCTGGCTTGGACTGTACCTGTGAGTGGTGGTGAGGCACGATGTCCTCGTGCAAGGAATGGTGTCTCTTTATGTGTGCCTGTGGTTTTGGGAAGCTTGCTCCTTTGGGGGATTAAACACGCCAGGTGAGTTGGAACTGAAAAATAAGTGTCTAAACCTTGGTGACAGAGTATCTTAGCTGAATTGCTGTGGAGGAAAAGGCCTGCCTTATGTGCCGTAGTGGTGCAGGCATGAACTTAGCTGCAGTTGAAGTGTCTTTACGCAATAAGGGTTGAGAGAATGCGTGAGTCCGGTAAGAGTTTTTTAAAAAAGTCTACTGAGGGAAGTAAGACAAAACCCAGTCTGTAGATGTCTCTCCTTTTACTACAGTCTATAAAATACTTCTGTGTGTCTTTCATGTACACCAACTTCCTGGCTTATACAGTGCTACTACTTGCTCACATGGGCTTCTGCATTTCCCGTTCAAACTAGTACCAGGTTACCTTTCCTTGTAATGCTTGCCGTTGTGTTTTTGTAACTGGTGTGGCTGCTGTATCCTAACATGCCTGGCTCTTTGTTTCTGTGCATTCACACGGACTGCTGTTTGAACAAAGACAATTTAAATTGGGAAGGCAGTGCAGGGTGACAGTATCTATTGCAAGATGCATGCTTTCTTTCCAGGGTGCTGTAACCAAAATACTGCTTGTGCATTTCATTGTGGAAGCAAAAAATGCCTTAGCCCTTCATATTTGTGATTGTTGGTAATTTCATTATTGTTTAACACCATGGCTTTACCAGGCATCAGCCATTTTTAAGCATGTGATATATTGCCCAACATGTAAAAGGACTAACTGGTGCCTTTCACTTATCTTCTTGTAGGATGGCTCTCAGGTTCCTGAATGGTGCTGTCAAATGCTGAAGCACTAAACTAGCTGAATCATCTGTATTGTTTCTGATGTTTAGAAAAGCCTAAAGGAAGACAGAAGACTGACACTTCTGCTATGTTTTAAGGTAAGATTCAACAACTTCTGTAGGGGGCAGAGGAAAGAAGATAGACATGGTCCCACACAGTGTCCCAGCCCCTCCTCTTGCTCTGTAATAAACCATTCTAACATGAAGTCTTAGACTGGACCTGACTATCACTGTCTGTTACTTATGACTAAATTCACTGACTCCAGTAAGGTACAAATTGATGCAATCAAGAAACTACTTGGTTTCTTTTCATAAATCACCAATTCTATGCTCTTAAGTGCTTTCCATTAGAATGCCTTAGTGCTTCATCTGTGTATGTTTTACTAGTAAAAAGATTTAGTCTTCAGTCCCTATGGGATTTCAGGCTGAAACAAATTCTCTGCCAGGAAAAACATGGGTAAGAAGCTAAATGCAACTGTAGCTGGAAAAGTGGACATTTTGATTTGGCTGCTGCTGCTGTCATTTTCATCAATTAATTAATTACCCATATTTTATACCCATCTTTTGGATTCCTAGCTGGATTGTGTTCTGCACTGTAGTGCTGCTGCTGCTTTTTCTCAGCAGTGCCGTAGACCAGCCACAGACCGGACCAACCGAGGGCATGTTTGTGCAATGCCCAGTGCACAGCACTGTCTTCCCTCGCTGCAGAGTCATTTCGGTGACCAGGGACTGGGTGTAAGCACCCCAGAAGGACCAGGCTATGTAGAAATGTTGCTGTGCAAAGACACAAATCAGGTTAAGAGCAACACCAGAGGGAGGGCCTGAATTAAATCTGTAACAGAAGAAATCCAGGTGTGTAATCCCTGTTTAAAGGTTGTCTTTGCTACAGAGTCCTGGATTCCCTCAGGTTTGACAGCTGCTGTTTGAAGTGGCAGCGAACTCCTATTTTTATTTACTTTTGGTGACTGTCACTGCCAACCTTGCTATGTCCACTGCAGTGTGCTGCAGTTTTGGATGAGCGAGAAGACACACCTGAAACTGAACTAATCTGTTGAAGAGCAGGGATTTAGTCTCTTGGCCATTCTGACTACTTAGGATAGCTCACTGCAGATTAACTCCCGTCTTGTGCTGATTTTGCTGCTTTAATTGGAGTGAAACAAAGCAGTGGGGGACAGCTTCTTCCACTTTTGAGTGCGGAGTGAATCTTGTGCTTACAGGTGTGGCCTTGAATTGCTGGCAGCTGTTGGGACAGGTAGAGAGCTGCTGAATCTAGTGATCCCAAAGGTGCAGGGGCACCAGCTGGTTTTCCCAAACTGCAAAACTCAGTAAGTGTGGAAGAACAGATCTCCCGCCTTTTCTTCATTACTTTCTGAGCTTGCTATTTAGATGGGGTGTGCGCGTGTGTGTACGTGCATGCACCCAGACTCCACTGGCTCTCCCTGTGCCTCTCTTGCACAAAACCCGGGTCAGAGAGGGGGTGGAGGGTGCTGCAATGCCCCTGTGGCAAGCTGCTGCAACCGGGAAGCCTGCCTGCGCTTCCACAGCAGCCCTCGCGCCAGCACGTTTCAAATCGGCCCTGGGCTCTTGCTCGTAGAGAGGTGCCTGCCCCTCCGTGAAGGATGCTCGTTGTCACTTGGGCGTACCAGGGCTTATGCTCTTCTGGAGCTCCTCCTTTTCACTGGGAAAAGCATCTGTAGGTGAATTTTGTCTTATGTGGTGGCAAAGAAGGGCCCCGAGGCAGGACTGTAGCTTGCAGGGAGGAGAAATGCTTAGAAAAGGCTAAATAAGGAAACTTACCACTGTGACTGGGCTTGTCCCAGTTCCTGTGTGGCTGTGTGCCACAGCCGTGTCCTGGCTGCAGAAGTGCGCACCCCCAGCCATGCATGGGCTTCTAAGCAAAGGAAACATGGATATAGGCATAGAGGGATGCTCAGGTTGCCCTTGCAGGTCCCCAGACCTGGTTGCCTGGTGCACTGCAGTAGGCATCAGTAAACTAACGCAGTCACAGCCTGGATGCCTGGTGGGCTGCATGGGTGGCCGTGCAAGGTACGGGGTGGAAGAAGAGGGGAGCAGGTTGTAAGGAAACACACGCAGATAGAGAGGAAGAGTACGACTGCAGAAAGTCTGGAAAACCCAGAGCAGCCTTGTATCTGCTGTCAGGGAGCCAAAGTAGCGATGATTGCTGGCTGCCTGGCAGCTCCTCAGAAAGCATGGGAGTACCATGTACAGTCGCTAAGACATGGAGAGTCAAGGCAGCTCCTGTGTCAGCTCTCATCACAAGGCTGTGGCTATGGAGGAAGAGGTGGGCTTCTCAGATGCTCTGAGTTTAAGTACCCCTCATACTTAGTACTGTGTCCAGCTCTGGAGCCCTCAGCACAAGAAGGACATGGAACAGTTGGAGCGGGTCCAGAGGAGGG
>NW_009260129.1:43234-64429 GCF_000687185.1 Egretta garzetta
ACAGGACAAGGGGTAATGGTTTTAAACTAAACCAGGGTAGGTTTAGAGTGGTTATAAGGAAGAAATTCCTTACAATGAGGGTGGTAAAACACTGGAACAGGTTGTCCAGAGAGGTAGTGGAGGCCCCATCCCTGGAAACATTCAAGGCCAGGTTGGACGGGGCTCTGAGCAACCTGATCTAGTTAGCAGTGTCCCTGCTCATTGCAGGGGGGTTGATTCTGTGATTCTGTGATTCTATGTACATGTCGTCTTTGCATATGCTTTATACCAAGTGGCATAGCAAACTGTCCCACTGTACGTTTGAGTGGTGCTGGGCCATAACTTGGTGTTACGGAGGACAGAAATGTGCAGGCATTAGTGGCAATAGCCATCCCTGTGGAGAGGTACTACACATTAAATGTCGGTACACAAGGGCTACAAATTTAGGAAGTCTTTGGAGAAGTGGGCTCAGTTTCTCCTCATAAAACAGTATTTGAAGATCACGTGTGTCCGTGATGGCATGTAACACAATAACATTTCGTTGTGCTCAATGCATTTTGCGCTTGTACAGACAACTGTTACCCAGTTACACTAATGTGACCGCCTCGGTGCTTTTTGCCTGTGAGTTACAGAGCCAGCATCCCACTGGAGCAACATGCTTCATGGAGAGGGCCCAAGAGCATTCTGTGTGTCTCTTCACCAAATGTGATCCCTGCGCAGGTCATTAAAGCAGTGCACTCCTAATTGGATCACAGACTTTAGCAATGTGAGATGAGCAATGGGCTTTAATTAAAATTAATTTCCATTTATAAAGCCATAGTTGTTTCAGTGGGATTGTGTGGGGTTTTTCAAAGCTATGTCCTCTAGCCTTGATTTAGCCAAGGCATTTATTGCAATATCATCAGACTTCAAAACAGCATTTTCACTTTTTACAGCAGAAACTCAACCTATTAAGTGGGAAAAAAAAACCCAACCAGCTCTGTGAAGAAAACCTTGCAGTTGTGACAGGTTAAAATACAAATACCCAGCAGTTGCTTTCCTTAGCTAAGCCTTAAGCTGTTAGGTTTTTAGACCTCTGCTTATCTTGAAAATCTTAAAAATCTTAAAGATTTTTCTGAAAAATATGACTAAATCTCAGTACAACTTCAACTGGGATAGTTTCTGCCTGTAGGACAGAGCAGACAGACTCTTGTTTTCACAGGGGTGAAGCAGCTTCACCAAAGGCTGGGAGTTGGTTCCCCTGGCACCGCAGTGTAGTGAGATTTAGTCAAGTCTGGCTCTTCACTTTGTGAATTTTCTGGGTTTGCAAGGAGCAGTTAAATCAGTTTTACACACTGATTAGCTGGCTTCAGAGGTCCATGAAATACTTGCATTTGCAAAGAGGATCTGATTTTTAAGAAAGCATGCTTGTAAGTGAAGTTAAAACTTTGCTAGAATTAGAGGTGTTGCTAAATGTAGATACCGCTGATCAGAGTTGGTATTTTTCTCTCTACATCTGCACTGTAAATGCATCACTTTTTTTTTCTATTTGACCAGATATTTCCACTTGACAACTTAAAACAGACATGGCCTACGTTCTGTCTCTTACATCCTTCCTGCTCTTAGCTGTGGTTGTGCTTAAATAGGCTACAAAGCCATCAAGGTGCCCAGCCATGCTGTGCTACATCCTCCATCTTCCCATATTCTACAGAAGTAATTTTTCCAGGGCAGGGACGTCATCTTGTCGTGCCAGTTACCAGAGAGACTGGGAAAGTCCCACCTAGAGTAGTACTCTGGTTATAAAAAGGCTGTCATAAAGCTCGTACTCGCCAATATTTGTAGAGGAAAGCGCGACTATAAAAGAAACAGCAGTAGAAGTCTGCAATGTGACCCAAACCTACCTCCTGGTGGTGCTGCCATCTGTGTTGTAGCTGGTTACACCTGACTCCACACGTGAAACCATGCTTGCGAGGACCCAGGTGGAGGACCCAGGTGGAGGACCCAGGTGGAGGACCCAGGTGGCATACTGACCACTGCCAGAGTAAAATTACCCACTTGCCTGGGTGAAATTGTTGGATGCGCAGGCAGACCTTGCATCCACAGCCTTTTGCTGCTGGTGCCCAGCT
The DNA here is from genome assembly GCF_000687185.1 of Egretta garzetta. Taxonomy (NCBI): domain Eukaryota; kingdom Metazoa; phylum Chordata; class Aves; order Pelecaniformes; family Ardeidae; genus Egretta; species Egretta garzetta. The sequence goes on from NW_009260129.1 coordinate 45,319, forward strand.
GGTGCACCCAGAGTTCCTTGATACGTTCTTGTTTCAGGCATTCAAGTGTTGGGACTGCTGTGGTAGGAGGAGGTGGGACTGACTGAAAGCAACCAACTTGTGCCATACCATCTCTTGGTTAATTTGGCCTGTGGAAGGGGCTCCGCCTCCCAGCTGTTTACTGGTGCCATAAATGTTGCTGAGGCGATTTCAGTACGTAACTAGTTCTTTACCTTGATGAAAGCCTTGTGTATGCTCTTCTGATTTATATGACTTGTGAAGGATTAAAAAATAAGTCTATTAATCTTTGGAGCTACCTAAATATAAAAAAACCCTATCAAAACCATCTTTGGTTTTTAGCTTTCTTGCTGTCAGAACCTGACCTCTTCAGCACCTCTCAGGATTTTCTGGGAATGACGGTCAATATCCAGTACAGAAGATTAATTCTCTTCCTTCATGTTTTCATCTTAATAAATTCAGGGGCTTGAGTTGTTGCATGTATATAATTGTTTTCCCTTTTTGCTATTTCTCTACATGTAAGGCACAAAAGTAACTCATCTCTCCTTCTGCTAAATGTACTTTTACTTTTTCAAAGGAGATGCTTTGTCCACTAGGAACTGTGGCTCAGCATGCTAATAAAACTCACTCTATGCCTTTAAAATGTTTATTCAAAGTGGCCTGGCTGGCTTACAGTAGCTGTGTGGGTGGACTGTCCTTGAATTTTGTAGACTTAATTTAGCACTACACAATACCCAGTGATGGAAAACAGCTATAAATTGTCTGTGCGCAGCCATGCATTATTGATAAAGGGTAGAATAAGCTCTACAATTTCTTTATTTGATGTTGTTAGTGCAACAGCTGGTTGATTTGTTAAGACTTTTTTTCTGCTATTGCCAGTAAAATAGCTCTTCATTTTGAACTCTGAATTTCCTCCTGAATTTTGATTTGTGTGGGGGTGAAAACTCATGTTTTCTCCAGTGCTACTAAATCTAATGGAAATGTTTCCACAGAGTAGAAACAAGCTTCATTTCTGGGAGAGTTAAGCAAACAGTAAGTTTGACTGTACACAGAAGACAGGACTTTTTTAATTCACACATATTTAGAAGTGGAAAATGGAGCATAAAGTGTCATACTACATTTAGAAAAAAAATTCTTTAATATACACTATTTGGCACACGCTTAGAGAAAATGCTTTACAGTGAGTTAGGTGTGCTTTGTAATTTCAGTGTTCCTTCAAAATTTATGAAAAACTCTCAAGTCTTAAATCTGTCATACTTTTTTTCCTGTTGACACTTATGATGAGTAGAGAGTCTACTAAATATAATTTGCATATAAAACTGTGCTGTAAACTAAATACTTCTTCCCCTGTAGTTGAACAAAGGTACAATGAGTTGCTCAACACACTGGAAATTAATAAATAAATAAGTAAAAAAAAAAAAAAACCAAAACTTGCCAGCAAAACTATCAAAAGCTTAGTCTTCCCAACAAATGTCCAACACTGAAACTTCTTTTTAAGCTATAATTTCTGGAATGGTAGCTTCCCACAGGTTGTTATTCTAATATGTCAGAGAGAATGTACAATTTGTGGCAAGCAAATATTGTATTTGAGTATGGAATTGTTTATTTCCCTCTTTTATGGGTGTGCATACATATCCTTTGGTAGAAGTGTTCCAGACCTCTACAGATTTTTTTTTCCTTTGTAAAGTGTTAGGGTAGTGAAAAGTATGAGTATACTTGATCTTCACGAGCTATGCTGATGTTTATTATTGTTTCCTCTGTTCCATGCGGAATTGCTGTATATAAGTTCAGTTTTCCTTATATTTACAACCTTTTAAGGTAAGAAGCCATTAAGTAATGAAGCAATTAAACTCATTGTGTAGTTTTAATCAAGAGGCAGGAAAAACTAACGGGAAAAGGATGAACGAATTGACAGGCTTGCTGGAGATTTACCTTGAGAATAACTCATTCTTCAAAATGCTTTCATTTTCTGATGGAAATTGTGAGGTAAATCAAATACAGTGGCTATGAATGATTAAAATGCAAAAGTTATGAATTCTTACTGACTTTGTAAATCTTTAACTCCTCTACTGCTAATATAAAATCATTTATCTTAAAGGGGTCTTGGGGCTGTGAGGACTTAAATGAAAGCTTCAGCATCCTGAACATGACTATTTTGATATTCAAGATCATGAATTTTGTGGCTTGCTTGATGCACAGAAAACTGTTGTGCATGGGGAATGGGAGGTTTTCCATAGGTCATGTGCTAGGTCTGCGATAATTCACTTGACTGATCAAAGTGGCAAAATTTCCCAGTAGTTTAAATGTTTATGCAATTCAGATGTAATACAGGCAACTAAAAATTCTATGCTGGCTGAAGAGGATACGTTTGATTTGATCCTACAGAAACTACAAACAATTGGACATTGACATGCTTTTGATTTTGTTTTTGGATCAAGTGTGCAGCTGTTTGTGTTTTCATACAGAAAAACAGACTTCAGCCATATTAGTACAATTCTGGCTTTGTTACGGCCTTCTGTTCAGACAGTTTTGGGGTATGAGTATGTATGTGTAATTTTTTCTGGAATACGTACACTTCAGTAGTAAAATACAACTTTGAAAATTCCTGGTGTTTGTTTAGAAGAGCATCTTTCACTGGCATTGTTAGTGGCTACTGTAATGAGAAACTGTAAGATAAGGAAACATTACGAAGTACAAAGTGGGGATGGATTCTTCTCTGCATCTGCGCACTCTCTGCAGGCCATGCATGGATGAAGTTGCTCTGATCTCTTCATTTATGGCCCTGGAAGTCAGTCAGAAGCAGTCCAACAAACACAGAAGAGCTTTAATGCAATTTGACATTTCTTAATTTGTTCATACTAACAAAATACAGACTCATAGAATCTTTATATGTTTTGAGTTGGAAGGGACCTTTAGAGGTCATCTAGTCTAACCCCCCTGCAGTGAACAGGGACACCTCAGAGCCCCATCCAACCTGGCCTTGAATGTTTCCAGGCCTTAGTCCAGAAAGGTCAAGTGACTTTCAGAACGTTGCCTGGATTGGAAATCTACTCTGCAAATGACTCAAGTGTTGCTTGCTACCATCCCAAATTCTTCACCCTTGGGAAAGCAATCATGGAGGAGGCCTTGAGAGCAGGATGGACGAGGTAGTAAAAGATCAGCTTCACATGACTGATCTCTGGAGGCCATGCTCAAAATACAGGGACAGCTGCAGCAAAATCTTTTTCCTATGCCCTATTAAGTATGGCTTTTAAAAATATGAGGAAAAGAAATAGAACAAAATTAGTGTTTGACTGTAATCCCATACAGCCAGTGCAGGTGTTGCAGGAATGGCATGATGCAAAAGGACCTGGAAGTAGTTGATTTTAAAAAAATAAATGATTTTTTTTTAAAAAATTTTGTTTTTCCAAGGGAAAAAAGCACAGACTTTTCCTAGGAGTTGGTATAAATGCACAGTGGTAGGGGAACAGTGAGGCAGGTGGGCTTGGCTTGCGAACAAAAGTTATCTAGATGACAACCAGCCATTATTTTTAAGGTGGTGTTTCCAGTTCCTTTTCAACTGTGTCAAAATATGATGTTAATTTTTTTCTTCCAGTGTAGGAATTCATGTGTGTGTGGGACACACACATCCTTCAATTGTTTTTGAAAGGTACTGCCTAAAATACTCTCTTTTTTAAAGTATAGGACAGGAGGGTAAGGCATGTGGCTGCATCCACCCCCACCCAGGTGTAACGCCGACTGCTTTGTCTCTGACAAGCTGCAGCATGCCCTATTATAAGGGGAAGAAAAATCCTGTTCTCCCTTCTCTCAGTACAAAAAGAGGTATAAAGTTATAAGGGGAAGAAAAATCCTGTTCTTTCCATTCTCCCTTCTCTCAGTACAAAAAGAGGTATAAAACTCATTTGGGTGGGACAAACTTCAGGCGATTCTTCCAGGTTTGATCAGTACTGCAAAACCTGTCCTGGTTATAACGCAGATGCCTCGTGCTCAGATTACCTCACCGTTGAAATCTGCAGTGTGGCAGCCCATTGCCACACAGCCAGGCGAAGCTTTGGGTGGGATTAGTGCTTATTGCAGAACATAGTTTAGCCCATCTGCAGTACCAGCACTGGTTCTGCCAGCTAGGTTGCAGGACACACTCATCCTGTGCATCACAGGGACATCACCATGGACAAAATCTCTTTTCTTCTCCTTTTTGTTGTTACACTGTATTGCCTTCCACTAATTTGAAAGAGATGGGGAGGGAAAATGACTTGCTGATTTTGACAAATTACCCTCATAACAATGCTCTGAGGGGTTCTGCAGTGTCAGAAACCAATTCTTAATGAGACCATCTAATGGATTCACTAGATACCTCGCCCAAACTAACTTCCAGCCGTAGAAGTAATGAATTTTCTGAAAAACTTGCTTTAAGCAGGGCTATGTCCTTGCCTAATGTCTGTAACCATGATAACGAATCATGTTTTGTCCTTCTAGAAGCCTATATTGATTACCTTTCCACAGTGAGGTTGGCGAGTCCTTTCTTTTTTTGCAGAGTGCTTTTTAACCCTTCTTCTCCCAACAACCACTTTGGCTGGCAACTCTCATGCAGTTCCATGAAATGTGGTGTGCCAAGGCATGTTACCCATCTGCTGTGCATAGCACATAGCACATGTAGCCTTTCACATGGATGCTTTCCTTTTCTCCTCCTCCTCTTCCCCCTTGCCTCTTCCCTTTCATGCTGTTCTTAATGAGGTGCTCAGGGGGGGCTGCACAGATTTTCCCAGTATGTCTCAATGCAAACATGGCTAAGCTGTGTGCAGTATAAACAAACATGGTTAGAAATGGCAGAAGAATTGCTGGGTAGGTAGAAACTGAGCTACGTTGTTTGGGAAAATGATTGCGCCTCTGACTAATTACAAAATAATTGAATAAGCAGTTAGTGTTGCCTCACTTGCAAGCTGTAAGTATCTGAAACATGATCTGTTTTTTAGTGCTAAGTTTGCTTTGAAATGAAAATGGAATAAGTAAGGTTTGGATCCAGCATGATTCTAAGCTGTTCTTCAAGGTTCCTCACCCTCCTAGTTTAACCTAAGACGTTCTTGTGCACCTGGAATACTGTGCTATAAAATGCAGAATTTTGTTAATATTGTTTTGTTTGTATAGTTTTATTTATTTTGTGCTAGATGAATTGTATTCCTGAAACCTTTCTGTAGTGTTCCTATAGGAAAGGCAATGCTGGCAGGCAAGGTTAAAAAAACACAGAACAGGCTGGAGAACTCCTTTTTAAGGGCATATCATGAATGATAGGTCTTAATGTTCTCTTACACCCAAGGAATTTTTCCCCCCAATAGTTCTGAGGTAAGTACTACTTTTAAGGAGTCACCACCTTGAGAGGCAGCCTGTGGTTTACGTTGGAGGGAAATCACAAGTGACTGCAGCAGGTTTTGTTCCAGCTTTCTCTGCTTTCTTTGCTGTGGCCTCAAGTGTTTTGACATCTTTTGCTGCCTTGCTTCCACACCGTGGCAGCTGATGAGGGACCGCAGCTGCCTCAGTAGCAAGAGATGTGTCAGCAATGATGTTATCTTCCCTGATAAGAAGGATGCAAGGGGAAGATGCATGTTGTTGCTTCCCAAAGATGAGCGTGAAGGTTCAGATGCAGACAACGTCATGAGTGTGCGAGACAGATCCAGGCACAGGCTTTTAGGAGTCGTTGTAGCTGAACATAGCTGTCAGTCCCCAGGCTGTAAAAGGAAAATTTGTCATTGACTTTGCTGAAAGGCTGATAGCTACTGTGCTTGAAGTTTTCCTCAGAATCATTGAAGATAATTCTCTGAGAGGTAAGCAGGTAATGTTGCATTTTTTGTTTTTCTGAACCAATTTTTAAACTCCAGAATAATTTTAAAAGGGTTGGTGGAAAATCTGTTTTCAGAGTTGCTGGAATGTGTCCATGATTCCCAAAGTGTAAAAGAGTTCCCATGCCAAATTCTAAAGAGTGGCAAGACATCTCATTGTAAATCTGTCCTCAGCAAAGGATGGCTTATTGCTTGTTTGGGCCAAATTTAAAAATTGTAGGAAAGAAGGAAAGTGTTTTCTGCCAGGTTACCCCTCATTTGTGAGTAATGCTAGTCTCAAACTTGTTTTTCTGCCACATTACTTCAAGTTAACAGCTCCCTTCGTTTTGCTCCAAATTCTGTAATATAGAATTAATTACTAACTATGATGTTTTAAAGAAAAATAGAGAAGCCAGGAGACTGCCTTTCAAAGTCAGTAATTGATGGGGTTTCTATTCAGGGAGGAGTTTGGCTTGTTTAATGTAACTTTGCAGCAGAAATATGCATCTCATTATTTTATGTGTCTATATTTATTTAACTTTTGGCTGTGCATTTTAAGGTGCCTGTAAAATTCCTTTTAGTCGTGGCTGAGATTAGACTAAGCAGGTAAGCCTAGGTTTGAATGCATAATAGTGTGGCTTGGCTGAGGTTTGTTAACTGGGCTTGGCTTTTAATTGAAAATGCATAGAAATAAGAGTCAGTAATTTATTTAAAACTGAAATCTCCTTTTGGATAGCACAAGCAACTTTTCTTCAGGTTAAAAAGAAGGGTGGGTTACTGAGACGTTGTGTCCTTTGCTAGGTATCTGAAACAATTTATGCTCTACCAGTGGTCACTGAGTAATTGTTTGAACTGTGTTGGAAATGGGTTTTCTCTTTAGACACCTAAGAAAAAAGTGCTCAAGTTCAAGGAATTTTGAAGGCAAAGGAGTCTTACAAACACAGGAGAGCTTGGGGATATGCATGGGCAATGAACTGTGGTCTGAAGGAGTTGAGAGAGGAAAAGGAGCTTTCTTCTGCTGGCTCACTCTGCAGCCTTGAGCACCTCTTCTGTGCCAGGTTTGCCCCTCAGAAGAAGAGCATCTGCTTAACTCCTGCTAGCCCAACATTAGCTGTTGTGCTAACCTGCCTGCACAGTGGTTTTTGAACATGTAAAGTGACTTAAATATTAATTATGCTAAGATTTGTGCATGTGCTTTAGAGATGGGTAATTGTTTTTTTATTTATTTGAGTTCGCTAATATATTGAGCAACAAAAGCTCTAAAGCCCAGAATTTGGAAGGAATACCATAAGCATTATTTCAGCTGAGAAGAGATTCAGAGGTTGCCTTTCATGCTTCCTCTTATGTAGGTGATTAAGGGTTGCCTAATGCAGTACAACAAAATCTTTTATTCTTGGGTAGAGCACTTCTGAAAAGTCTCTGAGAGCAGTGGTACAGGTAATTCATTTAAGTTGGATACGAGCTGATGACAGCAGTTGTTACCCAGAGTGCTCTGAACCTTTGTCTCCAAAGGCATGTGCCCTTCATATAGGAGTAATGAATATACAGGCATGACTACATAAAAAGGCAAAAGTGTGAAGGAAGGATGTGTTAGGAGGTAATGGGGCTTCAGAGAAGACAGCAAGCCACAATACTGTTCCACTTGTGAAGACTTTCTTGATGCAGTGTAAGACTTATGATGGTATATGAATCATAGGAGAAAACCAGTCTCCTGGGAAGCCTGGGGATGTTATCTTTTTTTTGCTTACAGGACATGAAATAGAAGAGTGAACACAATAGCTCAGCAGCAACTTGCTTGTAAAGAGACAGCAAGAAGCAAGAGATTATGGATCTGAAAGAAAAAAAATCTATGTAGCAGTTTAATCCAAATAAACACAAAATAGGTCTATAGTCCTTTAATCTCCCATTCCAGTAATTCTGGGGGAAAAAACAAAGTCAAAAGTAGTTCCCAGTGGTGTGGTATCAGTCTGTGCCGCGGGGGTGGCTTCCCCATTTCCCCTCACATTTCTCTAAAGGTTCATTTAATGGGGTTTTCCCCTTGCTCTGTGGAAAAATTCTCAGACAAAGTGGGCAAACCAGATTTATTTCTTACTGAGGAGGTATGCAGTTCGCCATAAGTTTAAAAAAAAAAAATAAAAAATAATAAAAGTAGTAGTAAAGTATAGCGAAATGGAGATGACCTTGTCTTTCATATGAGCTACTGGCCATGGGGAAGACACCTCCTCAGATAGGGAACAGCTGTCTCTGATCAGGCCAGGGAGGAATTAAAAAAAAAAAGTGTTTAAAATTATGAAAGCTATTTGGTTTGTCACTCATTTGTAAATCCCAAATGTAAGTTATGAGAGTTTCTTTGTAGTAATGATGTGGTTAAAAATAATTTATATTAGGGAATGTGTTGATAGTTAATCTGTGCAGCCTACAACTGGTTTTGTCTTTGTAAACCTCAGTAAATACAATGGCAGGACTAGAGGAATGGATAACTTCAGAAAACCAAAATCTTCATTGAGAACACTAGAACTTTGCAGTAGATTTTATTTGTTGGTTTGCTGCAGGTGGCTCCTGCCTCCTCATGAGAGAATTTAGGTTTAAAAATAAAAAAAGGGAAAGTAAAAGATTTTTGTAGTTCTGTAAATTTTTCTTCTGTGTTCTCTGTATGTTCTGTAATCTCTCAGTCTTCCTTGTGTTTTCTCCACTGCGTGCTTTGGAAAGGCCTTCTGATTCAGTAATTCTATTTTATCATTAATATTGCTGCAGTTCAGTGTTTTGCCAGTGTTCCCTGCAGACCAGTGAGAAGGGGTGGCCGTCAAGCGGGGTAACGAGTCAGTCCAAGGAGCTGTCGTTCAGAGAGCTGTGTTAGTGCCCTGTCTCTCTAATTAAGCCCTGTCACAAAACAGGTGCAGGGAAGCGATAGGTGGGCAGATTTTAAGCAATCAGCTGGCATTAGCATGTAGTTAAATTTGTGCTCCATTGGTCATGTGTGGAGTCGTCCCCCCCACAGCTTCGTGCCAAGTGTTTACAGAGCGCCTTCAGCCATGCCTGCTGCAAAGACAGGGCAGCACCCATCTGGGGGGGTCAGCCTTGGTTTGGAGCCTCTCCCCCGGGCACAGTTGTGCCTTAGCAGATGGCCAGCTGCTCATGATCCTTGCAAGGCCATTTCGTCTCCTGGACCTTACTAATGAGGCTCAACAGTTGTATATCCTACCCTATTGACAGCCTCACAGTCGCCGAGGTGATGAAGCATACACCTTTCTTTAGCATTGGGTTTGAAAACTAGAATGGACTTGCTTTCCCTGTAAATACTTAGCCTATGTTTGGAGTCACGTTTTTGAACAGGGTAGGTATTCCTGTTATTGAGTGCAGGATTTTGGTGCAGGAAAAGGACACTTGTGTTGCACTGTGTTTTTGGAAGGACCAGATCTGGACGGGGGGCAGCGGGTAAGAGAGGTGCCATGGGAAGAGGGGAATACTAGAAAAAAACTCCTCTTTCGGGAAAACGGAGAAGGCAGGCGTGTGTGTGAATTCTGCATACAGAAGGCTCTCCTTCAGCTGGAGAAGTTGCCCAGTCTGGGTCAAGGCTGGACAGTTGTGCCCTGGAGAGCCGAGGAGGGCAGGAGAAATGCAGGGTTTGGAAAGCAAGCAATGCTAATTCAACATGCTGCTCAGCAGAAAACTAACCTGACAAAAGAAAGCTTTCTACTATGTTAGTGAAATGATTCAATTAAGTGAGACTCGGAGGGAGAACCTGGGTAAGGAATAGGACAGAACTGCATGGCAGTGGTAATTTATCTTAATTGGTTTCTGTTTTGACATTCACCGGTTTGTTCCTCACACAGAGGAATTCAGGGAAATGCTGCATGCTGGGTTTCAGTGTGCAGTTGCAAAAGTCAGTTTAATTCTTAGGTAATGGAGAGTGAAATGTAAAATTACTCCATTTCATTTTGGGAGGCAGTAGTTCATGCTCCAGTCCATAAACATAGTCTGTTAGAGAGAAGACCTTCAGGCGTGTCCCAGATCATGGGTTCATTCTTTGTTCATTTGCTGTTTTCATCTGACTACTGCTAATCTTGGGCACCTGTGACCTTCTTTCCTCCTGTGTGATCAGGAAAAGTTAGAATCCCTGTAAAGGTTTTTCAGGCATTTCTGTCTGGGGCACTAATAGCCATTAATAGACCCAAAGTCTGATTGCTTTCCCTCTTCTCTTGGGAAGCGAGGGATTATTTTGTTCTCAACTCTAATACTCTGTGCATGTAAAAATGTGCATGCTTAGAAAGAAAATCAACTTTTTACCAGCAAACTGTTGGCGTGCTTTTGGCGCTTAATCTCTGTGCATCTATTTTCCAAAGCGGTAAATCATTGTGGAAGTCAAGAGATTTTGGGGTCACAGTTCCCAGAGTCACGAACCCCCATGACAGCTCTGCAGGAGCAGGGGGTTATTCCTAGGTCTACTCTATAAAGAGGAAGATTATTTCGAGGCTAGGAGTTGCTCTCGGGGCAGACGTAGCAGGCAGTGTCCATTAGGTGGCTCTCTGTTATGGTACATACATTTGAAACTATGCGCAGGCTAACTTCAAGAGGCATTAGCTGTGTTGGTGTCCTGTCAAGCAGTTGGAACAAATCAAGAGGCCATAAACTCAAGACTTTCTCAAAGCTTTTGATATCCTGAACGGCTCTGCAAATACTGTCCTACCTCTGCTTGCTTCTGTTGTTTATAAACTGTTCTCTGTTGCAGACTCTAGAAGTGAGATAAGGTGATTGGAGATAGCATTACTGTCTGGAAAATGATTATGCTCTTTCATTATGAAAAATGTCCTTTTCCTAAGAAGGTGAAAAGGTAAGGAAAGCATTAATGGGGGTTATGACTCCTTCCTAAGTGGAGCAAGGCTGCTGCAGGATTCAAGCTGCTTTCTTCTTTGCTCTTTACATTAAAATCTGGTACGGAAATTAGGAATCCCTGTTAAAGCGGCAGGTGATATTCATGCCTTTGAATGTGCAGGCATGCTGGAGCAACCGTTGAGTGGACTAATCTGTCCCTGTCCTTGGGCGATTAATCCTGGAGAATAATGATTACAATTCAAGTAAGCGATAATTACCACACAGCACGGTTGCATGCTTTGTCCACGATGGTTAGGCTGATTTTTAGGTGCTGTCCTCCATGCAAAGCAAATGCTGCGGACACTGCCTGCCACAGTGCTGTGGGTGCTGCCACAGCTGATACTCTGAAGGTTTGTGGAAGAGGGGGGTAAGATCAAGGCTGCGTGTGACAGTCCCCCGCTCCCTGAGGCTGCAGCAATATGGCACAGCCACAGACTTCATTTCTTTGCCTTACAGATCCCTGCACAGATTGGATATCTGTGGGAGCCCAAGGAGAAGCCTTGGAACCTTTGACTTGCTTTGACTGTGCTTTGCAAGAAGGACAAACCAACCTTTTTGGGGGGACAGTGGAGAGTGGAAAGGGCACAAGTTTCCTGCTGGTTCCTTGCCTTCATCTTGAGAGCAGGCATGAGGAAGAGTGGGTGGGAGATCTGGCTGGCAAAGAGGGGCACCCTGTTTGTGCATCTTGGATTTAATTCGGATTAAACCCTCCCCAGACGGTGCAGCTCTGTGACCTCCCCTCGTGCCAGCACACCAGCCCATCTGCCTGGAGCTGGGTCAGGGGACTGACCAGCAATAAAACCAGCACTACAGGTGAAAAAAACCCTGATGTTTTCTAGCTGTTTGCCTGTCTGATCAGCTTACAGTGAGGCACACAGGTTGTGGGCTGAGCCGGGCAGAGGGGTGGGGTTGGAAAGACCTCTCCTTTTAGCAGCCGGTGGTGAGATCAGCTGAGGTGTCTTGCAGGATTCCTGGTTTAAGGACTGCTGCTGGCCACCTGCAAAGGGACGCCTTGCTGTCTGGTCTCCTGCTTTGCCCAGGGAGCAGAGACGGCGGTTTTCCTTGCAACTCACGTGCCCGTGCGCAGGCTGCACTTCTTGAAGGAAGAAGTCTCAGAGGAAATGGGGACTTTCTGCCTTTTCGGCCATTTGTATCAAATGTCTTTCTGAAGGAAAGTAGGGCTGCTGGTTTGGGTTTCTGTAAGGGAGGAGATAAGCTTTAGAGAAACTGAGATCCTGAGAATCGCCTGTCAGTGGCTAAGTAGAGACAAACTGCAAGGAATAGTGTTGTTTATTGTGGGTTTCGGTGCCTTACCAAGAGACAGTATGCAGATAAACTTAACTGGTGTTTTCATTTCAGCAAATGTACAAATTTCATACCGGGTCTGGTATACATGATTCCCTATGTGTCTTCTGTGGCAGTACATACGCATGCATATTCTATGTAACACTACCAAAATGGTTTAATTTCTGAAAGGCAGCGTGTGTACTCTGTCTTTATTTGGTACTCTATGTAGGCTATATGGAAGTGTAGTAAGAGTTTGCTGTACAGCTTCAGTTGTTGCAGGTTAGTAAGCGACCACTGCTCCTCTGGTGGGGTGGTCTTTTGTTGTGAGAATTTAGCGTTAATCCCAACAGTGTTACACTTTATGCTTCCGAGCGTTTTCAGAAATCTTTGTTACAAGCCTGTCACCAGATGCATGTAATGAGTGAAGGAAACAGAAGACCTCAGGCACACAGTGATCATGGGAAAATTAGTCTAAACAGGAAAGACAGTTTGGTGGCTTCAATGTTCTTGGGTGAGTTGAAACTCATGGTTTCTTCTGTGTCTACTGCAGATGTTGTCTTTAATAAAGAGAATTACCTTGGTGGTGCTCTTCTAGGTTTTAGGTTACAGCAATGATAGGTATCAGAGAAATCTCCTTGTACTTTTTTTTTTAATTAGGCTTTGCATGTATTTGTATGTCCAGATTTTGAGTAATGAGAGGGTTAAAAGTTGCATCCAAGCAGCATCTCTGAGTGTGCGTTGACTTCTTGATCAATCCTGACAGTCTTTTTTATTGTCTCCTGGTATGTGTGCATGAAAGCACAACTTGCTTCCAAAATAGTCACAAGTTTTGAAACTTGGCTGTAAAGTTTCAGAAGCATGGTTCACTTCACGTTGAAAGTATTAAGGACATATATAGTGGGGTGGTCCCCGGGGCTTCTGACCCACCCATATCAACGCTGCCAAAAATATTCTTGGTTCGGGGGAGAGGGGAGCGGGTGGACCAGGGCATTCATTTTATGGACCAATGAGGCTCACAGCCTGGAACTAGAAGGAAGTCAGAGGTATTTCCCTGTGGTACTTCCCCTCAGCCCAGGAGTGCTGGCGCGGGCTGGATGCCAGCCTGCTGCTGCCGTCATCCCCGAGTTACCCAAAGCCCTCTCTGGCATGGTTGCTCCTTAGTGCGGTCATGCTGCTTCAATAGTTCTGCTAATTCCTGGTGCCTTCAGAGCTCCAGGCAAAGGCGTGCCTCCAACAAGCCTGACAGCCGTTCTCTCGTAGGCACTTTGTTCCTTAAAGCCCCCTTTGGTGCTTGCCTGCAGAGTAAGTCTGGAAACCCAATGAGAGGAAGCGTGGAGTTTTCTTATCGCTGTGCGGCACTTTCTGTTAAGCACCGTGTCTTTATGAATGTAGCTATTCATGGTCCCCACCCTTGGGCCACCTGGATGCGGTGGGGCATAACCCACACCTCTGCGGTCAGCAGCATCCTCTCAGTGGGCTGTTTGTTACTCCAGGGGTGCTCCACACACCCTCCCTTCTGTTGCTCTAGTGTTTCCCACACCTCCCAGCACTTTCTTTTGCACAGGGTGGAGTGTCCCTGGTCAGTGTCCCAAAACGTGCTGAGTGAGTGTAGGGGAGAAGTACAGCCCCCAGGAAGGATGCTGATCTTTTAGCCATCAGATGCCCTGCAGGACTGCCAGTTTTGATTCGTGGAAATAGGATTGTTCTTAATCTAGTCTGCATTGGATTGTGGAGGAAAAAAAAAAGGTGTTTGTATTGCACAGTGTTAATACTGTACAAATCATTCTGCATTGGCTTCAATAGCATATGCAAGAGAATTAGACTAAGGATTTGGATGTGACTCATTAATCAAATCTCCTGCTAGCCTCCATGTCTCCAGGTACAGAAACCACAAGGGCCAAGCTGGACAGAAAGGTCCACAGTCAGATTTCATAAGCTTGCACAGTAAGTGTAGTTACTGGAAGGCAGATATTCGCCCATGGCATTTGTGGCAAGGACACAACTGATGTGGGGGCAAGAATCCCCCACGGAGCATCCGGGTCTGCTGCCTGCTGCCCCCCTGCCTGCAGGGGCACCCAGCTGCCTCTGGAGCCCCCACGGGAAGCCAGCACCCCGGTATCCCCAAAGGGCTTGGGACAGATCCCCAGGGAGGGCTGCGCATGACAGCCTCCCCTGCTCAGAGGGCTGCAGCACCTCCCCAACCCAGCGGGCTTTTTGCTGTTGGGGCCATGGGGGTTTCAGCAGATGGAAGGTGATACAGTCTGGGACTCATGCTTTACTCCTGGTAAACCTGTGTGAACAGCATTTTAAGGAATATGTTAAAGTATTTGCTTTTTAAATGTTAGAATATCCTGGGCAGAAATCTGCTCCACAGGCTTGGCTTTCCTTTAGGGCTCTGCCCTTCCCTCAACGAAAGTCCTGGTGCGTGCAGTAGGTAGCTCAACAGCGAAGAAGGCACTGCGTGGAGTAATCATCAAGATACGCAACTTAAAGTGAGGAAGAAAAGCCAAGAATATACAAAGCAGCCTCCGGAGGTTCCCAGGAGTCTCTGTAACAGTTGTGAAGGTGAGCAGCCACAATATTTTGGCAGCGAGCACCTCTGTTTTTCTCAAGAGCCAGGCTGCTTTAGGGCTAAGCTATCAGGTAATATCTCTGTAAATCTGCATGAGTATGCCCCGAAGGATGTTCTCTCACTCTCTCTGTTCAACAGGATGGCCTCCTTTGCAAACACTGTTTTTCATAACATGCTGTGTATATAAATAAATCATGCTAATTGGAAAGGTGAGCAGATTTTCCTCTTCGAGAAGAACAAATTTTCAGCACAATATGCTGTGGGTGTGAAAAGGACTTTTATTTCCTCGTGGGTGATAACCCCTAGGTTTGCTAGGCTTCTACCAAGAGATGTGTGGCTTATGTTGGGCATTCCCTAGCAAAACACCCTATTTGTAGACAAACAACACGCCCACAAACAAGTTCTGTCTGTTGGCACTCTCGCACAACCTGATGGAGAGCTAGTCGAATTATTTCCATGCCTTTGAAATTTAGTTAGCAGTTCTGGATAAGTTTTGGCATGTGTCTGTGGAGATAGGATACAGAGCTTGCGCTTCCTTTGAAATGTCATTCCAAATAGCTTGGAAATGCTAAGTGTTGATTTTGAAAAAAAGAAAACCAGAAAGTCAGCTGTCTGGAAAGCTTTAAGAGAAGTACAAGCTTGCTATACTATCCTTAGGCTCTTTCTAGAGTTGCAGAGTTTAGCATGCATTTGTCCATAAAAAGATGAGGCTCAATGCTCAAAAATAACATGTGCACTTCAAGCCACTTCTGTCTGTCCTGCTACTAGTGGAAGAAACGATCTGAAGCGGTGCTTTCCCTCTGTCACTTTATTCTGGTTTTATTTATACAAGTGTGGATGTACTGGATCAGCTCAAGGTCCACAGGGTTCAGTCTGTTCCCTGATGGTGACCAGAGAAAAGTGCCCAGGGAATATAACACAAGAACAGGGCAGGCATATAATGCATTCCCTGAATATACCACCAACCTCCCAACAATTTGAGGTCCAGAGCTTTCTTAAGCCACAGGTAGTTTCTTTGTTTGTTTCAGTAGCCCTTGGTGGACAAATACATTGTATTTTTCTTCCATCCAGGGTTTTTAAATAGGTATAGACTTTTAGCACAGTCAACATCCTGTGGCAAGGAGTTTCATGGGTGTTGGTGCACCTCATTTTTACTTTCTCTTTTTATCCCGCTTGACATCCCCTAGTTCTTGCAAACTTGGGAAACATTTGTTCCCTGTTCATAGTTTTCAAGCCACACATTTAATATGCCTTTTTATTAATGAAAGGTTCAATTTTCTCTCAGACAGATACACCAGTAGAAAAACCCAAATCATAATTGAAAAAATTGCTGGAATTTTAATTTTAAAAAATACTGAAAATGGGGGTGGTGGTTGTATTTATTGTACAGAATTTCTTGCTCCTGCCCAATCTTGTGTTGATAGCCGAATACTGGGAAAAAACACCTGGTTTTCCTTGCTGTTGCCAGAGGCTTCTTGTTAAACTGGTAAAAATACGACGATGGAACTTGTAAATGTATTAATATTGTCTTCCATTTTGAAGTCTTCTGAGTATTTGTAGCCCTGAACAAGGAGGAGAGCAGGAATCAAGGAGATCCTGTTCTGTTTGTGCATACATTAGCAGAGATGAGGGGTTTTACATATTTAACAAAGACTTGCTTTTGGTAGTCATTGTTTAAGTGATTGTTTTAGAGAGGAGGAAACATTGCTCTTCACTAGTGAAATTCCTCTCCTTCCTTGCTGCTCAGGTTTGGTCTCTTAATTGCCATGATATCATCAGTGTCACTACTCATCAGCTCTGCCTTTGGATGGTGAGACCTGAATTGCCAATGCGGTGAGCTGGCCAAGGAGTTGCCAAGTCCTCCTCCCTCCCAGTCCGAGAGACTGTTTCTCTCCCTGCCAGCTTTATGGCTGGTCAGCTTTTCAGTAGGACTTGTTGGCAGGGTAAAATGTCACTGAAGAGTCTCCTTGGTACCAAGTGACCTGACTACTGTCCCTCTGGGTTGTGACCCCGTGGCCACTGATGGGCTGTGGCTAGCCTGGACCCAGGTACGGCTGGGTGGAGCCGCAGGTAAAGGTAATGCCTCCTAAATTCACGGTATCAGCTGACCGACGTGGCTTTGAGAGAAGCTGTAATAGCTGGCACAACAGGTGGTGACCGTTTTTGGGAGGGTACTGCTGTTACCTTACTTACCCTGGTGTTCTCCAGATTGGGCCATTAGCCTCCTCCCCTCTTACTTTTCACTAAGTTGGGAAAGGTGAGTCTTTTTTTGATTTTTTTTTTTAGATAAAGGCTCAACTGTAGGTAATGGACCTATTCAGTTTTAGACAAAGCTTTTCTGTTGCTGAAGGACAGCAGGAAGGGTGGATAGAATTGACTGCTGCCTTGTCCCCACACAGCAGGGCTTGGTCTGCCAGTCAGAGAGGTGGCTGGATTTACTAGGCAGCTCTCTGTGCTGTGGACTAGTTTACTTTTTTCTGCAGTGCCATCCACTCCCCTGAAGTGAGCTCTTTCCTATTACCAAGCAAAACAGCTTTGTGGTTCCCGTTGAAAGAAAGGCGCTGGACTGGGGCATGTCTGCTGATGGCTGATCTCGCCTCTCGGGGCCGTGTAGCAGTGTGGGTGAGCTAACTGGCACAGAAAGCAACCACTTTCCATGGTATACAAATGTACAGGGGCTCCATGGGATCCTCTCCAAGGATCTTTTTTTTTTTTTTTTTTAGGGCACAACACAGAAAACCTCTAGCAATTGATCAAAACACTGAGTCTCCTTCGGACTGTGCCAGTAGCAAAGTATTTGTTCTTTTAAAAAGCCTTAGAGTCCGCACCCGTATGTGTATTGTAAATTGGTGGACCTTGTTTCTTTATTACAAACCCAAAGAACTTTCCATTCTCTTCTGGGATGCCATCGAGAGAGCGAGCACCACTGGATCAGTGCTCTCGAAGTCTCCAGCCCCAAGGTGGAAAGGAAACTCATGCACGGGACCGGCTGTAAGGAGAGCTGTCTTTTCCTAGCAGGAAATCCACTCTGGAGGCCCCCACTCAGGGGCGCTGAGCAAAGTACCCGTGTGAGTGTCCTGCCGGAGAGCCATGGGTAGGCAGGCTTATTTAGACACCAGATCTTCTGGTATAATTTTTGGTGAGTAATCCAGGGTATAATAAATAATAAATATGACAGTGAGCAGGCTGCTGATTTATGGATTTTTTTTTTTTTCACTGTTGTCTTTTTCATAGGCTGTAATGCAGGAAGGCATTACAATTGTGTGCAAACATTCTTGCTTTTCATCTAGAAAAAAATCAAAATGCTAAAAACTGGATACCTTCAGGGGTCTTGCAGAGGCATCTCTCTACCCCAAGTGAAACGCAGACCTCATGGCATATTAACATCATGTAACCTGGGCAGTTAATCAAAGAGATGGGTTTCATTATTTTCCCTTTACAAGTTGGTGGGGAAGCAGGCAGACTCCTGCAGTGGGAAAGTTACAGCATTTATGGGAAGTTTTGACTCCTGCTCTTGGGAGGAGCTGCATCTCCCCCTCCTCTGGACAAGGGGCAGGCCTCCACACTTAACTGTGTATTTGGGGTGCTAGACAGTGATGACTGACACAGCCAGGCTTGATACCTAGTTGCCAATATGATTTCCTTGCTCATCCTGCTGACCAGACCAAAGAGCCAGTGGTGGACCCCTCAGCATCCTGCGATGACCCCACTGCCAGGGCACGAGGAGCTGTGGGACCAGCGCCGTGTCCCTTGTCCTTCGCAGGTAGCTGGGGCAGAAACCAGCCCAAAGTCTTGCTTCACACCTTGACCGCTCATTCCTGTCCCTCTGTCCCCTCGGTGGCGGTGGCTCGCAAACCACTGCAGGAAGCAGCTGTGGCCAAGTCCTGGCCTTGGGTTTTTCCATGTAGCAGCTGCATAAGCCCTGTCCTGTGCAGCTTACTTCTGACAGCAACCACAGCCAGCGGTGCTTTGGCTTCAGATGTAACGTAATGATTAGTATAACACGCAAATAATAATTTTGTTGTAACATCTGCCACCCTCTTGGGGTGAGGCTGTGTGTTTTCCCTGTGGGCTGACACTTGCTGGATGCATTTCATTAGGTTCCCAGACACACCCTGGTTTCTGTATAATTGATGTGCTTATTACAAAGGGAACAGAAAAACCTCTTCTGTTCCCAATACCTGATTTAATAATAACCTCTCATTTCTGTCTGTGAACAAGTCTTTCTTCCCAACGCTCATCTCACATCTTTGGGTATTGTGGTCTGCAGCTACAGCAGTAGGAGATGCCTGTGTTGGCCATTGAAAAGAAAAGAGGGTTTTGCAATTCCTGCCTCCTTTTGCTGCTACGTATGGGAGAAACACACTGACACCCTTCTCCCTTAAAACTAGCAGTTTCATCTTTCTTTTTTTTAAAAAGCAACTCTGCACTAGGTGGCAGTGTGGATAGTTCTATGGGAAACTTACTTTATCTGGAAAAATCGTAAGAATGATGGTAAACACTATTCAGCATAAAAAGGACTCTGTAGTGATGACAAAAGCACCTTTCGCTGCTTGTCTGCCACACATCC
>NW_009260129.1:64474-74928 GCF_000687185.1 Egretta garzetta
TGGGTATTCCCAGTCTGAAAAGCTTTGGTAAGGAGGTACCTGTTCTCAGACTTGCAAATTCTTGCATTTTTCTCCTTTTTATTTCCTCTTCTTAGATCTCAGAAGAGCTATAGTCCTGCAGGGCTGAGTGTTCAACTACTCCCGTTTAAAGATGTGTTGCTGATGTACTGCGTACATAACCCTGAGGAGCATTCTGCTGTAGGAATAGGGACAATTACTAAATATTGAGAAATATGCTAAGATTATTGGCTATGATTGCGCATTCCTGGCCAAGGGTGAGCAGTGGATAAACAGGTGTATCAAGTGCAGGTATCTTGAAGTAACTATCAAAATTAAGCCACAGTTAAGAAAAATATAGCATCCTTCCATATATAAAAGTATTAAGCACAATAGATAAACTTAGTGAAATAACAAGACACTTGTCCTGTACTTGAGAGTAAAATCCCAGTGAACGCTGGCAATCTTTTATTGAAATTCAGTAGTGCTACTTTATGTTTAAAGTAATTGAAGGGCAGACCTGATTTGAGACGTGGCATCTGCAGTTCCTTTCTGAGTAGATGGTCATGAACCTGTTAGACACTGGAAAAATAAAGATCCGGTGATTCTGAGCCATTCATGCCACAGCACGTCTGTCCGTGACACAGTGGAGTTTGTGCTCCCACACTTTCTCCTTAGCAAGACCTGCCTATCAGGAGAGAGAAGGGGTTCCCCTGGAAAGGAACCTAAGATAATCAATGACAAATCCACTGGCATTTTTATTTTGAGTTAGGAAAAAAAGTTGCTATCAAGTGTAAGAAACTGCATCTAGTTATGCACAAGAGGTAGCCTGAGTAGAGAAAGTGCTGTGCAAGGCACCTCTGGAAAGCTTACTTGTCTTGGATACACAAAAGTGTATTTTCACCAGGTATTTTGTGCTACGTCCTTTAGCCCTCATGCATAGCGCAAATAAGAAATTAAAACTAGTGATGTGAGACTGATTATCAGAAGGGTTTTAAGGTTGAGTTAATTACATTGGTAGGAGAGAGAATTATGAAATTTTTAATTGCAAAGAGGCAGACGGTATCCAGATGCTTTTATGCAGAAGTGACAGCATCTTTCCATGACTTGTGCTAGCTGTGTGAGATAAAAGTATAAAAGATAAAACTAAAAAAAAAAAACCAGACAATCAAAAGAAGGAATAAACCTTGGCTTGCAGACTATCAGACCTGACATCTATTAAGCAAAAGCTAACTAGTACATGTGGGGTATGTAAAAAAATCTTTCAAATACAAATGCACCTTGTTTTTGTAACAATACTGAGATGAAAGCAAGTAGGTTTGGGAAAAATAAAATTATTGAACTGAAGCTCTTGACCTGGGCAACGTATTTAATGCAAAAATGTTTTAATTCTTAAGGCCAGTTAAGTAGAAATAAAATGGTCAGAATGCTTAACTAAACAAGCTTAATTTCCCTATTTGCAGGGTCCATATTCTTTGCTTGTCTTGTTCAGATGTCTGCTAGTTAACACATTAGATTATTCCTTAATTTGAATACAACTGAGTGTTTATCCACGTTATGTATGCTATTGGAATGAGTAGTTATTTCTCTATTGCCCATTACTCTTTGCCTATTTTTTGTTAAGTTTCTTAGTATTACATTTCTTAATCAGGTAGAAATTACAGTGTGATACAGGCTGGATTAAATACCCAGATGCAGATAAAAATTGTATTTCTTTCAAGCAAAGAAGAGCAAATTTGATGACATGTGCTTGCATTCTCTAAGTGATTGAAACGGCCACTGGTGTGAAGTGGTCTGGATTTCAGTGCCTTGAACGAAAATTTACAAAACGCTGGTGCTCTTTCGCAGCTCTGTCCTTGTAGGTAGTGATTTGAAGTATAGCTGTGGGAAGACATGGCAGGCAAATTAGGAGCACAGACTTGATAAAGGAACCTCTTGTGCAATTGCTCTGCTTTGACTGAGTAGCAAAGCTGAAGGACTGTGTAAAATGATTACTGCTTGAATGTGAAACTGCTACCATGCTACTCCAGGGAGCCTTTGCGGTTAGAAAAAGGCCGCCTTGGTGTCAGTAGAAGATAACTGAAAACGCAAAGATTAGGTTCTCGCTGAAGGAACTCGTCACATCTCAGCATGGGCTGTGACTGCGGCCTCGGCTAACGTCGCGGGCAATCCTGCAGGCTGCTGGGCAGAGGGTTGGTACCAGCCCATGGTACCAATGGTACTAATGGTACCTGCCCAGTTTCTCACCCCCCTACTTTTATCTCCCCCGCCATTAAATGCATCTCTGCCACCATTTACAGCCATGCTGAATGTTGCCGTCCTTCATGCTACTCGTAAAATTGGGCTTCCAACCATTTACAAAATGTCTCTTTCTGCTAAACTGTTAAACTACATGATGTTGTGGTTTAGTCAAAGGTGCAGTTCATTCAGCTGTCATCGTGAGAAGTGACTGCGTTTTTTAGATGGCTAGGATTATGTTTAATAAAATACAGACTAAACCAATCTCTAACATTACCATCTTGTTCTGAGGTAGATAACGAGGTTAGAGCCACAATATATTATGTGGTCAGATTAGTGTACATTTATGTAAGTGTCCAGCTGTCCTTCTGAAGTGAATAAGCAGTGACAGGTTTCATAGAAAAGGTTAGGAAAGTTACTCTGGGTAAAGAAAATGCAGTTGGATTTGTCCGTAAACTGCACAGCATGTCCACGTTAAAAAAAAACAATATGGAGAAAGGATGCTTCAGTTTTCACCTCATACTAATCTTCTGGTTTTTCTGCCTGTCTTGTACTGGAAAAGGGTACCAAAGCTAGTATTGTTTACTTTTTCTCCTCCCCTTTTTTAAGTTAAAAAAAAAAAAATTACCACCACCATCCTTTCTGCCCTGTTTCTTTTTTATGATCTCCTCCACCAGTATGTTATTTGCACTGTAACCATTATAGGGGAATATTTCTGGAAAACTGGTTCCCTAGGGGTGCTTATTAAGAATCATTGCTATTTGTTTTACACTGCGGTACTAAACAAACAAACAGAAACCTCAAACCCTCCTCCCAATTTAGAGTGACAGATGACCTTAAAGAGAGCTAGCAGTGCCAATGGAAAGGTTGTGGTCTACCAAAGATAAATGGAAATACATACATACTGTAATATAAAAGTTACAGAAAATTGGGTAATAACTGGTTTACATTATGCCGTAACCACTGGGCTGAGTGTGCTCGAAGTCAAGTTTATTTTGGTGAGTAAGAGAGGAGGAATTTGTTGACAGGAACAATTGTTAACCACCAGTGCTTTGACCAGGGGCAAAAGGAAGCTTGATTTGTGCAGCTGTGCCTTGCTGATACGATGTCTCCTGCAGGCGTGAAGCCTCTGTAGGAAAAGATTGGGTTATTCCAAAGAAAACTCTGCCCAGTACTCTCAGCACAGATTTTTAGGAAATTGTCTTGCTTCAATACTGGTTGAATTGGTTTGAACTGAGAGGAGCATACAGTTTACTGAAGCAGTAGCTACAATGCTGAGAAATGAGATTTGTGTCCTTTTACCTATCTGTTGATTATTTACCATTTTACAGTAAGAAAGATTGATATTACAGGCAGTTTTTACACTGCCTTGGCCAGTTTTGCCCTCAATAGTTGGAATTGTGCTGAAAAACTATTTTCCAGGCTGATTAGAGAATAGATATGTATGTATGTGTGTGTACATATATATCCCCTCTTATTTTTCAAATACGGAGACTCACACTGCTCAGTGGAAGACGGTGACAACTTGCAAAGTATCAGAGGCATCTGCATGCAGCTGGATGGGTTGGTTGTCACTTTGAATGCTTCAGTCAGCCTTTACGCTTCGTCAGAGGGGCTGACCAAGCTTAGTAAGTGAGTAGCAAAGTTAGGGTTTACAACTTTGGGGGCTTCTCTTCTCCAGCTGAGAGAAAATTTTACCTGAAAGTTTTGGCCTCCTTTAATGAAGTTCAATCAATCAGTGAAGTCTTGGGCAGCTAAAACATTTGCAGAGTGGGTTACGCACCGAGAAACGGATCCCTGTGAGGTCAGGCACGCTGCTCACGTGGGAGCTCTGATGTCAGCGACATGCGTGCACGGCGACTGCTCTGAACCTGGGCTCGACTCTGCCTGTGAACTTCCTGAAACAGCTGCTTATCAGTTGGCATGGGTCACTGCTTGCACATTTTTACCACTAGTGCCTGGGAAAGTTGGGTGTTTGTGCATCCTGTACTTACCTATTGTTAATATTCCCCACAACAGTCTGTGAAATAGGTGGGAATAATACAGCGCTTGCTGTTAGCTTTTAGTTTATCAGCTCCTGGTACCCATTGGTTGAAGCTAAAAGAAATGGCTGGGCTCGAGGGCAGGATGGGGCAGCCCGGGCTTTGGCTTGGGGTGTATGCGGAGCGAGCAGCACCGTGCATGCTGCCTCCAGCAGGTCCCAGCACCGCAGGCTGGTCTGGGAATTAAATTACTCAATTGCTAGATTAGCAGTGTCTCCTTGAAGGGAGATCTGTTTTCACTCTCTGAATGGGCCTGCTGTGGGATCTTGCGATCTTGCAGGAGCGGAGGCAAGGCAGTGCAAACTAGGAGCAGTGCAGACCACCGGCACTCTGCATGGGAGCGGCCAGCTGGGAAGGTAATGGACACTTGCAATGTCCCTTTACATCCAACTACTGTGAAACTTACCACCCCCACCCCACCCCCCCGCCCCCCCTGCCAAAGCCAGGGGAAACTTACAGATCTTCTAAATATTTGGGTCAAAATTCAGAGGCTTTTAGGAGTGTAAAGGTGTAGCATGCACACCTAGCATGTTGCTAACTCTCCTAAGATCACTTTCTGTGTAGGATGCAACTGCTCTAGTGGATTCCTGCCTTTTGAAAATCAAACAGGGTCCTCATAGTTCCTTTAAATCTGCCCCTATGTTAGCTGAGAGGGTCTCCATATTCATGTAGAAAATGATCCTGGCAATAACGGCATGCCTCTTGGCTTGCAACACATTTCCCTATCCTGTTTTACTTTGAAATGTGTTGGCTGGGAATATTAGGCAGTCTACTGCAGCACCTGTGGTGTAGGGGCAGGAGCCACAGTCTTGCCAAGAGCAGAGTTATTTGCCTGATTACACCCATATAGAGACTCAGAAATTTTCTGAAGAAAAGTTTGCTAGAAGTAGCACAAGTCTGCCACAAGTCAACGTGATACACTTTGATCTCATAATATACATAAATAACCTTCATTTAATCAGCAGATCTGTAAGGTCAAGAATAGGACTGATTAGGACATAAAGAATAAAGACAATAAATCAATAAAATTAATAAACAAGCTCATCTAGGATTAGAGGTTGGTGTGAGAGAGTTGGCAGGAAATAATTAAAACACATTCACTGGGAGATTTGGTTATCTTTTATTCCTGTTATTTATTCCTCCTACTCCTAACTAATGCAAATTTCCGCCCATGCTGTAACTGTGAGCTGGTGCAAAACACAGCTGGCGCTGAGGGATATTGAAAAGCCTGACGTCTGTTCCCTCCCTACTCTCTTTTGGTGGCTGTTCTGGAGAGGTACTCATTGCTATGCCCACTGATAGAGTTTTGGCAAATTTGGGAATAAACTATGTGGATTCCACCTGATGGTGATCAGAAGCCACCTGCCCTGTAACCAGAAGCTGAAAAAAAAAAATTAATTCCTTTATAGTGTCCTACAAACAGGTTTTAAGTATTGTGCTTTGAATGTTAGAAGTGTATTTTTATTGCCATTAATCAGTGTTTGGACACTGGAGAGGATGATACTGCAAGCTTTTTAATGAGGTCACTTAATGGAATCAAGAAAGTTTATTAAAAAAAAAAGCTAGTTTTTGTAGAAAATGTGATCACTCTTGGGTGCACAGGATGTAACTTTTGTTCTTGTGGAAACAATCTTGTTTTGTTCTGAAATACGTTGGTTTGGTATTAGTCTGAAATCTAACTCTGAGATGCTATTTTTCATTGTGGTCACGTTTTTCAAAGTTCATTGATACATAGGCAAGCCATACAGCTACCACGCAGAATCATCAAGTGTGTTGCGGAGCGTGAGTCCGTCCCATTTTTGCAGAGAGGATGGGCATTCGGTAGCCTCGACTGGGTTTGGTAAAGATGAGCTCTGTTCAGTACTCAGCTGTTCAGATTAGTAAGACCAGCGCTTCTCGGTGCTGCCGAGGAAGGAGCTCCAGCGTCTCTCACCCTCATAGCAAGTGATGGCATTGTGGATGAGCGCAGTGGCTTGTGGAACATGTTTTTCTACAGTATTTCGCTCTGCAGGACGAATGGATGAACTAATAATGTTTCTGAAGGAGTGTCCAAATATCTTTGTGCTGCTCATTATCTCTTTATTTTGTCCTTCCTTCAGAAACAGGCAAACTGATTAACGCGTAATTTCTAATTAACTACAAAACTCAGTCTGCAATATTTATTTTTACTGTAACTAAGGGCTTGGAAGGTGTTCACAGGGAGAAATTAATTAAGTCTTTAAACAGTAGTTGTCTCTTTCCGTCATAAGTCAACACGAACTTGCAGTATTTATCAACACTTTTTAATAAGATGAAATTTGTATTTACGGATAATATTCATATGCATAGAGTAGCTCTGATTCCTAGAGATATTTTTTGTGAAGCTTATTATCTTCATTGTTGCTTTTGAACACTATTTTATTACTGTAGCAATGCAAATATGGACTGATCTCAGAGTTTCTGGGAGGGGCTGGCAGGTACCTTCGCACGTCTACAGAGTATAGGAAGCAGTTTCTGCCATTCTGTCCCACCTTGCCTCAGCAACCTGTGTGCTGCTGAGAACCAAATGTTCTCTCCACAGTCACGTTCCCTCTGCCACTGTTCATTGCTGCAAGTCAATAAAACAAAGTGGAATTTCTTAAAGCTGCTTTTATTGGTTTTTTGGGTTTTTTTTACCTTTAATGCTTTTGCTTTCCCAGCAAATAGCTGATGCCACCAAATGTTATGCCTCTTCAGGTTTCACCTTTCCACATACTTGCTAATTGGTGCTTTTGGGAAGGTTTGTGTCTGTTAGGTTTTTGGGGCATAGCAGCCACATGCAAAATGCTGCGGGAGGGGAGGTGATAAGAGTGGCGTTCACATGCACAGCTGCATTTATTTTGTTATGAGCTAAAAACTGCCCAATGCCAAAATACTCTACCATAAGTGAACACCACCAGAGCAACTGTAGGTCTGTGTATAAAGGGTTTATGTGCCCATCCTGCAGCAAGGCCAGCTGCTTTGACCTCCCAGCAGAGAGAGGTGAACGTCATGAAGAGCTGTGCGTTCGTGGGTGTCGCTGAGCTCATGGGGAGATGAAGGTGGGAGGCACATTGAAAACACTGGTGCATCTTAACAGCTCTTGTGCGAAAGGTCACCTCCTACTTGAGACAAAAATCCCATTAGTTATGGAACAAGAAATGTCGCTGTTAATATGGGTGCTAAGAAATTTGCTTTGACTCCTTTCCCTGCACCTGGGAGCAGATGAGATCACAGAGATGGATATTCCCATCTCCTGTGGCTCGGGGATTCCCTGCTGTAATTACCAGTAGTTCTCTGAGTACGCTTTGAAACTCCTCTGCTGCTTCTGCAAGTCCTGCATGAACTCCCTAAGGCAAATGAAGTGCCAAATACCCCTGAAGATCTGCAGTCTGCTTTTTGTAGTTGCACTGTCCACCACCAAGTTAACCTTTCCTGTTTGTATCATGCTTATTCAAGAATTTATTCTGGTAGCTGAGATGTAATATAAGGTAGTGGCTGGTGACTTTGCTGAGAAAGTCTGTAAGCATGTTAAGCCCCTACCTGTTTTTCAAAAATAAGCCACCCACCACAAATCTCAGTAATCATAGCTAGCTACCTAGTTAGTTTTCTAAAGCAACTGCTGCTGTGTGATTTATGCACCAAACGACAAATACCACAAAAACTAGCTGAGAGCTGGTTTTGGTTGAACAAAAAGAGAGATGCATACAACGTTGTGAGGTTTTATGCTGCAGCTACAGGACTTCGGTTAAGGATAAAGTTTGCAATCATCCAGTTATTTATTCACTATCAGCTGTGAGCATAGTTCACAGTGAAGAACGTGGTGTGACTTGGCACACCAATTTGCAAGATGCATGGTGCCCAACAAGGCTTGAACAACAATTTAGATCTGTCTGTGTTTACCATCTGCTCTCCTAATTTTGGTGGGAGTGGAGACTATGCAAACTGAAGAGGTTTCCACAGGAGTTTTATTATTTAAGCTGGATGCCAGGTGCGTACTGGACAGGGGAGAGAAAATACAACAAAAGGCTTGTGGGTCAAGATAAGGACAAGGAGATCACTCACCAACTACCGTCACGGGCAAAACAGACTTCACTTGGGGAAATCAGTTTATTACCAATCACAGAATCGCAAGGGTTGGAAGGGACCTCGGGAGATCATCTAGTCCAACCCCCCTGCTAAAGCAGGCTCTCCTAGAGCATTCTACACAGGACTTCATCCAGTCGGGCTTTGAATATCTCCAGAGAAGGAGACTCCACAACCCCCCTGGGCAGCCTGTTCCAGTGCTCTGACACCCTTAGAGTAAAGAAGTTTTTCCTCATATTCAACTGAAACCTCTTACGTTTCAGTTTGCACCCATTGCCCATCAAATCAGAGTAGGATAATGAGAAATAAAACCCAAATCTTAAAACACCTTCCCCCACCCCTCCCTTCTTCCCAGGCACAACTTTACTCCTGATTGCTCTACCTCCTCCCCACCAGCGGCACAGGGGGACAGGGAATGGGTGCTGGGGTCAGACCATCACACGCTGTCTCTGCCTCTCCTTCCTCCTCAGGGGGAGGAATCCTCACCCTCTGCCCCTGCTCCAGCATGGGGTCCCCCCCACGGCAGACAGTCCTCCATGAACTTGTCCAGCCTGGGTCTCACCCACGGGGTGCAGTCCCTCAGGAGCAGACACCTCCAGCGTGGGTCCCCCGCGGGGTCACCAGCCCAGCCAGCAAACCTGCCCCAGCCTGGGCTCCTCTCCCCACGGGGCCGCAGGTCCCACCAGGAGCCTGCTCCAGTGTGGGCTTCCCACGGGGTCACAGCCGCCTTTGGGCACCCCCCTGCTCCAGCGTGGGGTCCTCCCCGGGCTGCAGGTGGGGATCTGCTCCCCTGTGGGGCTACCACCGTTGCTGATGGGCTTGGCCTTGGCCAGCAGCAGGTCCGTCTTGGAGCCGGCTGGCATTGGCTCTATCAGACACGGGGGAAGCTTCTGGCATCTTCTCACAGAAGCCACCCTTGTAGCCCTTACACTACCAAAACCTTGCCACACAAGCCCAATACAAGTGTTGCAAAAGTTGTTATCCTGTTTACAAGCCAGTATCTTGTACTGGTAATTCTGTATGGGTAGAAGTAAACTGTAGCAGGTTTTGTACTCTCTACTTTCCTATTCTTTGGAAATCAGATAATGTTTTTCTCAACAAGGTGTTTCCCCATCTTAAACTATTGCAGAGAACCTCAGCCTTGGTGGAAGCCTTACTCCCTGAAAGTGTAATGGCTTTTTTTGAGTAGGGAAATGTAGAGTATTTCTAAATACTGTACAATCTAATTTCTTAGTCTTTTATTTACTATGTTGGTTAGTGACACAGCATAGGGTATGCCCTATGTGTAAGTATGTATATGTAAGATATGTAATGGCATTTAGAAATAGGGAATGGAAAACAAAACATTTACTTAAGGAAACTTTTGCCTAGTTTACACCTTTTCTGCTTTTGAAACTTCACTGCAGGCTAATACCAGCATGCTGCCTTCTTTTTGTTCATTTTCTTGGTGATGTTTTGCTACTGGATGTACATTGTCAGAAACAAAGGGCAAAACGTGGATTAATAATTAGCAGTAAATGTGCCAGCAAAAGTTCAATTGTAACCTCTGTGCTTGCTTTTGCTATTGTACTATGAGGAGGAAAAAAAAAAAAGTACAGCGGAGAGGAGCAAAGGGTAAAAGTTAGTATTTCCTCATATGGTAATTTCACAGCTTTAGAAAATTCAGAAATTAAAAATAGTAGGAGAAAAAGTATTTGCAAAGGTCTTTAATCCTAACATGCTGTGCCACCTTGTAATATTTTTGGCTGTCTATTCTCTTCCCTCTCAGTAAAAACATATAGAAGTGTAACAATTCTCATTGCTTGCTTTTTGGCACTGGACCTGTTGCTCTGAGGAATGGGAGTGGGAGAAAATTAGGGCCGGTTAGCCACGAGTAAGATGCATGCATCCTTGGTGACAGAAATAGTGAAAATAAGTAATTCCTCCAAGTAAGTAAGGTGCAGGGGGGGAAGCGCTTCAGCACATCTGAGAACAAAGCCGGGGGAGAACTTCTGCTGTAGCACCCTTCTCCTATAAGAGCATTTCTCAAGGTTTAAAATCAGTAAAAGATTATCTGTATTGCTAAAAAAGGGTATTTTTAGTCTTTGTAGGGAA
>NW_009260129.1:74956-93517 GCF_000687185.1 Egretta garzetta
GGGAAATTACACTGTCTGCAGAAGGGACCTTTTAAGTTCCGCTCTGACCCAGAAAACCAGACCCTAAATCTTAAAGACTCTCCCTTTTTACCTGATGGGGACACACCTTGTTCAAATTCAGTGGTTCTGTTCTAGATTACGCATGGAGTGAGGGAAAAGGGGCACAGGTATAAATAAGTTGTGTATTTTCTGTTTTGCTGTTCTTCCAGGAAGACAGATGAATCTGCTTTTAGCTCTCTTGGTTTGTTCGCTGTGGCTGGGCATTTATCACAAATCCATGGGCACTGGGGCTGGGGGGAGCTCGAAGCATGGCTTAGCTTCTTGGGGAAGCGGGATGTGAATGGGAATAACCTCAGCAAAGAAAGTGCCCCTCTGCTAGGGCCTTGGTGGTATGGTTTGAGGAGGGCATTGATAATTATGCAGCAGCTTATTTTGCTCTCCAGATAACGCGAGTGAATACAGAAGCCATTCTTCAGTTAATGAGAACATCTGACTTAGTTTTAGTTTTATACATGCCACATAGTTTCCTGGCTAGGAGTAGCCTTCTGCGAAGAAACACATGAATCTCATTGAAGATGCATTGTTTCATTGCCAGTCCTGCTGTGTTGCTCTTCAGAAAATTAAGTTCTTGCATTGTTTTTTTCCCAGAATTTGGTTAGTGGTGGAAGATGCGCTGCCATCTGTTTGTGACTGGGTGCTGATATGGTGACTAATAAAGATCCATCTTATTTTGATATTTCTTTATTAATGTGTTGCTATCCAATAATAAATCAACCAAAAATATTTGAAAGTTAACATATTTATGGATCTCCATAGAAAGGTACAGGTTTTGCAGTTTGCGCTGGACTTGATCCACTGTCTCAGGGTCATAGGAAGGTGACTTTCAGCTCCATATGTCATTTGGGGAATTACAAGTTTGATTCTAGCTTGACATGTGCTGTAAGATATAGATGGCCCCTTGTTCGTAGAGCGCATCTGCTTGTGTCAGCGCCCGGGTGCAGTTTTGGCTGATAGACAATCCGAATGAAAGCCAGGTTTATTGAGATGTGACTGACCGGTGCAAAAATGAGTGTCAGCGCTGCGAGCCCCGATGGTGCGTGTGGCTGTAGGACACACGTGTCCGGACAGATGGACACCCGCTTGCTTGTGAGCACCTCTCCTTCCGGACGCCCTGTGGCAGAGTGGTGCGTGCCTCAGGCCAGCAACCAGATGCAAGGGCTTTAGATCAGGACTCATAGGTGAGAGACATAATTCACCAAGTTTTAATGCCTGGGTCCCTGAGGTGCAAAGTTCTTGTGCATTAGTCAATCAGCATGCTTCCGTGTGCACTGGCTCTCTCAGAACTTGCTGCTGTACAGCTGTTTGAAAAAGAAGGGGGGCGTGAGCATGAGAAGATGCTTTGAATAATTAATAACAAGCGTTACCTCACCCTCTTACTGAGAAGGAAGAAGACAGGTTATGTGAACTGTATGCTGACTTAAATTACTTGGATTAAATGACAAAGTCACCGAGCATTAGGAACAGGTTGTTTTAATGTTAGTTTGACTAGCCAGCAGAGAGGAACACCCCCGGTGAGGGACAAGTGTGTTGCCGCAACTTGTGGTCCCCTCCTTTGGGTGGGTCAGTTCTCTGCAGGTGGCCACATGCAGCAAGATGTGTTTGGCCACATGCAAGGCAGAGGCAGCATGACGCTTGCAGAAAGCTGACAAGTCTTTCCCCACGAGCTGTTGAGCAGGAAGAGTTTGGAGATACCCAGCTAGCCTGGCTTCACCGTGCTCCGCTGCAGGTGCTGCTGGACGGTCTCCAGTTAGTTCATGCCAGCTCCAGGTCAAAAATATTTGTTGGATTGGGTGACTCTTTGGCTGCTCAGTAACAGGAGGCAATTTTGCATGTGGTGGGGTGGCTGGCAGGTTTTTGCTGCCGTGAAATCCTGTGTCCCTCCTGCCAGAGTGTGCAGGCTTGTAGTCCACAGGCTCTGGTGTGGAGATGGTGGCTTTGGCAGAGGGACCACAGAAACCTGCTTACCCCTGGGATAAATGCAGAAAGCCTCAGAGAGATGGTCTCTGGCCAGAGAAGGATGCAAGAAAAAATAAGCACACATGCTGGTAGTTCCTGAGGGATGCTCTGTGATGGGGTGGAAGGGCAAAAGCAGCAAGAAATGGGCCCATGTTAACATTGAGGTTGTAGATGCAGTCCAGCACTTAGTCGCAAAGGATGTTGGCGATGTGGGCTGTAGAGTCGCATGGAGAGTAGGACTTCACAGTCCTCTGTTGTAAACCATGACAGGAAAAGTGAGAGGCTGGCCTTTGCAATATTGTCTCCTTGCCCTTAGCATTTTCCATTTTTACTCTGGAAAAAGCTTATAATTTCTCTGTTCCTGTATGGTAAGGACTGTTTGATACTGAAGTCCACCGTGCCCTTATTAGTAGGGAAAAAAGAGCTACTGGGATTTGGGTTTTGTTTTGGGGCAGCAAGCAGCATTTAGGGCTAGATGGGGACAAAGCTGATCTGATGCTGGAGCTGTCTCATGTAAAGGTACACCTTCATCTGGGACCACCATGGAATAGCTACATGGGCAAATGCTGATGGACAAAAGTCTTTGAACCTACCAACTGTCCACAGTGTCACGGTTGCAATGCACATCACCCTTTTGTCATAGCAGATTTACGGTTGCTCTATGTATAGCATCTCAGACCTAAAATCAGAAGAAAAGACAGACTGAGATTTGGCCATCTATCTCTGAATAGGTTTCATGCTTGTGCCACTGCATATGAAGTATCACCGAAAAATGGGCACTTTGTAGAAGAGTTAAATTTTTCTATTTACCAGAGTTTGTGCCGTAAAATCCTTGCAGCTTGTCTTAGATGCAAAGTCTAAATGAGATCATCATGCATTATGTGAGCTGCTTATAAATGTCCGTGATGGGTT
This sequence comes from Egretta garzetta, assembly GCF_000687185.1. Taxonomy (NCBI): domain Eukaryota; kingdom Metazoa; phylum Chordata; class Aves; order Pelecaniformes; family Ardeidae; genus Egretta; species Egretta garzetta. The sequence continues at coordinate 77,885 of NW_009260129.1, forward strand.
GATTCATCTCAGCCTTCAGGTTTATCTACCTTTAAATTCACTTGAAATAAGGAAATTCATCTTGAAGTACTGGGATCTGCAGATGTGTTTTTGCAACTGTTACTTGACTTTTAATGTTTAAAGCTGAGAGAGTGAAAAGGATGCTGTGTGTTTTGTCCTGCCCTGCCAAGAGAACAGCCGTGATGGGCAGTTTATTGTGCGTGCTGTAGAGGAGAGGAGGACGTGGAACTGCTTCTTGTACCAGGGAGCAGTAGCTCCAGAGTTGTCAGCACTGGGAGACCACAGGTGCACTGCAGCACTGCACTGCATGCATCATCCCCAATATGCATTCATTCCTCTCCTAATTTAACACCTGTTTCGGAAGCCTTTGAAGTTGCTATTGGTCCTCGATTCGGGTCTTTGTCACGGCAGATGAAAATGCTGCTCAGCTCACATGTTATTTCATTTCCCTCTTGAAGAATGATCAAACTGAACTACTTCAAGTCACGAAAGTCTCAGCCCTCTTGCTTCTCCACAAGAAAAATGTGGATAGCCCAGTTGCATCCTTTAGGTTCCCTGTCACAGCAAGCATTACAACCCATAGCAACATCATACTGGCCTGGATTCATGTACTTTCATGTGACTCATTATTCATTGGCATAAACCAAAGGGAGTGTCTTCTACATCACTCATTAGGAATTTCAGGTATAAAAAAAAGTTGTTTTTTTCTGCCCTGGATTGTGTTTCTTTTTCTAGTCACCTTTTTTTTCTTTTCTCTAATATAAACAGAAATTGGTTTCTCTACACTGTGCAGCCTTCTGGAGGTTTTTGGGTTTTTTTGCTTCTGTAATGTAACGTGACAACAATGATGTTGTCAGGAGAGATTTCCGGAAGAGATGGGTGGTCTGACAAGGTTGCAGGGTGTGGGGGGTGTCATCTGAACATACCTGTCTGTGTTCAGGCTCACAGCATGTAAGCAAAGGTCATGCTCTTGCACATTAGACACAGGCCACCAAGTCAGCAGACTGGACAAAGCAAGAGGATTTTAGCCCAGTTCTATAGAGATGGGGTGTCCCCTTTATCAGGAGTGACAAAAGCACGCCACCTATGATGTACGTAACCCATACAAAGACTTCCTTTTACCAACGAACATTGTTCCTGATAGTGAGGAAATAGCGAGAGCCGCTGCTCCTGGCTGACAGCGAGCCTGCTGGATCTCGGGGAACAGGTATGGTTACCTAAAGTCCATTAGGCTGACCTGATGTGCATTTGGATACTTGTCCGACCTCTGGCCTACACTAGGGAAAGCTGCTTGTGCTGCAGGTAAGTTCTGTTTTGTTTTAACACCTTCACTTGCTTGACAAAAATTACTAAAACTGAGGTTTTCCTTCCCATGTATTAGCTGGTTGTTAGAGCCAAGCTCAGTTATGTGAAGAAAAGTATTGAATGTACTTCACCCCATTTTGTAAGATCGTTCTTGCGGACAATTTTTTAGGAAGATGTTGTTCGTGATGAGGGTCTTACTCATGGTGAGTATACACGAAAGGGTACAAATAGAGCAAGTAAAATGATCTGGGGATGGAGCTGCCATGTGAGCTGGGCAAGAAGATTGAGGTTTATAAAATTATGAAAGGTGTGCATAGTCTGAATCCGCACTGATATTCACCGAGCCCTGCAATGCAAGAAATTGGTTACGCTCAGTAAAATTTGTAGGACATCAGTTTGAAACAAGAAAAAAAGTATGCAGTGCGTATGGGCAGCCTGGGACTTCCTGCCTCATGAGGCATCAGCAAGGCCAGAAAGGGGCTAGTCAAATTCACAGGTGGCTGTTGTGGATATTAAAGGATATAGCTTTAGATATTCCCAATCCAATCATTGTTGGTGCTGCGAGGACACAGAAGCATGAACTCTTCATCAGGCATGTGTACTCTCCTTAAACAGTATCTCCTGTTTGCCACTGTTGAAAACAAGATAGTCTAGATGGACCATTTCTCTGGCTCCACAGGATGCTTGTTATGTTTGTGTCTGATGGGTAGTATTTTGAAATCCTTCCCCTGTTGCTTGGTACCAGCAACTCAGAGTGGCTTCTGTAGAATAGCTGATTTCTTTTCTGGATCCTCCAGACCCACTTGGGGTAACTCTGTACGAAGGGAAATTAAAACCCAGCAGCTGGTGGTAGAGCATTGGTGTCATCCCTAACAAATGTGACAAAGCAATACTGGGGGAAATTGAGAAAATTGCTGGGTAATTTAGGGTAGCTAGAAGGATCCGATGCCTTTGACAGATTTTCATATATGTCCATTTTCTGAGACATTTTCTGCACTGAAAGCTGCCCAGTAAAGCCCAGCTCCTGTGCAGTAGGTAGGTGGCTTGGGAGCGTGAAGTAGAACCTTTGTAGAAGCTCAGCTCGGGAGATGAGGAGGAGACCATTTTCAAGTGTGCAGAAAAAAAAACCCCTCAGACCGTTATGTTACTGAAGGTTGTACATGTATTCTCCACTTGCAGAAATAACAAGGCAGGAATACAGCTTAATGCAAGTCCTCTTAAGACGGGAGGCAGGGGGTGGGGGCAGTTTAGGACATTCCCATGGAAGTGACTAATGGTTAATTCTAACATAACTTGAGAACTGGAGCCTGACATTGCAGTAGTTGGGAGTTAGTGGTTCAAAAGCAACAAAGCTCAGAGTCAGGTCTGATTTTTTCTTTTTTGTTTCGTGGCAGAAGGGAAGCACGTGCTTGGGCTGGGAGCACTCTGACTGTTCTTTTCTTCAGCTTGCTGACTCAGGTCCCAGAGCTTCTGAGCCATCGCTCTCTTCTTAATAGAGCTTAGCTCAGCATTTGCCTGGAGCTCTGCTGTAAAGAGAGACCTTTTACAGGCCAATGCCATAAGTGGAGGGAGTGAGGAAGGCAAACAGGTAAATTCATGCTGACCGTAGCCATATCTTGTTAATTAACTTGCTTGTTGAAAGGATTTACAAGGCTTCTCTTGCTCCCATCATACTGCAGATCCTGCAGAAAAAACTGTACCATGGAGAGAGGTGGCTTTTTTTGGTTAAATAGAGTCCAAAATAAATTGCCTCTCATATTGCATATAGTAAAAATCTCCGTTGATGGAGGGGACTGAATCACAACAGACCGCTGCCTGAGAGTCTGGAGGAAACACTGATCCCAGGGAATTTTTACTTCTGCATTTTAGGGTGGCCTAGGCAAACAGCTTGTGCTAGTTAGTGATTTATTGTGATCAGTTAATGAGACTTAAGCAGCAACTGAACTTGCATAATTTTGCTTGTGATTTGGATGCAACATTAAAAAGGCTCTAGAAAGTGTGTGAATGGGTGAATTGTTACGTGATTAAATAATTAAGTGAAATTCACAATTTACCTGTATCTCAAAGTTGACTGCTCTGTGTCTGACCTGAAAAAAATCCTCATATGCCTGCATTTTTCCTTGTTTTTTAACTTTAATTGTAAAAAAACTATAAAAAAAATATTTCCCACTTACAAACTTTGCCTCTCGGTTTAGCGGACACCTGTTTTGATAAACATGTGGATAAGGTGAACACAACCACAGCAGGGGTAAGATTGACAAGAGAGTATCAATGAGATACACAGTCATTCTCTCAGGGTAGATACCAACCACAGAGCAACTCCCCACATGCTTTCTCTTCTGCTGTTGCTGGCTTCAGCCCTTGCTTCATTTCAATTGCACCTGGCATATTTGGTTGAGGGTATGAATTAGGTTGCAGACATTCCTGTTTCCTGCGGAGCCACACAAGTTTGGAAAGCGCTTGCCCCTCTGGCTGAGCAGGAGGAGGGATTTCTAGTGCCAATTTCTTCTTGCAGCTAGAGGAATCACCATCCATGTGTTTAGATTGGTTTTGCATTTGTCTTGGCTCTTGTTTGCAAATGTTATCGGTACCTTGCAGAATGAAACTGGGCAAGTTCTACTGCCAGGACGGACCACATGTGAGAGAGAAGTGTCAGGCAGAAGTCTAGTTGCACTGGTGTATAACAGGAATGGAGCAGTACCAGTTCTTCCTCGAGTGTTGCATCTCATGGGTTGACTTGCTCTGTGAGATCCCTGTATCCCAGGCCTACTTAATCAACGCTTTGCATTTGCTGGACAGGATTGCAGAACTGGTTTCCCTCCTGGGACCATCCTCTGACTGCATTCATCTGAACAGTTGGGAGCCAGTACCTCTGAATCCTTCACAGTTCTGCCCCACAATGCTCCCACTTTTAGTCCACATCTTCAGCAATAGCATCTTAGTGTCTCAGCCACACTCACCCTGTGAGTGGCTCAAGGGATCTGCAGATCTGGAGCTTGTGTTGAGTAGTAGATGTGAGCGTTTACTCTTAACAGTCTGTGCCCATGAGAAAAAAGGGAAATTATATGCATATCTACTTAGCCTAAAGCCTTGTTGCCTGGGAAGCCAAGGCTTCTTGAATCCCACAAACAAGTGTGTGTGCATCACCATTTCCCACATGTGACTGGAGCCCTCGGACACGAGGTTTTTCGTGATTGCTTTTCTGGATTAAGAGACAAGTTATATTTCTCTTCTGATTACTCTGTTGCCAGCATGCCATTCTACAACTGCTCTTAGATTGTACACCAACTGTTTTCTGTCTGAAGCCTCTCTTGCAAACATCAGACTGAAGTGGGAGCCTGGATTTTCTGCAAGGCACAGGCCTTTTGAGTCTACAGCTCTGCAGTGTGGATGCCAGAACTGATGTATATATATACACTCAGGTATTTCCAGTGCAGAAATACTAGCATAGGTGTAAGGGACCCAACCCGATGAAGCACAAAGGAGGAGCAAAGTTCTTGTCCCTTCTGATTAGGACAGGATTAGGACATAGGCTTTATGTTCTGCTTAAGGAATCACCATTCTAGAAAAACCTGTAAAAGCTGGGGTGTCGTGATAGTTTGTAGAAATGGAGGATCATAGTGTTTAAGGTTTCTGCTATTGAACCTCAGGGCAGAAGAGAGTTTGAATATCTAATTCAAAACACTTTGAACAACTGCTTCACTGAGCAGTAACACTTCGTATATCTAGTCTCTGCTTGTTTTGCATTTGCCCTAGGGTCTGTAAATCACGGTGTTCACAGGCAGGCGTGGGGCGAGCATGTAAAAACACATGGGCAGAAAGTTGAAGAGTTGGGAATGGAATATGTAAGCTCCTCTACTAATTTCCTTTTGTAAGATTTCTGTACTGGAGAACATGCTTTACTGTAGAGCAGGCTAAGTTTTCCTCCTCTGTGTATTCTGGCTGGCCTCCGGTGTCACCCTGCGCCTTGCCCACAGGAGAGACCTCTATCAAAGTGCAGCTACTGGGCTGTCTGTTGCTGGGGAATCTTGTGCGATACCTTTCTAAAAATGTTCCATGTATGTGTTGGTGCAATTTCAGAAATTCAGTTCCTGGTGTATTGGTGTGGCTCTAAGCAGTATGAATTCTCTTCTTCCATGAGTCTGCTGAACTAGATCAGATCTTTTCCATACTTTAATAGCTGTTTAATAGGGAGGTTGTCAGCTGCAGTTATGTATCATCAAAAAAAAAAAGAAAGGAACCAATTCATCCACTTACCTTAGGTAGCGAATTATCAGACCCTATGTTTTTCTCTTTTTTTTCTTTTCTCCTATCTGTTGGACTAAATTTGCTTCCTAAATTATTTTATTAATCCTCATTTAAACTCAGAAGCATCATTGTTTTAACTGAAGGTGAGTTTGTTTCTTAATGGAGGTACTTAAGCTTGCACAGCTTTGAAACCAATAGAAGTGTACCCAGAAGGGAGTTTGTACCAGGTCAATTACATCTCAAGCCACAACTAAATGTAGACCTGAGGCCCTGTTTTGGCTTTCAGCAGTGTCTTTATTAATTTTATGTCCATTCTTACCTCAATTGCATTTGCTTCATGCTATTAGGAAGCTCTCCTCATGCGTGCCCATGACGGTGACTCGTGGTTTTGAAACTCGAGAGTATGAAGTTTTACTTTTAAATCCATGAATTTCCAGGCACGCCACAGCGTGGGTTTTAAGTCAGGGCTCACTTTCGTGGTTGACCAGCTCTCATTCGGGACTGCACTGCACCTGGAAGAGGTGGTTGCCCCCTCCCACCTATCTGCCCATACCCATCCCTGGGTGCGTGGTCTCACCCCTCCCCTTGTGCAAGCCTTAGCAGCTGTGCAGCTGGTGGTGTGAGCCCAGCAAGCTCAGGCAACTCACTAACAGCCAGCCCCGCAGAAGCACTGAGATGCGACCCTGGAGGACTTTGGCCAGGAGGATGCAAATCTTGTGTCAGGTTTCCTCAGCAGCCTCCCTTGAGCTTTCTTTGCTTCTGGTGGGATAGGAAGCTGCAGATGGGCAGAACGTGGGCTGCCTGACAAAGCAAGGGCTGCTACGTTAGTGTGTTTTTCACCGTGCTTCGTTGGTTAGGTTTACAGCGGGGCAAGACTTCTGCTGCAGCAGTGCAGAATAAACATACATAGCGAAAGCAGGGAAGCACACCTGTTTACAGTGCCAGCAAGAAGCATGGAGCTGTGCTGAACAAATTAGAAGCAAGTGAATTAATTTGGCCCTGTTTACTCTTGGGTGCACTGCTGGTAGAGTCTGATGTCCAGCTAAGCGCAGCCTGCCCTGAGACAGTGGCTGTCCTGAGAAACTTAATGTGGAGACAGATGATAATTTTTCAGTAAGCATTCGTTGTGACTCAGTAAAAATTGCCTTTCTTGAACTTAAAGCATAACTTTATATCCTGATGGCAATGACAGAGACAGGAGTGATGCTTTAAAATTTCTCCCTTTGAAAGGAAGTAGCTCACAGATTTCAAACTTCGGTCCTGGCTGCAAACTCAGCCAGCAGCATGCTTTTCTATTTTTTTCTGCCGTGCTTCATTGTTTCAGAAATCTGATAATTATTGTTATGCTTGCAATTTGTGATGGGCCTCTCTGCATCAAGGTCTTTGTTGGATGCCTGCTTTATTTTGCTGTTTGTAGCCTTTTGCTTGTACAGCCTTTATGACAGCTTCATGTCCTGCCCTCTGTTGAATAAGTGATCATAAATTTAAGAGTATATGGCAGAGCCTGGGGAGGAGGAGTTGCAATGGAGGTCCTTCTGCATTCTTGGAAAATTGATGTCAGGAGTGTACTAAAAATGAAGTGATTTGTGCTTGTGTTCCCTGAAGGGGAAAGCTAAGCTATATTAGCCCATGTGATGTGGCTCCGTCAGTTGTAAGAGAAAGCCAGCTTCTCTATCAGTCTCTATCATACCTTTGACTCAGATTCACGTGGTGCTTGCACTAATTCATTTCTGGATTTTCTTCTCCTTTGCTAATCTGCTTAGCTTTCAAATGCTTCCATGCATGTACTGTCAGAGCCAAATCAAGTATAATTGGAAAAATGTGACTGGTTTGTTGAGGAGCTGTCAGCCTAAGTTAGACTGGGGTCGGCGAAGCAGGGTGTTCTTTATACACTTAAGCTCCACCTATCTGAGTCAACAAAATGAAATGCTGTTTGGATTGTAGAAAACCTGAAGCAGAGCCAAGAGGCGGCGCCTCTGCAACCCCGGACGAGCCAAATCTGTTGCTCTGAGGATGAGGGTGGTGATCAGGCTCCCCCATGGTGGGCAGGGAAGGATAAGCTGGAGCCCCATTGCAGACCCAGCAAGGTGGGCTTTGCAGAACCAGCCAGCAGCCAGCTAGCTACAAAACTGCTGCTGGTTTTGCTTCTGCCTCTCACTTGGCTTCTGCTCGGCAGCCACCTGCCCAGGGCGACAGTGCCCTTTTTTCTGTACCCGCAGCCTGAGCTCCAGGCAAGCACTGCTTCTTGGTTGAATCTGCCACATGTGAGTTGAAAGAAAACCGCACACCCAGACAACCCATCACTGCTGGGACCTGCAGGGGACAGGTCTTGCTGTCAGCCATGCACCATCCCAGCATGGGGTCCGTGCCAGCTCTGGTCCCCCCACCCCACAGGCTTCCAGGCAGCAGCCGTCGGCTGCCAGGGTTTGTCAGGCGATGGGGATATACGCGCTTGCTTCGGCTGCGTCTGTGGTGGGGTCCTCCTGTCTCTCACCTCCCTGGGGGACATCGGAGCTCAGATTGCAGCTGGTCCCCCGCTCGCTGGTACAGCTCTTATGTAGGTGCTCTTCACCTGAAAATCTTCTAACCCTGCCCATGTAAACTTTTGGGTAAGTCTAAAACTTGCATATGTGCCAGCAAACGTTGAGGAAGCTGCTGCGGTACAAGTGAGGCTAGGGACAAAATGCAAAAAAAGCTCAGGGTAGACGACCCCCCCCCCAAAAAAAAAAAAAAAAAAAAAAAAAAGCAAGGTCAGTTGCAAATGCAGCTGGCTAACTCCTCACCGAGGACAGATCCCAGAGCAGCGGTCCTCCTTGGAGGTTGTCAGAGAGCCACAATTTGACTTCAGATGCCAGGCAGCGGTGGGATGTGTGATAGCTGGGGTGCTGCTTAAGAGTAATATATTCACTGCTACAGTGAAGTGTGCACTGAAGATGAGACTGTAAACGCTCAGAAATGCCTGCTGCTTAATGTGCCTGACTTCTTAAAACTGTTCGTTTTTAACTGCATTTTTCTTGTCTGTTTCAGGTTGCATGTCTGGTTGGACTTGATGCATGGCATTTGCATGACACCTAACAGCCTAGGTCTGGATGTGTCACTGAGCAAACATGGCCTACCCAGCAAATACTAACAGCACTGCTACAGGTAACTAATTGGGAACACTTTTCCCCCTTTGGATTACTGATTTTTTAAACCTTTTTTCTTAAATTGTGAAAGTAGCAGAAGAGGGAAGTAGCAGCAGCTAAAACTAAATACTGAAAACTGATTTCCTGTCTGGTGTGTCCCATCCTGTCATGTCTGTGTCCCTGGCCTCCCCCTCCCCCAATAGTCTTTTAAATATTTAAAGTGTGGAAAGTTGTTTGCCAAGACGTAAGGGCTGGCACACGGGTGTTCAGCGTGCAGTGCTGTCTGCTTTCGTGGACCTGCGCTGGCTTCCACCAGACCCTGCGAGGCCTAGGGGTTTGCTGCAAAAAGTCATGTGGTTGTTATCCTGTGTCTGTAATTAACTTGTGAGATTAGTCAGCTCTTACATATTGAATCCCCGGCCCTTCCTGGTCACCCTTATTGGGTCGGGCTGATTTTTGTTTCTTGCTTCTCAGCAAAAGATAGAAGCATTTCTCAAGCAACATCAAGGGGAGGTGTTCAGTTCATTTCACTTTTTCGTTACTTTGAGAAGCTCCCCAGATGTCTGTTTTGGTTGGGTGATACTCTTTGAAATAGATCGCTTGGCATGTTCAAAGGTTGCTGAGGAAGACTGATGAGTCGGGGGGGCAGGCAGAGATTGCAGAACGATTGATAACAGCACAGCAGCAGCGTTGGTCCTGTGGTTGTGTCAATATTTTCCTGTTCTCCTGATCACTGCACAAACATAGCTTTAGCCCACTACAGCTGAGGCTGCTACAGTAGGATTATATGGAAAATTTCAAGTGCATGGCAGGAGCTTGCGAGTGCTCTTTTGAGACCTCCTAATGTAGGTATGTTGGGAAATGGATTTATCAGTGAAGGCTGGGGTGGCTGGGAGCACTCTGAATATCCTGGGAAGTAACATTAAATACCCTTTTTTGTTATGCATGTAAATAGAACTTTCAGCCTTTTTTTCCCCCTAAGGCTCATGCACTCATGTTCAAATGCTACTTGCTGGATCACAACACACGCACATATTGAGAATTGGCTTATCTGGTGGATTTTAGCACCAACCTCCCTTGGAAGTATGTTCTGGTCTGGAAACAAATCCTGAGTTACTCACTGTGCTCACCTTAGAATTGTTCTAATTAGTGCAAGGGATTAAAGCATTTTGTGTGCAGGAAATGAGAAATATGGAGTGTCATCTGTAATTTATGCAAAAGAAGAAGTCTTTTTTTTAAAGGCTAATGGAAGTTATGTGAAAACACTGGAGTAACTTTTATCTGTTGATGATTTAAGGTTAAATTTACCAACATTGTTAAATTCTGAGACTGCTGAAAAAGGGTATTTTCTCCTCTCCCCCCATTTTTTTACAACTAAAAGTTTATTCTCTGAGAAAGAAACTATATCCTTTTGTAACCTTTTGTAATCCTTTTGAGAAGGTGAACTTCAAAACCTCTGCTGTGTGACTTAACTATTGCTGTTTACTGCGTAAATCCCCCAGGTAACTTGACTTTTTTCAGTAATACACTTAACTTAAGTGATGCAGAACAATTCCCTCTGCTTACAAGGAAAGAAGAATTGTGCATGGACTGTTACTGATCGGTTTACTAATTTTCCGCTCTCCCTGTGGTAGAATTGTCTGTTGAAAAAGTTGATAATCTGACATGTAAGTCTAAAAGAAGCTAAATGCTTTTACTGGGGATGTGTTAAAGCAAGATGAAGTTTTAGTTTCAAGATTGGTATGCAAACAAGGCTTCTTGCAGGGTAGAAGCTGTTTGTTCCCTTATTTGTAGAAAGACGCTATAACGAATTGCAAGTATTTAATTCAAAACTAAATTGGACAACATTTTGTCAGGACTTGTTGGCTTTGCAAACCCTTCAGGCCGGCGTTCTAACATGCAGCTATGTACACCCATGCCTCCAAATACTCAGCAGTTCCTAACGGACAGAGTATTGGGCTGCAAATACCTGGGATTCGTTATCCTGCTGCACTGCCTGGGAGAGAATGCTTTCGTATGAGCAGGAACTGATTTGGGCGTTGGAGGTATTGATGCAAGTTTCCTAATTGCATGGAGCTCTAAGAGTGGAAAGACAAACTTGAGGGGTGGTGTTTTCTGCACCCTCTGAATCAATCAGCAACAGGAAAAAGAACTAGAAAGACTTGTTACGGACTACTAAGCTGCGTTTATGTTACTTGAATATTTTGGCGAGTTTGACCACATGTTCGGCTGCATTCAAGTACGAGGTGACTAAGGAGCAGTGGTTTGCTTTGGTTAACTCGAGAATGTGAGTACTTGCACTGTTAAATAATTATGTGCCATTTCGGTCCATTTTTTCAAGCCTGTACGGACTACTGCTGCTGCAGATAAAATCTGTAGCGGAATGCTTGAATTTGGAACTTGTTTCCAGGAAAGGATAAGGCTATTTTGCATTTCTGTAGAGGTTTTTTTTTTAAAGATGTTTATGGGAAGTGCATTTGCTGTAAACCTTTTCAGTGAGTGTGTATGCGAGATAAGCTACAAAGCAAGTGATGACTTTATCATGAAACCACCTATCATAAATTTCTCTGTCTCTTGCATATCTTGGTGAAGACGTGAATTTTAAATGTTGTGAATAAATAACAGAGGCTGTGGTTTAGACTTAAGTACTGTTTGTCAGTAGTTTTGTTTGCTGCTGACTTAAAGTTTTATCGCTCTGTTACCGGTTTCATTGCACAGAGGTCTTGTAGTGAACTGCATTTCTGTGAACTGCAAGCTGATTTGTTCATCTTCATACATTTTGGAAATTGGTTTAGAAATGTGGTACTGGTTTTGGACTAGGCTCTGTCAAAGTTGTGCCATCTGCTCAGAAAATAGCTGAAGTCTCTTAACACTAGAGATAGATAAATTGGTGCTTGCAGAAAAAAATTGCTTTATTTTATCAGTTGGGTGCTGGGTAGACAACTGTTCGCTGCTTCCAGTCTGCCCTGGTGGCATGTGAACTTACTGCTCAGTCCAGCAAGCTCAGCAGCATTAAGGAGTGCAGCGGAGGTACGGAGCATGTCGTGCACCTCATCCAAGGAGCTGCAGCGGGAGCTGGGAGATACCCTGTGTCTGTGGGGAGCCATCAGGAGGCTGGATTTGTTTTGGTGCATGAAACAAGTTAATTTATCTTTGCATAGTACAAGAAAAAAAAATATGAGGTGATTGTTTCTCAAAATAGTATTGGTGTCTTCATTAACTGCTGGGTGAAACTTCCAGTAATTGTTAGCTTCTGTACTTGCGAGGACTGATGCATAAATCATCTATTTAATGAGGCTCTGCAGACATTTCTGCAGTGATATCTGTAGAAAGGTCCCCCGGTCGGCTACAAAAAGCACAGTGCACAGCAGTCTAAAACTTACCGAGCAGTTTGGAAATACTTCTGGCTGGATTTTCATTCCTTTCACTAATACCTGATTAGCTGAAACTTTGTTTTCAGAACACATATTCTGAAAGGCACTGAATGGCGTGAAAATTCCAGTCCAATTCTGTTTATTCTGATGTAGGAAACAAGGAAGCAGCAAAACTAACATAGGAGACTGATCAGAAAAGATAAAGGATTAAAAACTGTCTTTGTTTCTAACCATAATGAAAACATCTGTTTTATTTAACTTCCCTAAGCACCTCATGCTCTGTATCCAGAGACCGCAGAATTGTCAGTCACCCTTTACCAGGGACATAAAAAAAAAGCCTTTTAATGGAAGAAAAGCTTTTCCCGTTTTCTTGCATAGGATGGGCTGCAGGGGTCAGTAGAGCAAGGCTGTGGCACAAACCCTTCCCTTACTTTGCTGCGAAGCAAATGCATATTGTTTTCTGTACATGATCTCTGAGATTTCCCAGATCCTTTCTCTTTTCTCCCTCCTGCCTGTGCCTTCCCCTTCATTCTTGTTTAAGGATTTGTGTTTCTATGCCTTCCCATCCCACTTTTAACATGCTTCTACTTACGGGAGTACAACATCTTACATGGATTCATTTGAACGATTTCCCTGCGTGTTTAACTGAGGTGCATGCTTTACCTCCTTCAGATTCCTACACAGTTCTTAAAGCAGAGGCATCGTAGCCACTCCCCATCATTTTTACTGTCGGTCTCTTTGCACCTGTAAAACAAGGCACTGCTGCTGGAATAGCCAGTGTGTGGGCATCAGGTGTCTTTGCTCCTTTCAGCCTCCTGGGGATGGGAAGATGTCACCCCTAGCAGACCTGGGCATCCAGCTCCGCTCTGGAGAGCACGCCCAGGGCTGCGGGACAGCGGGTGGTTTGGTGGCAGATACAAACCAGGTTGGAGCTCTGGTTCCCTGCACCAGCCTGGTGTCTCTCTGGTTATTGTATATATGCCTAATTTCTCTGCAGCACCCCATGGACCTCAGGTTAGATTTTCTTTGTATCTGAGCAGTTTTCTTGACTCCTAAGTGGAGTTCAAACTGTGCACCAGTTATTTGGAGAAGGAGGCCACGACAAGAGGCTGTTGCCTCAATCAGTGTTGTTTGAGGTATTAACATCAGTGTGACTCAAAGACCGAATGTTTAATAAATGTGTTTTCCATCTGCTGGTATACAAATGCTTAAAAAAATTGTTGTATTGTAAACCCCTGATGACTTATTAACCCTTTTTGTTGGAGCCAGTAGATAGAACACACATTTACTTAGAGCAAATGTTTTTATCATACATGTCCTCTGCAACAACACTTACCAAACATTTGCAGACACACTTTCCTTTCTCTCCTAAGATTTGGTTTTCCTGATGCATATCATCTTAGGTGATATGCACCGAGTTTTGCGTGATTTGCGGCCAAATGATCTGAAATGTACAGTCTTAAGAGGGAAGTGCTGTGCACCAGAACGTTACCACTGTCACTAACTTCAGCAGAATGTGCACCAGTTTTCATTATAGACCCTCCGTCGATAAACAGGAACTTGCAGACATGAAGACGTTAGCAATTGGAAGCGTTTGATTGCCAGGCAGTAGTCAGTACGCTAGGGCCTTTAGCCATGAGTCTTGTGGGTGCCTGCCACGAGAGCCCAGCTGACAGCCGCTCTCCGCTGCTTTCCTGCGGGGTAGGTAGGTGCCACCGAGGTATCGTTGCGGCGGGGCTGCTGACACCCCAAGCTCTGACCTTAAGCAGCCTGAAGTGCACTGAGTTTGCTTAGCTTAGCAGATGCAAATGACCAGGGTTCAGGTGAGTTTGTATTTTTATCAAATCAGCCGTGCAAGCACTGGTAATTTGGTTGAGTCAGGGCTGTGTGATGAGAGGCTATTTAAGCCCAGGCTTGCTCCCCTACCATGCTCCCTGCTCCAAGCCTGCACCTGATAACCGTCAGAGTTAATGGGGACGGGTGTACGCCGAAGGTATGCTTTGGCAGCTGGTGGGAGACAGTTGCCATAGGGAAAGCCTGCTGAATTGCCATGTCGTCTTGTGCTTTCTGAATGGGCAGAGGGCACACAGGGCTGTCACTGGGATCCTGCTCCCGCCTCACCCACGAGTGATCTAGTGAGTCACTCTGGTGGTGCCCAGTATTTAAAAACAAGAGAGGGTGGGACCCTGAGATCTGTGGGTTGAGGGGTGAGTGAGCCTCCAGTGATTTCACATCAGCTTTATCATGAGGCGTATCAAAATTTCCATCAGTATGCTGTAGTACACTCACTGATGCCAGATCTGCCTTAAGGACAGATGGATGGAGATGGAGCACATGATCTCACAGCCAATGCCAACTTTCTACTTGAATTAATACTTATTGCTTCTGCAATGGCTAGTTGATACCTGCAATCCAAGGGTGCATTTGCCACTGCAACAGAAAGCTGGAAAACACATTGACTTGCATTTGCCCAACCTAGGGGCCTTTATCAGACCCACAGAAGATCAGGGATCGTCCATCTTCTTTTACATAGGACTTGTTGCCTGAAGAATGCCCTTCGGGCCTGATTTTGGAAACTGCTTGAAAGGGAAGGGGCAGGAAGGAGTTAGAAAAGATACACTAAATACAGTGTCATTAGGAGCTGAGGACTTAGCAGTCTAGCCTAGATAGCCCAGTCCTTAGAAATGGAAATTGGGTGTGGTGGGAAGCAGATGGCCCAAGACACAGAGCCCTGTAAGATGCAGATGCTTTGCAGAAGGAGGAAGCACCATGAGAAGCTGAACAGATTTAATTGGTCTGTCTTTCATTCAGAGATTACTGCAGTTGTGTCTTGTTCTGGATTATCTTCTGCAGCTGCCTAGAAGCTTCTTACATCTCATCTAGACAAAGGACTGTGCTCCTTCCTCTCCGACACAGGCTTGCTCATGGAGTAATGCATGCTTTCCCTGTCTGAGCTGTTGAGATGCGCTTGCACGAGCAGCACCTGGACCTCCTCATGCAGCCTGCTGCTGCTCCCTGTGGAAATACATGTCCTTTACACCCTCGGAGGCAGCTAAGGATCCTCATCCTGTATTTTAAAGCCAGTAATGCTCTAGGGGACTAAACAGGCACGCCTTGCTGTTTATGGTACCTTGCAGCCTCACTGAACTGGTGGTGATAAAAGCCCTGAGGTCTTGTGGTGGAAAATCACTGCTTTGCACTGATCCGGTGGCAGTCGGGTGGGTGAGCGGTGCCTGTGTGGAGGAGCATCCCATGGGGCTGGGTGAGGGGCAAGCACTGGTAGCGGGGAAGGCACATGTCACGGGAAAAACACCAAGAATAAACTTTTTCCAGACTAGAAAAATTATTCTCTCTGCATCTTCCACCTTCCCTCCACCTTCAAGACAGGCAACTCAGAAAAGCTTCCTGTGGCCAAATAACCCAAAAGAGTGTATTTTTCCCTAAAACTATTCTACAGTATTCCTCAGTCCCTTCCTAGATTCTTAGGCGGAAAGAAGTTTATGAATAATGCATATGACTCTCCTCCCTCTGGCAAGGGAGGGGATTTTGTTGCCTTTTAAAGGGTACGGTCCCCCAGGGAA